>NC_082672.1:2001250-2316458 GCF_025265405.1 Mesoplodon densirostris
TTCCTTCCTCCTTGGGGACCTCAGTCTTTTCTCTTAGTGTCTTCAACTGCTTGGACACGGCCCACCCACATTATGGCAGGTCCTCTGCTTTATTCAAAGTCGACTGATTTAAATGTAAATCTCATCTAGCAATAGCTTCACAACAACATCTAGATTGCTGTTTGCCCAAGCCCTGGGCTCCATGGCCCAGCCCAGTGGACCTGTGAAATTCACCATCCCAGTCACTCTATGTTCTTGAGGTGGAAGTGACATCAACAATAAAATTGTAGAACTGGCACATAGTGAAAGTGGTTCTTTAGGAAGGGCTCTCTGACAGAACAGAGTTTTATTAACAGCATCGTAAACAAACACAATAAAAGGACCACTATTTTTTTGGCACTGCATGAGGCCCTTGCCCCAAGGGAGATCCCGCCTCCAAAGGAAAGATGGAGCAGATAAGACAATCTAGTCCTTAGAATTCAGAGTGGACAGCTCACTCCATGAATTGTCTGCATCCTTTGCTTTTTCCTCATTTTGATGTTTCCTGCTTCTTAATAGGGTTGAGAGGGAGGACAGGGAATAAAAGGATTTCATCAAGGGAGGATCGCTATGGGTCCTGTCAGAGGTACAGGCAATGAAAGCCTTGACCAGATGAAAAGGAGAATTGAAGTTTCGACTAGCTCATTATTGATGGTTGCACCCACTCTGCATTACTTCTGCGTTATTTTATAACTCATAAGTAGGTTTGGCTGTAGTAGCAAAGAACAGTCAATCTAAGTACTAACATACATGGTTTTAAGTGTATAAAAGTGAAGACCATGAAACTAAGCTGCGTGGCATAAGGTCATATTTAGAGAAGCACAAGGCAGTGCAGACCAGAGACTTTGGAATGCTGTCCTCTCCCAGGGGAGGGAATGAGCAGGACAGGAGGGTTCGCTGGGGGCCGGGAGGGTGTCTTTATCTGGATCTTGGTTGTGTACATGTTCATCACGCTTTGAACTCTATGTATATGCTCATAATTTACCACTGCCCTTTCATTCAAGTTTCCCTTTAGTCTTTGGGTTTCTGGTCCCAGTGCAATCTCTGTGTCTTGTCTGAAAGCCCCATGTTTACTCCAAAATCTGGGGAGCCAAGCCTTGTCTGAGAGCAGTTCAACAGCCAGAATGAGGATTTTCGTATCTACACGCTACGTGATAGACAATTTCAGCCAGCCACATGTTGTACGTGTGCGATTCATACAGAGTTTCAGTCACTCCTGTCCATTTATCAACTGAAATTTTGTTTAGTCTGTGAATGTTTGCTGAAATGTATAATGAATAGGATGTCGCACTGGTGGTAATTCATCATGGAGAAAAAGAGTTAACTCGATCCCCCCAAAATATTTACAAATCACATATCCAACAAATGAAAAGACTTGTAACCAGAATATGCAAAGAACTGTCAAAAGAACCATTTAAAAAATCCAGTGAAGAGATAAGCAAAAGACATGAGCTGATATTTCACCAAAGAGGATATGACAGACCAGTGCAAATAAGCACAAGGAAAGATGTCCTATGCCATCCGCCAGCGGGGAAACGCCAGTTAAAACCAGCCGAGATAACGGTACACCATCAAGAGGGATAAAAGATAAAGACAGTGACAGGGTGCATGCAGGGAGCACGTGGAGGATGAGGGTGGCCCGTCACCGCCGCTGGGAGGGGTAGACAGTGGACACTCTGGAAAACCGATTGAGGTGGAGGGCAGATGTGAGAGTTCGCCTGCCCCCAGTCTCCCTGCCTGGCTCTGTAGGGCACAGGATCGAATCTGAGATTCCTGCCTCCAGAAACTTTGAAAATTTCCTTCATTATCTTGACTGCTGACGCCTGATGTTCTAAAGACAGAGTCAGCTCAGCACCAGCCGTCTCCTCCCGGACCCACGAATCAAGCTCACTGGCCCCTGTATTTCCCCTGACTTTTTTCCCTTTAAGGTCACCGGCTGGTGCCCCACGCCACACCCTATGTCCAGCCGCTGTAGGGAACTTGAACTGTCCTGTCCGCCAGCTCCTCTGTCTGTCCCACCGCACAGACGGTGTCCCCCGCCTGGTGCTTCTTCCTCTGAGTCGGTTCCCTCTCCATCAGCTGAGGCCCAGGTTGAAGGCCCACCCTGGGGTGCACCGCGTGGAGAGAGGCTGCGGGCACCACACACAGTACTGCATCTCTAAGGCGGTAAAGGACTGGCGGAGGCTGATTCTCACTGTTCGCCATTTTGCCTCTGTCCTTTCTCTACACTTCATTACTTTCTAGCTTCAGCTCGAGTGTTTTACAGATTGCATGGTACAGAGTTCAAAGTCCCAGGGTTTGGCATGAGTGCCAGTCCTCGGCGACAGGTCACCTTGTTCCCCCTCTGCCCCGTCTCCCAGTGGGTCAGTTTCCCCCCAAATACTCGCCATAGTTTTCAGCAGACGGTAGCATCCGGTACACGTCGTCCTGGAAATGGCTTGGTTCACTCTGTGTATCTTGCGGATGCTCTCAGAGGAAAGAGGAGCTTCAGTTAAGGGAAGTTTTAGTTAGGGTGGGTGGGTTGCTTAGTAACCAGAAACCCCAGAAATCATTGGCTTAAAGAACAAAGTGTCATTTCCACTGGGCCTCTTTAATATTTGTACTATGCATGTATATTACCCATTCGAAACCAAAAAACAAGCTAACTGTACATCAGATTTGGGGGAGCAGTCAGTGATTGCTCCTCTCGAGTGTTTCATGTGGCTTGAGACTCTGGGACTCAAGCCGGTGGCTCTCCTGGCTTGCTTGCCCCTGGGCACCTGCCACAGCCCCACACACAGCGGTCTGCTCCTCCAGTCTTCAGTTACTCCTGTGATGCTCTCCCACCTCTGGGAGAAGGTATTTTATGAAAATGCATCTTTCCTTAGTATCCTTCCTTCCTCTGAGCCCATAGAGGAGCAGCTCCCAGCTTTCAGCCTGTGTCCGGTCCATCTGGACAGCTGGCCAGCGTTCCAGGGCCCTGGGAACCATCCGCAGAGTTGGCTCCGATTCAGTCGATCTGGGCTGAGCAAGGCATCTTCGTCTGGAACAAGCATCCCCATGGGGACTGCGGTGCAGAACGCCCCCTGAGAAGCCCCGTCCACTCCGGGGGGCCCAGTGGACGCACAGGGAAGGTCAGCTCTGGGCTGAGGGGGGGTTCTGCCTGTGCGGGTCCCTGATGGTCCCAGCTCTTGGGACCACATGCTGCAGACATTCAAAAAGTGTTTGTAAGATGGATTAGTAAGGTAGAAGTGGATCATTAACAAAGACATACAACCTCAACCTCCAAGTTTTAGGGAATTCTAGGACACAAGACGTCCAGGACGGAAGATGTCCGGCGGGTGTATGGGAGTAGACGCCCTGTACGTTTGTGTGTGTGCTTATAAGAGGGCATCCAAGCCCCCGTGGGTGTGGGTTGAACGTGGCCTGAGGTGACACTGAGCGGATATGTCAGGACGAGCAGGAGTTTCTTGGTGGATAAAGTGAGGAAGGACGTTCCAGGCAGAGGGGGACGCATGGACCAGGTGTGCATGAACAGATCTGACTCTTGTGCTGAAGTCACACACACCTAATGTGGCTCTAGTCCAGTAATGCAGAGCCACTGGGCCCCTCTGGGAATGGGATGCTCGGGGAACCCACGGTGCAGGTGAACAGATGCCCATGCCCTCAAGGTCACCGTGGAGAGGCCACGACCTGTGCTGACGGCCTCTGTTCTTTGCTTCCCCTGGAGCCCTGCAGTCCTTACAAATGCATTCCCGAGGTTTCATGAAGTCTCACTGGGGATGTGAGGAAGGGCAGGTGGCCTTGAGGCCGGGCCCTCGTGCACTGAATCATCTGTGTCACTTGGAGCGGCAGGTCCCGGAGTCCGCAGCCTCACACCCTCTCACTGGGCCCTCTGACTTGCCTACTTGCCCCCTCTCTCCTCCCAGGCCCTGCACTTTTAAGACTTTAAGGATGCCGGCCCTTCCCTGTCTTTTTCTGTTTGGAATCCTATTGCCTTGGGGTCTCATGGGCTTTTGTGTCCCTCCTGCCACAGGAGGGGAGGGTTCCTCTGAGCCCCGATGTGGGCTGGAGGCTGTGGGGTTGGAAGGGACTTCACTCCAGGTCGTAACTGTTCATCTTAAATTATGAAGCCAAGCACACCATGTTACTCCAAGGATTCATTTCCCCAAAGGCCTCATGAGAAATGTGCCACCGTGAATATCACATCAGCCTCATTATGGACTGAATGTCTGAGTCCCTCCAGAATTCACATGTTGAACCCTAACCCCCAATGTGATGGTGTCAGGAGGTGGGGCCTCTGGGGGGTGATGAGGTCAGGAGGGTGGGGCCCCCATGAATGAGATTAGTGCCCTTATAAGAGCCTCCTCACCCCTTCCTTCATGTGAGGACACTGCAAGAGACCAGCCGTCCGGGACCCAGGAGGCAGGGAGGCCGCACCAGACATGGAATCTGCTGGCATCTGCATCTTGGACTTCCAGCCTACAGAACTGCGAGAAATAAATGTCTGTTGTTTAAGCTCCCTGTCTATGGTTATTTTTGTTTTATCAGCCTAAAATGACTAAGACAGCCCATTTCTTAGAACCAAGGAGGCGTCTGACTCTTCCTTGTCCTGTGACTGTTGCATTGCATCACAGCCCCAGTGTCTTCCCCGGACATTGGGAGTTTGTTGTAAAGGGGAGAAAATGCAGGCAAAATTCATTCTCTCTGCCGTACCACAGAATCTATGTCAGTCTGACCAGTTTTTTCCCACTTTTTTCTCTTTACAGCATCAGTCTTGCAGATACACTGGAATACAAATGCCAGGTGCCTGCAGGGTTGCCCCTGAGCTCCTGCCGCATCTCCTCCTCCTCTAAAGGGGAGCACATTCATGACTTGGATGCCAAGGAGCCCTCCAGCTTGCAGAGCCCAGGGTTAAATTTCAGGAATCTTGTGAGCTGGTCCTTGAACGCAGAGGCGGGGCCCTTTCACCTGGTCCCTGAGCTACATCAAACATCCCTGGGCAGCATCCAAGTGGGGCTACAGCTGAGCTCAGGGTAAGCCCCTGGCAATGAATGTCACCTTCCCTGGGACCTGAGCCTGATGCTTCCTGCAGCTGCTCGGCTCTTCCTCTGGTCTCTCCTCCATGTGGATGCCTTTCCTTCCTCTCACATCCTCTCGGAAGGCTCCCGGGCACGTCTTGGCTGTAGGCGACAAAAGACTTTAGAAGATGTTTATTCTCTCTAAAATATTAGCAATCTGGTTGGAGTCGGCAAGGGCTCCCTGGGACCGGATCGCCTGCAGCCCAGGCTCAGAGCACATCCAGAGAAAGTAGAAATGAGGTCTGCTCAGCCAGATGTGAATAGCGTTTCTGTTCAAGCCCAGCACAGCAAATGTATTTAGAAAAGGCCGGAGAAAACCAGCTCTTCGCTGGCTCAGCTGCACGGCAAGGGCCAGGTGCGTAATCTTGCCTTTCATCAACAAATGAAAATTCTTGGCTCGTTTTACGCCAATGTTGCCTCTTCTTTGGCCCACCTGGGACGTGTACAGCTTTTGACATCTCTTAAAGAAAGTTTGCTTTGCGAGATGGAGGGGGATTTAGGAGGAGAAAGACAGGATTCATGAGAGCTCATTGTACACCGGGGGCTCCCTGTGTCCACAGAGCTGAGCTCGGGGGTGGAGCCCGGGGCGCTGGCCCTCGGCCCTCCAGGCCTGCTGTCCACACTGCAGCCTGCTCCACGTGTGCACCAGGGTAACGGAACACTCTGAGGCCTCCGTTTCTGCACCAGCCACAGTGCCTCCTTCAGCCTAAAGTTCTAACATGGTCCCAAGGAAAATGTGCTGAGCGTCTTTGGCAACACCCAGTCTCCACGTTTTCATAGAACCTTTCCAAAGTCAGTGTTGAATTAATCCTCAGCAGAGGCCTAACATCTCTTCCTCTAAAGATAGATTGGGGTGGGGCGGGGAAGAGGAGAGGAAATGGGGAAATCTACCCTAATGGTGCAACTACATGTTAGCATGTTTGACTCACACGGGCACTTAATTTTTCTTTCTGCGGATTTATTTTTCTTAAGGACACTTGACGTCCTCCTGGCCAGCTCAGCTTCTCCACGTGGAGAAAGCCCTGCCCTCCACCCTTCCAGCCAAGCGTACTTCCTGACACTGGAGACAGGCCCGGGGCCCGCAGTCCACACAGATTGCAGGCACCAGACCCCAGCATCTTCCGAAGCTGAACAGACGTCTTGGGGAGGATGCGTGAACCCGGACGTGGGCACGTGTGAGAGGTGGGCTCGGCCGCTCGCTCGCCAGCAACGTGGGCTGTGGGCAAAGTCATCTCAGACCCGTCCTGCAAGCTCTTCCTTTCCTCCGGCTGTAAGGAAGTCTCCTGGTAAATCACATGTTGTTTCAAGCCAACTTTTAACATACCTGATAAATATCTAAGGAAGAGGTCATGTGCCAGAAAACCTTTTGTGCTTTTATTATAAAGATGTGTTTCTTCTTCGCCAGGGCCTTGCCATGTAACCCCAAATCTAGGTTTCTGAGCGGGTGCTGCTGAGCCATCTGGTGGGCTGCCAGGAACAGCTAGGGGGCCGGGAACGGGGCCAGATGTGAGTGAGGGTATCTGGGTCCGGCTCTCAGCACGGGGAGGAGAGGCAGGCATCTGACTTGGAGGCCCACCGTGTGCATCCGAACCATGCCATCCCGGAGCTGCCTCCATCGGCCAAACGCCTCCCTCAGTCCACCCCTGGGTCCCTGAGGAGAGCACAGAGACTTAGGGCAGAGCGGGGGCCAGGGACATCATCGTGAGGGGCAGGCCTGATCGTACAGCACTTCCAGGCAGCTTCGGGCAGCCGTTTGAAGCCACGCAAAATGCCCTCCAGATTGGACGCTGCAAGTGACACCAGTCTCCCCCCGTATAAAGTAAGGAGGCTGCACCCCCCTGAAGCACACTTGTGAAGATGAAATGTGATCCCCCAAAGTCTCGGACAGGAAGCAGCCCCTCACCTCCCTCCTCCCTGCTGAGCTTATGTTTCCCTGCCCTCCAGAGGTCGGCTGGGTCTGGCCCGGGCTCACCAGAACCCAGAGTGGAAGGACGAGGCATGTGTCAGGGCAGGAGGCATGGTCCCCGCCTCGGCTTCTGATTACAGTTCACAATTAGGCTTTTACGGCCCCCCGTCAAAGCCCCAGGACCTCCTGACCTTTGCCTGGGGGCTCACACCCACAGCGCCCTTCTCTGGGCAGCCGCTCAGCATCACCGAACCTGGCCCCACCTGCAGAAGCCACCGCAGTCCCATCGTGCTGTCCACTGGGTTCGCTGGGGGATCTGCTGGAAAAACCCTGCTTTCCCTCTTGGGACATTGTTGCCACCACTGTTACTTGTCCTCCCCTCGCAGGAGCTGCAGCGGTGCCTGCCCTCTGCCCTGGGGAGCTGGCGGCGCATCTGGACACCGCCGGCAGTTGGTTTAGGCATAGGGAGCGCTTGTCTCCAGAGCGGCGTCATCAGCACTGTGGGAAAGACACAAGGGCCCCAGGGATGAGTCCGAGTCTGATTAGAGCTCAGAACGCCTGTGGACGTGTGAGAAACTATTTACAAGACCATATGTCAGCAGCTGCAAGATGATACGGTAAAAAACCAGCCTGTTGCTGAGGGCGTGTGGGTCTGAACGGATCTGGGTGAGGGCGACGAACCTGCAAAGGGTCCTGAAGGAGCTGAACTTGGAGCTGGGTCTTCAGGCAACAGGCAGGAACTGGTCAAGCCAGGAGCAGAAGGTACCACAGGCCAAGATAAACACAAGCCCTGCGTGAGCAGCAGTTTCACAGAATCTCTATTCTCTGTGCACGTGTGACGTCGCACACAAGACAGAATACGGTGCCGCACTCAAGTCTACTCACAGACTCTCATGATAACCCGATATACATGACTCATAACTTTCTGAAAACGTTTTGGCTGAAACCATTTAGTTTTGTTTTTTTTTTTCCTCCGAAGAGGTGATTTTGTGTGAATGCTTAAGACTGAACAACAATTGTGTTTTATTTTTGAGTCATGAGAGAGAGCATTTTAAAAAATAGTCTTCTTTGCCCTCTAACATAATTTCTAAGTGGTGGAGACAAATTATTTAGATTTCATTTGCTTCTGGAGCAGGTCTGGGCTCTCCCCGTGACTGGCCTGGTTTATTTGTGGACACGGTCTTTATTTATATCTACCAAAGGGCTACAGATTCGTTCTTCCTCTCCCCAAAATACTGGCGCTGTTCCTCAAATATCAGACCCTCTTCGCTTTTCCGAGGAAGAAAATGCCAGAAGTAAGAGCTGAACTGGACACTGAAAGGCTCTCGTGTGTAAAGTCAGGTGGGACAGGCCTTCCCCTAAGGCAGCCTCGTTAGCACAGCCGCCCACGTGTGAGGACAGAGGGCAGCCCATCTGACCACGCGACGGCACTCAGGACGCTTCTGTGGGCCTTCCTTTGCCTTCGGCACACAGAGATCGGCTGGCAGGGCAGGGCGGGGCTGGGGGCTGGTTGGCTGGACAGCCCGAGGAGGGTAACCCCAGTAAAGGACGGAGTCCTTGGCCCAGGTGTGGGGAGGGAAGTCCAAGGAGACAGCTACAGGGTAGGACTCTGCACCACAGCAGGGCTCCTGCTCATGCCTAGCCCTTTGTTATGCACTGAACTGGGCCCTCAGAATTCACACGTTACAGTCTCGCCCCCATCGTGGCTGTATTTGGAGCTGGGTCTTCAGGAGGTAAGTAGGTTAAGTGAGGTCATGAGGGTGGGGCCCCGGTCCAATAGGACTGGTGTCCCTGTGAGAAGAGGGGAGACCCTGAGCTCCCCCCCACCAAGGCTCTCTCTCCACACACAGAGGAGAGGCCACGTGAGGACACAGCCAGCAGGCGGCCTCTGCAAGCCGGAAGGAAGGGCCCCACCAGAAACCACCCCTGCGGACCTTAGTCTTGGACGTCTTGGACATCCCGCCTCCAGGATGTGGGGGGAATATTGTCTGTCGCGGGAGCCGCCCATCTGTGGAATTCTGCTTTGGAGCCGAGCAGAGGCACCGTGTCGCCTTTAGAGGGCGGGTGGCCTTTGTGAGCAGTGACCCAGGAGTCACAGACAGCTCACCTCTCTGGCCACATTTTTGCCCAATTGTCCAGCACCTGGCTTGGGATTAGCCCTGAAGAGGCTCCTAGTGTACTTCTCTGCATTTTCCAGAATCCAGGCTGTTTCAAGTATCATTTATCTTTCTGTCAGAATCCAGGAAAACCATAAAATCTCGTCTCACTGTGCACATAGAAGGAATCATTCTGAAACAGACTTTTCGTAAAGAGAAACTGCTCCCTGTTTAATGCAGAGACGGAAGGACCGAGATAGAGAGATGCAGTATGTTGAATGGCAGGCACCTCTTGGTCTGAACTTCGCGCGGTTGCTGCTGGAGAGCTGGAGAGTCGTGTGAGCATCTTCCCAGACCTGTGAGGGGGACGGGTCAGCACCCTGGGGATCCCTGGTCCCTCCCCCAGCAGACACAGAAGCGAGAGTTGGGGGGAGATTTCTCCGTTCGCCCTCCTGGCTGAATATCAGAACCACACAGCAGCTACCAGCATATTTTTAGCTTTTCTCATAAATATTTGAGTTAAGTCTTTATTAAATTGCATATGATTCATTCTGTAATTATGGCTCAGTTTTCTCAGTGAATCGTTTAGTGTTTAATATTTTCTGGATGTAAAAGAGAACCTTCAGGTAAAATCAGGAGCAGTGCCTACAACAGAGAGGCCTGAACCACCGTGAAATCACACTGCCCAGACTGGGTGGGGCTGGCCGAGCACTGCTCTCCTCTGGGGTCTCTGGGACCCTGTGTACCACCTCCTCCTGCTCCTTCACACAAAGATCACGACCCCCAGCCCTCTCCGTGGGAAGGGGAAAGCAGTTTTCTGAAGAGATTAGGAAAGGCAGTCATATGTTTATAATAACTAAAATGAAAAGCCAGGTGGATCCTGTTTTTCCCCAGTTTTAAAGGCTGATGATCTCCAGAGACCCCCATTTGGGGAGAGAAGGCCCAGCTCAAACCCCGACCCAGCCAGGCCCGCCAGCCAGAGGGATGCCTGTGAGGGAACCCGGGTCCCCTTTCCCCAGCTTCCCAGTGCAAGGAAGGCCACTCTGCCCACCTCAGCTCTCCAGCATCCGTCCCCATCCCCAGGCTTCCTGGTCTGAACGATGCTTCCCGTGTGCACTGCCCGCCCCTGCAGCTCAGCAGAGGCCTGGCTGTGTCGTGTCTGTGACCAGGACGGCTGTGACCCGAGGAGGATGGAGGTAGGGCGAGGGGGGAGAGGACGGACACACACAGCCGACTGCACACTCGGTACTGCTGGATTATCGCTGCTGTTATCAGCGGCCTGTGGGCGTTAGCAGTGGTTTTGAGCGTCCTATCTGCATTGAAATTCATTTCGTCCTCCAAACAGAATCATGATGAGGTGAAAGACAGAGCTATCCTTTTGTGGAGAAAACTTTGCCTGGTTCACACAGTCAAACCCAGGCCCTTGGGCTCCGGACGCTGCACCACAGCAGGGCTCCTGCTCACGTCTAGCGCCTTTGTTATGGGCTGAACTGGGTCCCCAAAATTCTCACGTTGAAGCCCCGCCCCCATCGTGGCTGTATTTGGAGCTGGGTCTTCAGGAGGTAAGTAGGTTAAGTGAGGTCATGAGGGTGGGGCCCCGGTCCAATAGGACTGGTGTCCCTGTGAGAAGAAGGGAGACCCTGAGCTCCCCGCAACCAAGGCTCTCTCTCCACACACAGAGGAGAGGCCACGTGAGGATACAGCCAGCAGGCGGCCTCTGCAAGCCGGAAGGAGGGGCCCCACCAGAAACGACGCCTGCAGACCTTAGTCTTGGACGTCCAGCCTGATTCACTGTGAGCACATTTACGTCCGCACATGGCCTCACCTCCAGGGAGCAGAGTGAGGGCCTCTCCCCCCCGAAGGATCCAGGGGGCACCAAGGGGTCCCTCTGCCCCATTATCCTGGGGTCTCCTCCCCGAGGTCTAGGTGCTCCCCAGGGCCCCCCCTCCCGAGCCCCGCAGAGGTTCTCTGACTCTGAGGCTGACTCCCAGCCCCAATCAACCTTGCTAGCCATTCTCGGTCTATAGTCACTAGTTTACCTTTTAAGTTTCCTCTGAAATCAACCAGAGCTAAGGCATTCACACACAGTAGGTCTCGCAATGAAGTTCTCTGGGTGCCAGGAACTCATCGTACAACCGAGAAAACAAACGGTGGGTTAGATAGCCCTGTTTTCTTACAACTCTCAGTTTTTAAAATTATGCAAGTAATAATGAACACAGAATAAGAAAATTTCACCACATGCAAAAGGCACCAGATGGGAAGCAAGCTTCCCTCCCATTTTCTTGACACACCCAGTTGCCCAGGGATATTTCTCCCTGCGGGTCTATCGGCACCCAGGCCTAACCTGCGATCCTCCTCAACCCCCATGCTGCTCCTCCCATGGTTTAACCCGCCTCATCCATGGACAGCACCATCATCTGTGGCTCCACCATCCATGGACAGCACCATCATCTGTGGACGGCTCCATCCTTCCCGTTGTTTAAGTCAAGAATCTCAGAGTTACTCATGATTCCTTGCTTTGTCTTATATCCCACACCCCATCAGTTAGGATGCTCTCTTGACTCGGCCTTGAAACTTGATCCAGGCTTTAACCAGTGCTCACACCTTCACTGCCACATTGCCCTGAGCCACAGGACTGTCGAGACTACATCTCAGCCAGCTGCTCCTACCTGTGCCCATGCTCTGTACCCATGAGCCCCATCTGTCCACACAGCAGGCACACAAGCCTCCGAATGTCAGTCTCCTGGTCAAACACTTCAGTGACTCCAGGACTATCAGCATAAAGCTCCACATCTTTGCTGTGGCCTCAGGAGCCTGAGCGGTCTGCACCCTGGCCACCAGTCACCACGGCTCCCGTCACTCACTGACCCCTCTCTCTCTTTCTCTTCCTCTTTCCCTCCTCCCTCCCTCCCTGATTTTTCTAATTATACAGATAGAAATCCAGGGAACATGTGGATAATGGTGGAAAAAACACAAAGTTAGATCCGGCCAAATTCATGGATAAGGGCCCACTGAGCAGAGTGTGCATTCCACGCCATAGCTCAGGGAGCTAGGAAGGACTCTGAGAGCCTGCTGGGTGAGTTGTGACTAAAACGTGGACCAAAAGGTGGCCCACCATGAGTGAGCTGGAAAGGCACACCTGCCTTGGCTTCACATAGAGAAAGGGATTTCAAGGCAGCGGGTAGGGGGTTCTGCTCTCTCTCTCTCTGGGGATACATAACACAGAGCTCCACAGAAAGTCTGGGAGTCAGTTCCTAGGTTAAAGCATAAAGTGGAGTATCAGTTGTTTTGAGTAGGCGAATCAGCATGTACTCATTTCCTGTAACATCTTGAACGCATTGCAGAGGGACGATGGATTCCCTCTGCTCCGCAGCTGACACTTCCAACCCCAGTCAGTCACCTGGAAAACGCATTTCATTGACCACAAGAGACATAAGATGTGAAAATGAAGATGGATTAACATGTCCATTTCTGCTCTTGGATAAAACTCGGGGAGCTCATGCCCGTATGATGATGAGTCTGCACCGGCCTAACTAGGACACATCTGTTTGCGACTAGCAAGGCTGCTGCATTCATCCACAGGCGTAGTGAGAACACGTTTGCCCCTCTGCGTATCTGGTTGCCCAGGTTACTGCCATCAGACAAGCTCAGAAGGCACCGGGCTTTGCTGGGAGGCGACTGGGGAGACTGGAGAAGCAGATCACGGTCCATCGCGCAGTCTGCTCCTCTGGCAGCAATGCGTCCTGGCTGTGCCTGCGCTCCTCCATCCAAAATTCCATCCACTCGGAGACACGGCCCCCCGGGAATCAGTTATCAGCTTCAACAATGTCTTCTGTTTGCTCAACTAAATCTGTTGCACATCCCAGGGTTTTTATTTAACAGGAAATATCCGGGGCCTGATCTCAACAGGACTGGAAAGACCCCTGGGAAAAGTTCCCATGCAGGCGGCCCGCGAGCTCTATTTGAAGGACCTTTAATGTGTCATTTATAAAACAAGGTCTATTTACATTCCTCGTCTCCTCGCAGGCCTCTCGGTTTTCAATAGATTCATTTCAGCTTGATGACACATGTGTTCCCGCCGATCTGTTTATCTTTATATACAAGTCCTAGCCCCTGATTGCATTTTTATTTCCACGACTGTACTGTCTGGCAATAACCATGTTGTCAAGAATTTCTTAAGCCCCTGAGGAGGAAATTGCGAGTCCAGTTATCGGACCTCAGATTAAAACGTTTCCTTCGAGTTCCTTCTGCTCTTGGCTCAATCAGGCGTGTGGCCTAAAGCTCTGGATCTTCGCGGCAGAAACCCAGCCATGTGGCCTCAGAGTCTCTGTGGCAACGACCACCTTCCAGACCTGAGTACTTCTCTGAGAGAATCACTTATATTCCTGGGTTCAGAACAGAATTAAAGAGTTTATATCCACTATCTCAAGAAATGCTTGGAACCGTCTTATGCGTTAGTTACCATTTATCTTTTCGGAGGAAGAAACTGAAGACTGGAGGGCATTGTGGGGTGAACTGTGTCCCTCCAGATAAGAAGCACTGGAGTTCTGACCCCAGCCTGCTCCTGGCACTGTGGGCTTACCTGGGCCCAGGGCCTGTCTGAGGGATCATGTCAGAACAAGGCCGTCAGGGCCCTAATCCGACACGACCCGGGTTCTTATGCAGACACAGGGAGCGCGCCCCGTGGACACTGGAGGGTGTGGCCACCAACCTAGCAGGGCCGAGCATGGCCCGGGAACCCTCCTGGGCCCACCCACACCCGCATCTCAGACTCGAAGCCTCCAGATTCGCGGGAGGGGACGTTTCTGTTGTTTCCTTTGTTGGTCATTTGAGGTACTTCGACGGGCAGCTGGGCAAACTCACAGGGGAGGCGACTTGCCTGAGGTCTCGGGGGCTTAGACGACAGCGGTGCAAGTCCAGAGCCTGCCGCCCCCACAGGGCTCGGGGTGAAGTCCCTCTGAGAGGTGATGGCCCTGGTCCCGGGGACTCGCCCTCCAGGCCCATCCCAGACCTCCCGATGGCTGCTCTCTGGCTCCGTAGGCCCCGCCAGGCATGCGAACGAGCAGCCCAGCTAGGCCATCTGAGCTGGAGCCGGGGCGGCACGAGCATACCCCCCAGTGCCTGGAAGGCCCGTGCGTTTGCGGGACGATAGGGCTTGGAGCGAGGGGTGAGGACGCTCGTAACGACTAGACTAGACTCCAGCCTGAAAGTGAGAGCCCACGTCATGGTGGGAGCCAAAGAAGAAATACCTGCCTGCAGAGTTTGGAGCAGATTCACAAATGAGCGGACAAGGCTCTGAGGATGTCAGATGTTGGCAGGTGGAGAAGAAGAAAGAGATCTAGAATCGTCACGAGGGCCGACCAGGGACCACGTGCCGAAGGGTGTGGACAGCAGTTCAACGTGGAGCCGACGGAGGGGGGGTCAGGCTGCCCAGCTCCCCTTCAGCGGGGGGCCCTCTCCTTCCCAGTGTGAGAGCGGGTGCAGCAGCGGGGCCCCGTCCCAGGACACGGGGGTGGGATCTGCCTCTCTGCACCTCTGTAGGCATCCCTCTGGACCTCATCAGGACTCTGGTCACCTTGGGTCAGGCTTCCCCACCCCAGCAGGACCTGTGTTATCTAGTTACATCTAGAGAACTGGGGGGACTGGGTCTCTGGAGTGGGGGCAGGGAAGGGAGTGATGGAGTCGGCCTGGCATGTGCAGGTTAAACCCAGAGTTTAAAACTTCCAACTGCTTCTGGTCAGGACATAGCGTGAGGCCGGCCCTTCACTTTCCTTTCTGTCGGTGGAGGAAATGGATGCCCCGATGCTAGGTCCCGTCCGAGGGCTGCATGTCCACGTGCCCATCCAGCCCCGGGCCCCTCCGCCTGCTGGCCCCAAGGGACAGGTGCTGTGTCCGGGCCCCATACTCCCTGCTTCTTATGAGGATACACAAGGACCCAGGAAATGGAGCCCCAGGGCCTTGGCCTTGCCCAGGCAGCAGAGCTGGGGGACCCTTGGGCAGCTGCAGGGGCCCTGGTGCCCATGGCTCGACCCAGCCCACGTCACTGTCTCCAGGTTCCTGGAGCCAAGACAGGAGGACAGGAAGGCCTCAGGGCCCCTCCGGGTCCACGCTGTCCTTCAGGCAGGGCTCCAAGGGACACACGTCCTCGCGGGCAAGCAGAGGCAAAGAGGAAGGCGAGGCCGGCACCTGCCGTGGGAAAGTTTGGCGTCACCCTGGGCCCCTCCGTCCGGGAGGCTGTGTTCCTGGTTTGCAGGCGGCACTCAAACCACAGCATCTGGGGAGAGCAAGGGGCCTTGGAACCGCTGAGACCCCTCGTCTGACGGATGAGGAAACAGGCAAGGGCGAGACAGAGTGAAACCTTCCCGGCAACAGCCTGTATGTTTCCTCACGAACACCAGGCCCTTCTGAGCATTAAACGTGACAGACGCGGGCAATCTGTAAGTCACCACTCTTAGACACTTAAAGCCCTGGGGCCAAGTGAACCAGAGAGGCTGCAGCCTGCACGGCGGCCTCCTGCAGCCCGGGCCAGGGGCCAGCCTGCGCTCCCACCCACGCCCTCACGCCCCTGTCACGGCCCCGCCAGGCACATGCCCTCATCCTGTGTCCCCACCAGGTGTCACCATTCCAGGCACTTTCTCGTCTCCGAATCTCACATGGTCACATGCACCCCGGCTACTCCCTGTATTTTTACCTGAGTTTATTTTCTTCATAACCTTTTTAAAAGCCACCGTGGCATCTTTTCTGCTGTGTCTTCCTGCTAGATTGCAAGCCCCATGAGGACGCAGGCTTCTGGCTCCTCACCTGGAGCCTGAGCTCGAGTTACCTGCCCCGTGTCATGAACGCCAGCAGCATCTCACGGTTTCTGTGATCAGGAGGCTGCTGAGGTCAGGTCCTCCAACCCGGTCTCAGCAGGATGAGGTCAAGGGGTCGCTGGGCTCAGGTGTCCTCGGAGGATGGAGATTCCGGTCCACACCCCTCAGGAGCTGGCAGAATCTGGGTCTTTTTCTGGCTGGTTCTCACGTCTTGGGGTTGCATGCTCCCTGGCATGGGGCCCCACTGGGGGTTCACACAGGGACCTGGGCTTCCTTCTAGGCCAGTGGGGTAGGTCTTCCCAGCGTTCTGCACTCTGACCTCCAGACCCTCCCTTAAGGGGCTGTCTGACCAGGTCAGCCCCCCACGAGATTGCCCTGTGGACTGAGTCTCCTGACTGAGGACCTAATCACGGGAGTCACGTCTTGTCACGTGTCGTGTCTGCAGGTTCCGCCCTCACCCAAGTGGAGGGGCTTATCCAAGAGGGAGACCCATCCAGGTCATATTAGAAGTCACCCACCAGCCTCTGGCACAGGAGTACCTATTTTTTGAATGAAAGAATCTGTGATAATTCTCAAGGACTCAAAGATATTTTGGACCTCAAACTTCCTTCCTTCCTCAGGAAGAGTTAACCCTAAGAAAACACCCATTAGGGCAACGGTTCTTAAATGTTACTGGGTCCATCACCTAGGAGACGTGTTAAAAATGCCATTTCTGGATCCCAGCCCCCGAGACTCTGACAGCAGGTGAGGAGTGGGCAGGTAGCTGAGATCCCACAGTATGACAAAGACCCAGGTGTTCTGAGTGGGCCACAGTGAGGAACGCTGACTGTGGCCACGAAGACTGGATGCACCATGGAACATGGGCTACTTACTGTCAGAGATGCTCTCCTTCCCACCTAAGAATTTTTTAAATAATTTTTTTTTAATTTATCTCTTTTATTTATTTAGTTTTGACTGCATTGGGTCTTCGTTGCTGCGCGCGGGCTTTCTCTAGTTGCGGTGAGCGGGGGCTACTCTTCGTTGCAGTGCAGGGGCTTCTCATTGCGGTGGTTTCTCTTGTTGCAGAGCACGGGCTCTGGGCACACAGGCTTCAGTAGTTGTGGCACGAGGGCTCAGTAGTTGTGTCTCGCGGGCTCTAGAGCGCAGGCTCAGTAGTTGTGGCTCACGGGCTTAGTTGCTCCACAGCGTGTGGGATCTTCCCAGACCAGGGTTTGAACCCGTGTCCCCTGCACTGGCAGGCGGATTCTTAACCACTGCACCACCAGGGAAGGCCCCCACCTAAGATTTTTAACATTTTTTTTTAATGACTGAACAATAATACTGCAAAGTAGGTTCACTCAAAGAAAAATTGTTCAGTTTGCAACAGAACTGAAAATTCGGCTTCCATGAGGGAGGGAGAGCATCGCATCCCGTGGGATGAACTTCAGTTGGAAGAAAGTCCGTCCTTCACGTGGCTGCTGCCAGTGCCACCAGGAGGGCTGTTCTGGGAGAGACGTCATGTGGCTTTGCTGTCCCCAGAGTCACATCGAAAACCTGGGTGGACCTGTCGAGAACACGTATCTCCTCCTGATGACAGAGGACATAGGACGGGCTCACTTGGGGGGCTCGGAACCTCGGCACGTTTTGGACCACGTGCTCAGCCCTTGAATGTTTAAGGTAGATCTGATGGGAGCCTCACGTCTGATTCCAATTTCTTTGCATTTACCTCCTTGAAATATTAAAGTTATCTAATGTTAAAGAGGCCTCTTAATGGCCTTTTAATCCTTTTCTCTTCAAAGCAGAGCCTCGTGATTTGCTTAGAATGAACAAACACAAAACATCAAAAAAGTCCAAGTTTGGCCCCAAACCAAGTCTGCAGTGATTACGGGGGATTACAGATGTGGCGCGTGTGTTCCCTGGTCCGATTTCCCAGCAGAGCCCGTGGGATGCAGGGCGGAGACTGGCCTGACGTGTGCCTTTCTGAGAGTCACCTGGATGGTCCTTTGTGGAGAGGTCCCGGCTCAGAGGTGACAGGCACACAGTGCCCCGTGCGCATGCACACACACTCACATATCGCACAGCCTCACACATGCACATTGACGAGGAGGAACCCTCCAAACTCAGTTTCTGAAGCAGACCAGGAGCAGCTGCTTTGTCAGTTGTGTTCCCGATGAGGACCTCGGGAAACACAAGCTCACACAGCTGCTCTGTTCCAGGGCCCACGGCTGCATCCCAAGCCCCTCGCCCAAAGTCTCCGCAGGACCTGGCCACGCCCTCCTCTCCTTGTGGGACTGCGGCCCACGGAGGCGGTGAAGGATGAGCAGCTGAAACGAGGGGCAAGTGCATTTGGGGGGGTCAGGTTGGCAGGGGAGGGCCTAGTGTCTACCCCCGTGCGCGGCCAAGGGGTTTAGGCGAGTCCTCACTGGGTAACCGTTCCTGCTCTTCTTCCAGGGACAGGGACGCTGCGCTGGTGGCTGGGCAGGAGGAGGTGACATGTGGAGAACTCGGGTTCCATCCAAGTGTGTGCTGCCCGGACCTCAAGCCCGAGGGGCCTGGTCTGCTGACTCAGAGCCCCCCGAGCGCCCTGACCAGCACCCCGGCTGGGGTCCCCGGGGACCTCTCCCGCAGCCTGGCTGTCAGAGGGAGACCCTCACGCCTCCTGCTCAGGGCCACCAAGCCCAGCCTCGTGCTCATCACCAGCATGGCCAGGTGTGGCAAGCTGGTGGCCCGTGCACACAGTTGTGGTTCTGGTGAGAAGGAGACAGGAGTGGGTGGACGGGGCCGAGAGAGTGCAGACGTGATGCAGGCTGTCCTCCCCCTGGACAGAGGAGGACTGGGCCAGTGCACATCCCCCCAGCTGAAGGCCCTGGTGTCGGAGCAAGACCACACCCTGAAACCCGGCCTGAAGTCCACTTCTCGCTGAGGCCACTGGGCCGGATGGACAACCTCGGGTGTCCCTGCCCACGTGCCCTCAGGAGTGGCCAGAGACACCCACGCTGTCCCTGAGGGGGGCTTTCAGGGAAGCCCCCAAGCTCTAATCACACAGAAGATTAGGAAGAGATACACTTCAGGGCAGCCGTCTGGGCGACCTTCAAATCCAGCGCCGGGGCAGGCGGTCCCTGTGCGGTCCCGCAGGTGTGGGTGCAGCGTTCACCATGGAAGCAGGCAGCCCGGGCGCCCGCTTCTCGCTGCTTTTCTCTCCCACATTCTCAACAGCGCCCTGGCGCCATTGCCGTTCTGATCGCCCCATCTTCAAACTGCAGAACGGAGCAGAGAAAGTGCACTTTCCTCTGAGGCTTGAATTCAGCCCATTTGGCCACAGAACACAAGTGTGCTCGCGTGTGTGGGCCTGCCGTGTGCACGTGCAGGTGTGCACATGGGGTAGGAAATGAGCTGAAATGTTAAGAAATTTCCGTGTCAGGATTACAGGAGTTTCCTCCTTCCTGCTGTGCTCCCCACACCCTCGTTTCCCTAAGCGAACATGCTAGGTTTGTAATGAGACACAAGGCCGGCGACAGGGAGGGCCTGACGGCAGAGTCTTTAATCCCAGCCCCAGAGACGGGGGCGGCTGGCGGACCGGGGCGGGATGGGCGGAACACTCTATCGGCTGGCCTCACCCCCACCAGAGGGTCAGCTCAGGCCTCCGGCTCCGGAGGATCCTGCTGAAGTGACCAGTGAGATCAGAGGCCGAGAGCTGCCCAGTGAGCACCCCAGGGTCCCCCCGACTCGTGGTCCGTGGTGCGGAATAAGCTCTCAGGTCAGGAGAGGACCCTGCGCCTGGATCAGTTCTTGCCCCCCCGGGTCCTCAGCTCCCCGCGGGCCAGGGAGGCGCCCAGACACCCCCGAACCTCTTCTCATCCTGGAATCTCAAGCTGTGGATGGCATCCGGCAGGGCGTCCAGCTGAGGTGTCCTTGCAGAAGGAACAAGAGCCTTGCGGTGAGCGCGGCCCCCGCACAGCCCAGCCCCACACACCCGGGACCCCAGAGTCACTCCGATTACACTCTGAAGTGGGACGTGCAGTCCTCAGCCTCCGAGAGTGGGCACAGTGCTGCCGGGACCGGCCGTCCAGCAGGCCTGGGCTGAGGCTGTGCTGTCTGCGCCCACTCTGCTGCCTGCTGTGCATTTGTGCCAACAGTGAGGGGCTCTGTGCCCCCGGCTTTCATGCCTGTGTGTCTTCCTTGAACCAGGGGTTCACGGAGAGCTGGACGGGGGTGCGGGGCAGTAAGGGGGCCTCAAAGCCCTGCTCACGGGAGCCGGGGCCGAAGATGCGCCAAGAGCTGCCCCAGCAGGGCTGAGCGGGCCGGGGTTTGCAGACCGGCCACTCACGGGCCGGGGGCCGCTTCCCAGCACTGCCGACCCAGACGAGCGGCCTCGGCCCGACGGGCGGCCCAGACTCTGCTGCTGGGGGACAGGAGGCCGGGGTGTCGCCCACACCCGTCACAAAATGCACGGCAGAGGGAGGGAAACCCTCAGAAAGAATGTTATTGTATGATAACTGTTGGCGACAACTTACTTTTCAGCTGCATGCAGGGCATGCTATTATAGGAGATTAGAACATTTTAAAGAATAGAATATTATTCAGTGTTTCTTCAAGGGCAGAGACCAAAACTGTTTTCGATTTGTGTTGCCCACAAAGCCCACCTGTGATGGGTACTTTTAAAGAGGATAGTACGGTTGAATGTGCCCGTGTGTGTATTTCTCTGTCATGGTCTACGATAATATTTTAGGTTCGTATGGCTTTCAAGTTTGGGGTTCTTCAACTCAAAACTCACTTCTTGGGCAAAGTGCCCCGAGGCCACCTCAATGCTCTGACAGCCCTGCCACCGCGGCTGGACACCCCCCGAGGCCCACAGCTGTCAGAGGATGAGCAGTCACTTGGTGTGTGTGCAGGTGACACGCAGCAGACAGTGTTTATTTTAGCACAGTAAGTATACAGCAGCCATCTAAAATCTGAAGTGGGGTTTTCTGCACATCTTTAGCCTCAGAATCAGATTGTTTTCTCCAAAAGAATCCAGCCGAGAAGTGGAAACAAATGGAACAGAGAAAGCGGGGCTGCTCCATCCGGAGTCTGGGCTCACCCACACGCTCTCCTCGGGGACATCCCGGCTGGTGAGCCCCTCAGGGGCTGTGCAGACCACAAGCTCTGAGAACCCTGCGGGGCGGCCGTGATGCCGGCGCACCTCAAGGGAAAGCGCGGGCTCGGCCAGTGTTAGGAAATGTGCCACCGCGCCTCCGGGGTCCCCTGCCTACCGTGTCCACCAGCCCCTCTCGCTGCCATGGGCCCTGCGAGCCACGGAGAACAGAAAGGGAGGCGGCTGAAGTCTGCTCGACAACTTCCCGTCCCACCGGCCCTGGGGACAGGGTGGCATACCCCAATGTCCATCACAGCAGGGCGCCCTTCCTGAGCATTTGTCCATGAAAGAAGAAACACTCAGGAACCCAGCCAAACTCTGTACCATGTCACCCTGACATAAGTAAGCTCTGAATCCGAACTCGGAACGGGAACATTTAAAATGACACTTAAATTCCAGCTGCCGTGGGTGGGACACTCCCCCCTCCGCTCTCCCCCAAACGTGCTGGTTGCGGGCATGGGACGGGTGGGCAGGGAGGAGAGCAGAAGCATCCAGGCCTGGTGTGGCTCAGACCAAACCATGCCTGCACTTGTGCTGTTTTATAAACATAGGCTTCACAAGTTAAAACCGGACAAAAAACGCTTCACGCTGCCCTGCTCCATAAAGCCTGCGAAGCGAGGCACGGAAGCCCCCCTTAGATAAGCATCACAGGGCCGTCTCCACGGGCGCAGGAGTGAGGGGCCCCATCTCTGTGCACCCCTTGTTTCCTCCGGCCTGCGCTGAATTATGTGTTCACATGCACGGAACTACTTTTCGATTCTGGGAATCCACGAAAGGCAGAAGCAGAAAGGAGGCCTGCAGGAAGCTCACCTGGTTTTCAATCACACCCGTCTTTTCTCCCGGCCTCACCCCTCCTCTTGATAAAAGAGACCAGAAGCCTGTGGAGTGCAGGGCTCCCCTCAGAGCCGGAATCAGCCCAGGGGTGTGCCCAGCAGACAGCTTTCTGGAAACATCGCCAGCCTGAGACAGAGGGTCCCTGAAAGCCTGCCCGACCAGCCTCTGAGAGCGTCTGATTGAGGTGAGGCTTCTGCCAGCAAAGCCGGCCGAACGCTGGCAGAGAACCGCACGGCTCCCGCCAAGTCTGGGATCTTTCATAACCTGACGTCAAGAGTTCTGCCGGTTTCTGAGAGGGCAGCTGTGAGCGGCTAGGCCACCTCCAGGGACACATGTGCCCTGGCCCACACGCTCACACACGCGTGCAGACACAGGGCTCTCTTGCCGTTCCCATGAGGATTACAGCTCCTCTGACCGTGAATGGGTGACGGCTCCCAGTTTCGGGGCCTGGAGCTATTTGTCCCCGTCGGTTTCCAGCTGGGCGGAAGAGCTGTCATGAGGGCTGCACACCTGGCGTGGCACGAACTCCTCGCCACCTCGGCCAGAGGCCTCTGTGCGTCTGGGTGGCAGCCGCCCTGCTTCTTGGGTCTGAAGCTGAACTGGCAGAACCGCCTCCTGCTGGCTGGGGCCGGGGGGTTGTTAAATGACTTTTCCTCCCAGGGGTTCTCATCACTCCAAACATGAATCAAGGGACATGCCCTGTTTTCCTGCAGGGTGTTCCAGGGATGCAAACTACCTTTCCATGGTCACTTTACAGCAGTTCCGTCTACTTTTATCAGACACAGGACTATGCCTGGACTCGAGGTGCTGGACTTACCCCTTGAAATAAGCCTCTGCCAGCCACTCGGCTCCGTGTTCCTCCTTAGCACTCTCTAGGGACACCTGTGACCGCCCTCATGTCACAAAAGGGTTATTTTCGGCCTCTCTGAAGAGGGAAAGTTGGGGAAAAACCCACCACTTTTATCAATGGGTATGTTTATTTCAGATTTCGATTTATAAACTTCTCACTTGCTTCAGATAGACCTCTGTCTTGTCACTCATAAATGGCAGGAGTGCCCCCGCTTTGGGGTCAGGGATGAGGCCGCCACGCAGGGGGCAGTGCAGACGTGCGTGAGCCCTCGTTTCTTAACCCACCTCAGGCGTCCGTGCTGACGCAGACCGTCCGGGGCTCCTGGGTCTCTGTTACTTGAGTATTTCAGGCTGTTTTTCACCTAACTTCGGCTTGATTAAAACCCCAAATGTATTTGTCCAACCACATTTTCCTCTAATTTTTAGCATACATTTATTTTAAGGGGAATATAAGCCGCGCACCTCTGATTCGCTCACTGCTCGTCCGCGCTGGCTGCTGGTGGGTGGTGGGTCTCTGGGAGTGCCCTGTGCTGGCCCCGGGCCCTGCAAGCAACACAGACGCCGTCCCCAAACTGGGCGTCCTTGTAATCAGGGAGCCATCCTTTCCGGGTCCATAGTGACCACGCGGGACCATCCACAACGTGTGCACAGTGGACACAGGACTGAGTCTCCGTTGCTGTTGTAGCTTGGAGCCCATGATCTGCTGGTGGTTTCAGACTTGGAAGAGCAGGTCTCTTCCACCCCTGATGGACAGAAAGCTCACTGGGGACGCCTGTGCCTCGACACCCTCAGACCCACCGTCTGCCCCGTCTCTGTGTTCCGAGCCCATCGGTGAAGTCTGCTGATGAAGAAGAAGAGAGACACCCTTTTATTAAAAAACGCTGCCGTTGGCGGAGCGCCTTCTAACTGCCCCGAACCGTCGGGGTTCTCAGAGGGAACCCGAGCCTCTGAAGCGGGGTTCGCATTGCGAGGGTGGCAGCGCGGCCGCCCGTCTGAGGCCGGGCAAGGTGGCTGGCCGTGGGGTCTCGCGCGCCGGGCGGATGCCATCAGAGCCCGTTTTCCTCGCCGGTTCTCCCCCGGCCCTTCCCCCCGCACTGCCTTCTTGGCCGCCCCTCATCCAGGCGCAGTTCAGGGAAAGGAAACCACGGGAGGTGCCGGGCCCCCCGTGGGCCCGTCTGTGGGACTCCCCAGCAGGGACGCCCCGGTGGCCCTGATTCCGGCCCAGAGCTCCCGCACAGGGGGCTGCGTGCCCAGGAGGCTCCGGGGGTCTTGCAGAGCGCTGCGGCTCTGCCACTCCTGTGACCTGGCACGTTACTGCTGAGCTGTGGGTCACGTCCCAGTGGGCGACACCCACCGGCACCTCGGGAGAATCTTCAATGGCCTTTATTTCCGGACCGACTGGAATTTGTGCATTTTGTCAGAGATGACGCCATATTTTCTCTTGTTTGGGCGCAGGGCCGATATTTTGAATATTCTGCTCTGCCGTGCCCGTGCAAAGCCTCTTACATGCACCATCAGTGCCAATACTTCCGTGTCCGAACGCCGCCCGCCCGCTTACCTCTTGTCCTTAGAGGCAGATATGAGACACCGGCGGGCGCTCTGGCTGGAGACCACGCTCCAGGGCCAGGTGCCGGGACCCCCATCTGCTACCACACTGTCCTCCCACCGCGGACAGTGGCCTTCCTCACACATCGGCAGGGCTGGGGCAGGGTTGCTGAAAAAGGCACCATTTGTGAGGCCGCAGTGGGGGTGATGAGGCTTCCACCCTGCGTCACCCCGGCTGAGGTCCTGGGGGCTTTGGGACCAAAAGCCATGCCATTTGTATCTGTCATGACACCAGATTTCCCCGGCTGTCATATCTACTGTGTTAATATGAATTTTGCTCCAGGAGGGAGCAGTGTGCCTATGTGCACACACACACACATGCATATACCTGCACCTGCACACGCACGCACACACACACACACACACAGAGAGAGAGCACAGCCTCAGCATCAAATGAGCTCACTTGACCTCTGGTCAAAACCCCACTCCTGGGCCTCCCTGGTGGCGCAAGTGGTTGAGAGTCCGCCTGCCGACGCAGGGGATACGGGTTCGTGCCCCGGTCTGGGAGGATCCCATATGCCGCGGAGCGGCTGGGCCCGTGAGCCATGGCCGCTGAGCCTGCGCGTCCGGAGCCTGCGCGTCCGGAGCCTATGCTCCGCAACGGGGGAGGCCACAACAGTGAGAGGCCCGCATACCGCAAAAAAAAAAAAAAAAAAAAAAAAAACCCACTCCTTTTTGTACTCATCCTCCCAGAAACGTCTACCAGCTGTTTGCTGTGACCCAAGGCTGCTCCAGGTCCGGGATGATGAGCAAACCGAGACATGCTTCTTCCTTCAGGAGCGGACGGGGCAGCAGAGACGTATAAGGAAATTCGTGAGGTGAGGTACGTTCTGCTTAGTCCTAAGTGGTTTGCAAGCTTGGAGAAGGCGGCTGTCTGCTGAAGAGGGAGGTTGGAGAGACACAGCACGGAGGAGAAGGTGTGAACCGCATCTCCTCCCTTCACTGATCTGTTCACTCTGCCGTCACGGCCCTCCTCCTGGGAGCCAGGCCCTGGCCCCGGGGCTACAGGCGAAAGAGACTCTGCACCCAGAGAGCCCACGGAGGGAGACAGTGACGGTACAGGCAGAGGCCCCCCGAGGACCCACAGTGCTGGCCAACCTCTGATCCCGCGGGAAGGGAGCTCTTGACGGCCTCTAAGGGGGGAGCACAGGCTCCTTGGAGGACGGGCAGAACTGGACGTGGTGCTGGGAGGAGAGAACAGCGGGATCGACCATAGCAAGGCAGCTCCCCCCGCCCATGGAGAGCTCAGAGCGTCCTGCCCCGGGCCCACAGCACTTTAGAGTTTACAGCAACCCTTGGAGATGTCACCTGACCCAGTGCTGGGATTTAGCAGCATCTCAGAGCACCTGCAGCTGGGTCCAGAGCAGCAGAAGGGACCTGGGCCATTTCTATTTTACCTATTTCTCCGTGGAGCCTCAACCCAACCCTGCAACCGACATGAGTTTTGGTCCATCACCAAATTAAAAAGAAGAAGAAAAACGCAAAGAGCCATCCCTGTCCATCACAAGCGTCATCTACCCACATGCCGGCCGGTCAAGTGACCAGTCAGTGGTCAGCACACCCACAAAGATGCCAGAGAAAACAGTGTGGGCCCCTGGCTGGCGCTGTTCTTGATGACCTCATGTCATGCCTACTGTTTACAGGGGGGAGGGCGTCTGGTGCAGATGGGACCCCAGCAAGGGACTCACGCCTCCTTTATGTGACCCGAATCTCCTTGGAATGGATGTGGCTGCCTGTTGTGCTAAGTGCCCACAGTCTAAGCCTGGAAGTAGGTAACTTTCTAAATAAGGGTCCTCAGGCTTGACCCCAGGCACCAGCAGCAGCAAAGGCCAGGCACCCCTGGAATTTTAGTGCCACGAGGAAATCAACATGGAAGGTTTGTAGCAGGACATGCTCAGCGGTACCCGCCCCACCCCCGAACTTGAACGCTGAAAAAAGAGCTCACCCTGTGTGGTGAGCAGAACAGCGGCCCCCCCAAAGGTGCCCTCGCCTTCATCCCTGGAAACTCTGAGTGTCACCTTCGACAGCAAAAGGGACTTCTGCAGATGTGATGGCGTTTAGGCTCTTGAGACAGGGTGATTGCAGGTGGGCCCCCAAAGTCATCTCAAGGGTCCTTGTAAGAAAAAGGCAGAGGGAGATGTGACCACAGAAGAAGAGAAGGCCGTGTGATGAGGAGGACGAGGCAGAGGTGGAAGTGACGCTCTTGGCGGACAGAGGAGGCGCCACAGGCCAAGGGCCGCAGGCCCCTCTGGAAGCGGGAGGAGGGGCTGGGACAGCCCTGGAGCTTCCCGCGGGGCCAGCCCTGCCCAACACCCACTGCAGCCGAGTGAGACAGACGTCGGGCTTGCGGCCTCCTGAACTGTAAGAGAATGAATTCATCTGGTTTTGAGCCACCATGTCTGTGCCCGTTTGTCACAGTGGCAGTTGTACACGAATACACCTGACCTAATAAGACGTCCACGGTAGGAGGGGCCCAGGTGAGCTCGGACTCTGCTTCCCTCGACTTGCTTGGCTTTGTCCCGTTCACGTGTCCTGTCGGGATGGCAGCAAACGGCTCCCACGGGACATAGCCACACCCCGAATCCGACAAAATTCAGCAGAAAGAGGGAACATTTCCTTGTATGCCTTTTTTAAGAGAAAAACACCTTTCCCAGGAAGTCTCCGGAAAACTTTCCTCACATCTCATTGTCCAGAATGGGTCAAGAACACCTTCAGAGATGGTCTCAGGAGAGGAGATGGGGATTGTCATCATTGGCTTGGACCAGGGCTCTCAGTGGGGGTCACTTCAGTCCCCAGAGGACACTGGCAGTGTCTGGAGACTGAGGGGGGTTCTCCCAGCATCCAGAGGGTAGAGGCTCCAGGGAGGCTGCTGAGCATGTAACGGACTACAGGATGTCCCCAGACAGGGGGCTCCCTGGCCCACAAGTCCACATTCCTAAGCTTGAGAAACCCTGCATGGGACAAGCTGGGCTGACCCCAAAGCTGGGGAGAGACCAGCTTCCTCTGAGACATACTGTTTCATTTGGGGAGGGGGGCGGGGGTGTCCGAGCAAATCCTGCACTCTGCTGGGAAGGAAACATGGTGTTGAGGGGGAGGACAGGCGCTGAGGAGGTGACCACAGCGTGTGCTACAAAACTAAGTCCCTCATCTCGGGGTTGGTTCTGATTCTGATGCTGATGTGTCCGGTGGTCAAGGAAGGCGTCTGGAAGCAGACTTGGCTGAAAGCAGCTGCTCATGACAGTCTTCTCGGCTCTGTGAGAGGCCAGCAAGGACGTCCTCTGCTTCGCCCACAAGGGAATAGGGGCATCCGGGGCCGCTGACGTCCCCCAGACCGTGCATCAGCTGGGGTCAGAGACGGGACAGGATGACCTCGCAAGAGAGGCTCAGCTCACCAAGTCCTGGCAGGGTTTGGCAACGCTGGTGCGTGAAACGTGTACATGTTTAATTCAAGGACAAGAGAAAAGCTGAAAGGTCTGTTCATCAAACTAGACAGCAAGAAAGAGAATTCTCACACATCTCAATCCACAGGCAAGTCCACAGCTTGCCTGTGGGTGATGACCCACCTGAAAGGCCAGGTGAGCCGAAGGGACCCTTTCTGCCCAGCTGACACTTTCTCAGTGTGTGGCCTGGTGGGGTGCAGGGGTGAGCACCATATAGACGTGGAGGTTCTGCTAAGCAAAGGGCAGTGGGTGCTGGCCGAGGTGACCTGGGGGTCAAAGGACAAGGAGAAACACGTCACTGTCAACATCCAGCGTGGGAAAGGCACCGTCACGAGGAGACACAGGCACTGCCTTCGAGAACTCACTGGTTCCTTCCTGACTTCGCAGCTGAAGGTGGGTGGAAAGAGCAGAAATGCTCACCAGAAACGTCAGCGTGACGACACGTTTAGAGCGACCTTGGCTTGTCTGCCTCCGTCCCCTCTGGAACACGGGTTTTCCGCCCACCCAATTCAAGGGAACCTTCAGAGAAAGGCCACCTGCGTCGGTGCAGTGCGGTGACCCCAGATTTTGGGGAAAGGGCACCACGTCCTCTGCACACACAGCCCCTTCCAAGGGGATGGGAGCCCTGAGGGCCTTGGTTCTGAACTGAGTCCTATGCCCTAACTGCTTTTTATGCTAACCCTTTTAGAGTTTTCTTTGAGGATTAAATACATACTTTACTAAATCAACAGATTACTTAGCATCCTGTGGTATGAAAATGCAAAACCAAACGTAACAACAACAAAAAGCCCCTGAGAAATGCCTTTATTTAAAAAATGCATTTAACCATCTGCACATGTACCGGCCGCTCGGCGGTACCGCCTTTCATTTTGAATTGCAACTACAGGGAGATTATAAATGTCGGGTTTTATGAGGCCCTGGGAGAAGATGTATTAGCTTCGATATCATAAATTACCAATGTATGGACACCATTACCTTGATAAGATGTTTACAAACAGACATATGGAGAGGAAGATTTTAAAAGAAGGGAAAACTGCTTTTTTTAATTGTTCAATTGCATCGCCCACTTCTAGAAACAGATGGACCTAGAGTCTGGGGCTGGCATCAGACCTTTCATTCTATGCGGCTCTGAAATGCAGGCGGGAATGTTCATGTCGAATCACTTTGTTAGGAGCAACGTCACATGGCCAAGGGATGCGGTCACGTATCAAGTGTCAAGGCTGAGCAAAGAGGCCAGGTGGGGAGAGTGACCACACCTGGATCTGGTCTGTGTCACGTCACCCCGAGACAACTCCTCATTTTAAAATTTTAAAAGGAAACTTGAAATTAAAGGTGGTTAGCTCGGCTTTTAAGATATGAGACCAGACTAACAACTGAATTATCACTGGGTATCCACAGGCCATTTCCAAACAAGAACGCCACCATGAGTAACCTGAGAATTCCCCTTGGCTTCTACAACTCTCCACACGTTTTAGCTCCTCCCTACGTGGTATCTCACCTGGGCGAGGACTAATGTCCACGGCTGCCCTTCCAGAACACGCTTCTAACATTTTCTGTCTCGAATATTCCTCCGACGGTTGCCTGTTGACTGTGCTGTTACAGAAAGAACAGGGCTGTGGATTTCGCGACCCAGATTTCCCGTCCACACCAGCCTGGGGAGAAAGGGCTCAGGGGCCCCGAGAAGGGAAAGCAAGTGAGCCTGGGGGTGGTCCAGCAGAGACCCCTCTGGAAAGGGCTGTTCTGGTCCCTTCCAGGGGTTCCTGCTCCAGGCTTCCTGGGGAGCGGGAGCTCAGGAAGCCCACCGCCAGCGGGGGCAACCCCTCCCATCCTCGGCCCCCACAAGGTGTTCAGGGAACATCTCTCTCTTTAACTGGAACACTCCTGGGAAGCATGTACGATTGTGCTCATTTTGCAGATAAGAAAACTGATCCCTCCAGAGTCAGAGGATCGCCCGAATGCCCGAAGCTACAGCAGGAAAGCACCGAGGTTCACATCCACCCGGTTGGACCTGCGTCCCAACACTGTCACCTGCACAGGGACAGGGCTCTGATCAAGCACCTGGGCTGCATGCAGGTGGGTCTGCGCCCCTGCCCCTCCCCCAGGGAATTGCGGGTCGTCCGCTTGGCTGGCCCAAGGTCAGCATGGGGCTTCCTTCAGGCCTGAGACCTGTGATGAGCAACCAAGGCTTTCCCTTCAACCAGCGGCGATCTGGTTGGGGTAAGGCTGGAGGTGGGGCAGCCCTCGCCCAGGGACCCACCCTGAGGCCCCTGAGCACCCCGAGGGCTCAGAGAGCACAGCCCGAGACCTCCGCCTGGAATCCCCAGACTGTAGTGTCCTGGCATTTCAGCCACTGCCAAAGGGGATCCAGGAGGGATGTGCTGGGTTTCGGTTTTCACGCCCGGCCAAGCAGAGGTGTGCTCTAGGTCCCCTGAGGAAGAGGGAGGTGACCAGCGTTGATGGACAAAGGAGACCCTCCTGCTGCCTCAGCGACAGCCAGCATCACAGGGTCCCTCTGATCGGTGTCCGTCCCCGAGTTGTCCCCTCTGGATAGAAGAAGGGAGGGGAAGCCCACCCCACTGCCGGGGGCAGGCAGGTCAGGGCTGGACCCCCGGGCGGCTCTGTCCTTGGGCTCTGCGTGGCCGCGTCCCGGTCACGTGTCACCCAGGAAGTGGGGCTCAGGGAGCCGGGCCGCTGCGACCCGTGTCCACTCCCTTCCTGACCCCCCTTATCTGGAGCACATGCCCTCCCTCCTCGCGGTTGGCGCCTGGAGCTGTTTCCGCTTTGGGTGCACGTTCAAGCTGGTTATTGCATCCCTTCTGGGCCGGCTCTCCATCAGTTCAGGCCCAGCAGCCTCTGGGGGACAGGGAGTGTGTGTCCGGAGCTGGACCAGGGGAGGGGGCAGGTCCTCAGGATGACTCTCTGTGTCACCTCCCCGCCTTTCCCACGGCTGGCGCCCCGCAGGACTGCTGGGGACGCTGGTGTCTCCCATGGCTGGTCCAGCCCTGGGCGTCGCTGAAGCCAGGGGCCAGTTCCCTGACGTGTGGGCATTGGTGGCCCAGCTCCTTCTGCACCACCGGGAGCACCTCGGACCAGCACCTGGAGAAGCCACGCACGTCCCACCCTCAACTTGAATGAGCGTGTGAGAAAGCAGGCCTTGAGCCGCCTCTGCCACGAAATGGTCTGTGCGTCGACTGTCAGAAATGGGCTGAAGGGCCTCACTGCCCGTTCTTTGGACCTGTTACCTTTACTTGGAGGCTATGTAATAAAAATAAGGGGAAAGCCTTGGTCTGCCAACTAGTTCTGCATCGTCACACGTAGGAGAAGCTCAGGGGCTGTCCGAGGTTTAAGGACCCCGGCAGATTTGAGCCACAAAGGAAAGAAAGAGCCACCTGGAGGAGCAGCAGTGAAGACGTCCAGAAGAGGCCGCTTTTGCTCCGCGACTCCTGCACAAAGGTGACGAGGAGGGGCGCCTGCACCCCTGCCCCTCCCCCGGGGACCTGCCCACCGGAACTCGGCCCGGAGCCCACGTCGTGGTTCTGGTCCCAGCTCAGCCCCAGCACCGCCGTCTGAGCGGAACCACAGCTAAGACTGCTTCGCTTCAGCCACATTCCCAAATTAAAAGGAAAAAAGTCGTCTTTGGGCGCCGTCGGCTCCTGATGAAAAGGGGCGAGTGCAGATGCTGGGCTTTCCAGGTAAGTAAGCATCGCACTGGCTGAGAAATGAGTTCCCCTCACAGGACAAGTCAACACAGGTGTCTCTAATTGAGGCACAGGTGAGCCGGCTTCCTGCCTTCACAATCACCCTTTTCATGCTCTCCGGGTCCGGGTCCCGGGTCCCGTCCAGCCGTGCCCCTGCCCAGTCCCTGCGGAAGCTCCCCAGCCTTGTTAGGGATTAAATGTCCTTATCAATAACTGCTCTGTGCCCCGTTTATCTGGCTGCACGCACCTGTGAAGCAATAAAAGACTGTTGGAATTGCTGCCGGGACGGGGAGTCAAGGAAGCTCAGCCTGTAGGGGATGGACCGTTGCTCAGATCAACAGTGTCTGATCCACAGGAACAAACATTCACATCAAAGTGGCTGGATCCTCAAGGAAACCACATATTGGTCATAAAAGTGAATGTGGGGTGAATGGGGCTTTGTTACCTGGTCAGGTGGCATGTGTCAGTCCTGAGAGAGACGTGAGCCTACCAGCAGGTCCGGGCTGGGAGAGAGATCTGGAACCACCAGCCAAGACAAGGCTCCAGACCACAGGTCAGGCCCCCAGGGCAGACCCCAGGCTCGGGCTGTCTCCCACCCTACATCTCCGACGGGCTGTACCCTGGGGTACAATCCACACTGTACTGTGCCCAAGCCTGGGACGGTCCACCCTGCAGAGTGCCAAGGGCCTGGACGGTCCACATTGTAGGCTGCCAAGGGCCGAGAAGGTCCACACTGCAGGGTGACAAGGGCCGGGACGGTCTACACTGTAGGGTGACAAGCGCCGAGATGGTACACACTGTAGAGGGCCAAGGGCTGAAGTCTACTCCCAATGCCCGCATGCACGTGTACATGTATGTGTGCGCTTGTGTGCACGTGTGTGCACGCACCCTCGGGGCACTGAGCAAGGCTGGCGCCTTGGCCCCGACGCCTTCCCCAGCTCCCTCCCTCTGCTGGGCCCCAGGCCCTCCTGTGACCTCCTGCACCCGGGCTGCCTCCTTGCCCCCTTGTCGATGACCATCACCTGCCCCGACCCAGACGGGACACAGAGACCAGCACGGAGGCCAAGGCCAGACCCGCTGCGCTCCTCACAGGATGCAGGGGAGCAGAGCCTCCAGCCCGACAGGCAAACGGCTCCCCCGCCTCTCCACTCCGCATCGGATCAGTTTCCCTAGGTTTCCTGGCTGACAGCAAGGAGGGAACCCGGGCCTGGCACAAACCCTGGGCAGCAGTGCCCTCTGGTGGCAGCTCTTCCTGTGGTGCCTCCCTCCCGGTTCTGGGTCCCCAAACAGAGTCCGAGCTGCAGCCCCCGCGTGGGAGGAACACGCAGCCTGACCTCTCATAATGGGGTGAACTGTGTCCCCAGAAAGATGTGCCCAAGCCCAACCCTGGTACCTGTAAACGGTACCTTATTTGGAAATTCGGCCCTAGGAAGCCCATGCACACACTGTAGGGAATTCTGCATCATAGTCAGAAGTTTGAGGTTGGCTTTGGGTGAAAATGGATGAATCCACAGCCACGACGGTGCAGGAGCGATAAAGGGAGAGACACAGGCTCGCCAGGCGGGAGTGACGTGTGCAGGTGTCTTTAGGTGACAGAGACAGAGGGGCTCCGAGCCCACGGGGAGTGGATGTGGCCAGCGGCTCCGCGGCCTCGGGCCCTGAGGTAGCTCCACCTCACAGGGACAACAGGGCTCAGCGGGGTGGCCTTGAGCTGCCGGCACAGCCCAGGGCAGGAGCAAAGCTGTCGAGGTCCCAGGGCAGCCGCTGCGGGAGAGAAGTTGCAGGGGAACTCTGACCCATCCACAGCCAAGGAAGAGCCCCACCCTTTCACAGGAAAGCTGAAAAAGTCTGGTTTTCTATCTTTTTGTGAGTTTCATCGTCTTAAAGCGTGGACGCTGGGGGAAGATGGCAGGTCATCCTTTCAAAGAAAGAAATGCTTTTGAAGCCAAACCAGCCCCCCAGGGCTGGGACTAAGGTGAGGACAGTGACGCAATGAGAAAATCAATCCTCGAGATAACTAACGTTTAAAACAGTATTTAAAAAATTAAACTAATGCAAAAATCCATGGTGACCAAATACCAAAGGTTTAAGTAAAGACAGGATCAGGGTTACTGGTTTTTCTTTTCATCTCCAGCTACCACGTGCCTCACCTGGCACCGGCCCCGTGAATTTAGGAACCAAGGGGTGCCACCTTTCTTTGCCGGCAAGAAGCGACAACCTAAATGGGTTTGGAAGTCTGGCTTCTTGGTATTTTTGAGGCAGTAATTAGCCTGTTTCACCTCCAGCTTCCACCGAGGCTCGCCGAGTGTTACCAGCAGCATCGGGGCTGGGTTACGTCCACGCGGCACCCGGCCACAGCATTCAGGGGGAGGGGCTCCAGGTAAATCACGTCACTTCTGTGCACTCTGTATAGCGGATGCAATGGGGTCTGTTCCCTACTCCTTGGTAGGCTGCTGTGACCCTCACGGCCATGGCTGAGCCCAGGGGAGGGCCCAGCAAGCCAGGAAAAACTGACCACGTACCCATCTCAGGATCCCTGTGACGGTTCCTGGGCCCAGGTGCACATTCCCCGAGCTCCTCCCAGGAAAGGCTGCAGCACCTCTGGGTGTTGGAGAAGTGGCTTCTGCTGTGACCCCTTTGAACCACTTCAGATGAATTAAAGTGGACTTTGGGGACCAGATGAAAGGGCGGACTGAACGCAAAACGCTTACATTCATCTTTTTTAAGGGAAGTGGTATTCTCGTCAAGCCTTGTAAACAGTGAATGTACTCACATAACTCAAGTTATCAGTCGTCTTGGCAACAGGAGGCCAAGCAGAAACGCTGATCTAGGTCAGCCTCGGGCTGACCTCATGATGCTCTCCGGGGACTTGGGTTGATCAGTAATTGCAGCGGGTCCCCCGGGGCCTCAGACCTGACCTGAGGGCTGACGGCAGGCACGTGGCAATCAGGAGTGCGCGGGTGGGCACTTTTCAAACATTCACTGCCCCATTTGTTTGTGTGGCTTTCGAAGAAACGACAGCGATGCAGATAGCCGACCGAGGGTGAGGGGACGTGGGGACATGGGGGACACCATCCTCCCACCCGCCGGGACTGGGCTGAGGCTCACACCTGCCCCGGCATGTCCGCGGGATCCCTTCCCTCCGACTTTCCCGACGGGCATCGCGCGGGTCCCGGTGTCACTTGTGCATCTTCTCTGGGCAAATGACAGAAAGGGGTCAGGCAGCCTGTGCTTTCGGACCAAAGTCTCCATTCCAAGCCAGCTTTGCAGACTAACAGTTCATTTGCAGGGGTTTTTCCCAAATCAGGAAGTCTTCACATGCCAGGACCGCAGCCTGTGAAAGCGAAGGGGTGACAAGACCCCCGGTCCCCGGCCCCCAGCCCCACTGCTGGCCAGGGCAGCTCGGAAGAGTCCAGCCCCTGTGCATCCTTGGGCACCCGCTGGGCTGGGGGGTCCCTGTGTCCGGATCGTCCCGGGATCCTGCTGCCTGAGGGGTCCTGGCTTTAGCTGGGCTGGGCTGATGGAAAAGAGCCGGCAAGGCGGGCTCCAAACGGCCCTACGACGGCCTTTCTGCACCCCCAGGCCCCTCCCGAGCTCTCCTCCGCGTCCAGGACCACGTCCAGAGCGAGCTGAGTCTGCCCCCTGGTGGCAGGAGGTGAAACTGCACAGAGGTCCGGCCCTTCAGCCTCGAGCCCCACGTCTGACCGGGATTTCCAGATCCACCATCCCAGCGCCTTCCCTGATGCGTTGCTGATGAGGCGACCGCAAATCCTCATATTCCAGCTCAGCTCACGAGCCCTGCGGCACAAAACCTTTGCCTCCACTCTACTGAAGTAATGTAAAAGGAACGGCGTTCCTTATTACTAACTTAATGCCAAGTAGTAAACAGATGGTTTATGGAAAGGTACTGCTTATACTTAACGTTCATCTTCTCATTACACTGAAAATAGGTTTACCATATAAATACACAAATTGCAGAATCAGATATGACTTTATGTTAATGGTTCAGTTATATATACCGTATAAAGTAAATGCTGGTTTTAATTTTATATTGTAGGAAAGCAAAATCAGCCACAACACAAAAGGTAAAGCTGCACACATCTTTATACGAGGTCTGCATAGATGATGGGCTCGTGGACGATGCAGTCTTCTGTGTTGTGTGCACAGACCACGCTGGAGGGTCAGGAGCGGGGGCTTCTCTGCGGGACGGAGAGCCGCCTGCACGGGCGTCAGGGTCGTGAAGAGCAAGGCCTACTGCGTCTTCCAGGCTCCTTCCTGCCTCAGGAGGAGACGTGAGAGAGTGAGGAGCTGTAGGGAGGTGAACGGTCCTCCCAGGCCGTACAAATGCAAACAAGGAGCTGCTCTAAATACTATATATTCTTAATTTACATACCTGAGGAAGCCTTGGAAGCACAGGACTGGACAGCGGTTGGGCGTGGTCTCATTCATTCAGGGAGGCACCCGAGTTCCCCTCGTGGGCCGGCCTGTTCCAAGTGCGGGGAGGAGGGGACAGTGGAGGTCTCTCCCCTTTCACAGTGTGGGGAGCAGGGGGGCCATGGATGGACGGCACACAGATACAGAAACAGTAACCGCAGGGGATGGTGCTGGGCCGGTGGGCAGTCACCCCGGGGACTGGCAGGTGAAGGCACCTCCCCTGTGGAGAAGAGACCTGCAAGCCCGGAGGATGTGGCCGAGGAATACAGGTGAGCGACCAGGCGGAGGGGGCGTGGTGCTGAGCCCAGGGCTGCAGAGACGGGTGCCGTCGGAGACGCAGGGCAGAGCCAGGCATGGGCATCACCGTGTGGACTGGAAGACGCCCCAGGGAGCCTGCTCTAGCCACCTAGGAGGGACCCTCCCTCATTCCCTCACCTCCACAGCCGTGTAGGGAGAGCAGGGGGGCAGCCGGAAATGATGGTGGTGGGCTTGGGGGTCTCATGGGAGACAAGAGAGGCAGGTGGGGTGGGCATGAATCATGGAGATGCAGACTCAGGCTTAGGACGGTGGCAATGCCAGCAGGCAGGCCACAGACGATGGTGTTGGTTTCACACCCATCTCTCTCCATGGGGGTTCAAAACAACGCCTAACATGGTCCTGATGGCAGAATTTCACTTTGTCATGTGGCTTCATTCCTGTTTCCTGTTGCCTGTGTCACCTTTTCCCCAAGTTTTGGTTCTACCCCTGGAATCCAAGTGGATCGATAACAGGGAGAGGACCTCACCCTCAGCAAAGAGAGTGGGCATCTCTGGTGGATGCTCCGCAGCCCGTCTGTTCCCTCCAGCACCAGGGATGCCCGGACCTGGGAAGGGCCTTTGGTTCTCCCGAGGCCACACTCACAGCTCATCCAAATAGAAGAAATGCAGCCCTCGATTTCCTCCAACACAGAGCCTGCAGCCCTGGGGCCCGGAAAGCCAGGCGGAGGTCACCCTCTTCCTTCTGATTTTCACAGGAGGCAAGGTTTGGGAAGCCCCGGGCAGCGGGAGGCCCGTCCAGACAGCCTTGCGCCTTCCTGCCTCCAGGAAAGCTATTCCCTTCCTCAACGAAGGGCACTTTGTGTGCTGCGAATAAAAATCCTTGAGTAATTCCTGTTCTTCCAATTCTCCTTTAAATGCAAAGAGGAGACAGAAAGGACACAAGGATGACAAATCCTTTCTGCCCTGGAGAGGATGAGAACGGGGTCAGTCACAACCACCAGCAGATAACTGCGCCCTGCTCTCTGCATCCAGGTCCCAGAGGTCTCTGGAAAAACATTTGTGAGTCCAACTCAACACTCTTTTCTCATTTTGCATGGCAGTTGCCAGAACCTTACAGAAATATGTGAAGCAAGGTTGCAAAATACTGGAAGATTCACAGTGAGCCAGCAAGTCTGCAAATAATTTTCAAGACGAATAATGAAAATAATAATACTTCTTTGCGTAAGGGTGAGATTTGACAATTTTAGTGAGACCAGGTGGTCACCTAGAGGCTCCAGCTAAGAACAGAGCTGTAATTGCCCAGTGCTGGGTTAATCTAGAATCCCAAATGGCATAAGCCTGGTGAAGGGTTCTAGTGCAATTAAAGAGCTGTTCGTTGTCCCAGGGCCACATGTGCGTGCATCATCCCTGATGGCTCCCAGCTCCTGGATCCAAGACGCAGAAGAAAGAGTGTCCAGTTCCATCGCAGAGCTGGTCGAACTGAAGATTGTGAGGGAAGAAAGGGGTAGCGCAGACCCGAGCCAGAATCCTGGTCTCCCCCGACCCACCACGGTCCTCGGGATGGTGGCAGGACCCAGTTACACACAAGAAGCCAGGGTAGAGGACGGCATAGAGAACAGTGGTCCCAACCTGGGTGTCATATTTATAACAATTTGGGGCACTTCATGAGGTCCTGATGACCAAGCCACACTCCAGACCAAGCAGATGAGAACCTCGGCCGGACCCCTGCACTAGCATTTGTGAAGTTCCCAGGGGGTTCCAGCGCAGCCAGGACTGAGAACGAGTTTGGCCACCACACAGGGACTGTTTCTCCCAGCGGTCGGTGTCCAGCCTCTCAGACTCTCTTTTCTCTATGGCGTGAGAGTACCGGACTCACGGCGGCTTCTGCACCTGCTGCCCTGAGAGGCCACTCCTGAGACAGATGGGAGGGGACGTAGCATCGACGGCTCCTGCCTCATCTCCGCGGCTGCTTCTCCTTCTCCATGAATCTTGAGAAATGTGTCTTTCTTAAAATAATGTCTAGGGAGCAGTGCTCCAATATATTCTACATGTTAAAACAGCTGTACTGGGCTTCCCTGGTGGCGCAGTGGTTGAGAGTCCGCCTGCCGATGCAGGGGACACGGGTTCGTGCCCCGGGCCGGGAAGATCCCACATGCCGCGGAGCGGCTGGGCCCGTGAGCCATGGCCACTGAGCCTGCGCGTCCGGAGCCTGTGCTCCGCAACGGGAGAGGCCACAACAGTGAGAGGCCTGCGTACCGAAAACAAAAACAAAAACAAAAACAAACAAAAAAAAAAAACCAGCTGTACTTGTTTTGTCTCCATACACAAGACATACATATATGTGTTTTGCAACAAATATATTCGGTACAGAAAATATAAAGAAAAAGGTGAAAATGACACCAAATCCCACTACTTGGGGACAGTATGTCCACCACCCAATAACAATCACTCTGGGATAAGCTTCCAAACCTTTTATCATACATTTTTCTACCAAAACAAGATGATAGTATATGTATGTGTGTGTGTCCAGCTTTATTCACCAAACTACTGACTGCAGGCAAGCCTATCATTCTCCTTCGTGGCTACACGTAAGCTCTTGGAGGAAACGGTGGTAAATTATGGAGCCAATCCCTATGTCCTAGTAAGTATTTTATGAGTAAGTGAGTGAGCGCTGGAGAGAGGAGGGGGAAGGACACCTGGATGTGGCCACCAGGGTGCCACCAGCCCTCAGTCCCTCCCGGGCCCATCGGGGAACCCCCTAGGAACTGCAAGGTCTGTTCTCAGAGCAGACGGACCTTATCGCAGGAGCGGTTCGCAGTGGCCGCAACTGACATGTGGAAACGTCAGACACAAACCCCTGGTCCCCGGCCAGGCCTCCTCCCCACAGTGTCATCTCCTTACCCGTCTTACCGTCCCAAGAACTGGGGCGGGCGTGGGGTCTGGGCTCGGTACATTCTGCCCCCGGTTGCCTGTGATGGGTCAACGTCCTGTGGTAAAAGGAGAGGAGGAGATTAGCGGCCACGAGGATGACAAAACTCCTAACTCAGAGGCGAAGTAACATTCTCCCCACGGTATTTCTTCCCAGAACTGCCATTTCTGTTCGGGGGCTTTAGAAGAAGATCACGTTGTCAAATACAGAAGTCTGGTACTTTCTTTTCGCAGGAGTCCCAGCCAAAGTGAAATAGAGCATCCGAGCATTTCTTCAAAGGAGTTTTGCACAGGCGCATTGGCCCAGACTCTTCAGCCAAAGGTTTACCTGGCGAGTCAGGGCCCTGGGGCAGGGGCCAGGCTTCTCCCTGGATGTTTGCAGCGGAGGCCCCAGGGGGAGGCCACCTGCTGTCCACGCAGATGTCTGGGCAGGAAGCAGGTGGTGTGAATTGTCTCCGCTGCTAGGGAGCCAGCGCTCGCGAGAACCCAAATCTCGCTCCTGTGTCAGTCTGTCCGCGTGTGTGGAGTCTTGGAGCCGCCACGGCCCCTCGGGTCTCCATCCCAACCCGCCCGCTGCCTGTCCGTGTCCACACTCTTCCACCACCCCGTTGTCTCCGCGCGTCCTCACATCTGAGAACCCCTGGGAAACTGCAACACGTCAAGTTCCCATTCCAGACTGTACCCCTCCCTTCTCCATCTCGTAGACATGCCTCCGTCCTGGGGCCACCCTTCATTGGGGGTCCAAGCGGTTCTTTGCCAAAGGCATGACTGGGACTCTTTATTTGTGCCTCAGGGCACAGCCAACCCCAGTGACAGGGGTAAACAAAGGTCACTTAGCCTTGAGGACAAAAGACACGCAATCCGCAAGGAGAAGCTGACATCTGGCCATCAGCTGGCTCTGCCCCAGGCCCTGAGTGGCCACCCGCTGACACTGATCCTCCCGCCCAGGCCTTAGGTGCAGGCCTGGAGCCCAGGGACCCCTGGAGAAGAACTTCCTCTTCCCCATTCTCTCTACTGAGCCAACGCTTGTCTCCCTGTCTCTGGCCCAAAGCAGAGGAAGTACCAGCGGTTCCAGGACGCGACCTGCTCTGTGCTGTTGTTCGACACATTGTCACCACCACCGGCTGAGGCACCGGCATCAGGAACATTTCAGGGGCTCCGGGCTCCCCGGGGGAGGAGTGGGTGCTCACTCCCCGGCGCGTGAGTAAAGCAGGCCACCAAAAGGGTCCTCTGGGAAAGAGGAGAGTCTTCCACAGGGCAGGCTCGGGCTTAGCCGGGACGGACGGCACCGTCCCGGACCCTCCCCGTGGTCCTCACCACCAGGCCTGGCCTGGGGCAGCACCCACCCCCTCCGACATCTCAGCACAGAGCAGCGGCGCCCATCTGATTGAGGGAGGGCGCACCCACAGTGTGCAGGGGCCGGCGGGGCGGGCCGTGGACGCTTCCAGCCTGCAGGCATCCCGTGCCGGCACCTCCTGCGTGCTCCGCTCCAGCCCCGTTCCAGCCCGCGAGCTGTCCGCCCCGAGATCCGCCTCACACATTTCAGGTGGGTGCATTTGGATCTGATGCCCAAGCCCCGGGAAGACCCCTGCTTCCTAAGGCCTGGGGGACGTCCCGCGGGGAGCCCGCCATGCGGGAGCAGATTGAAGTGGCCCCGGCTTTGACCTCCGTGGGCCAAAAACATCGAGGCCACGTCACACGTCGGCTGGTGTGCTGCACAAGTGAAGGATTATGATGTGACACCAAAAAGACCCTTCTCCCTCGACTGAATACGTGCCAAACCGCTCCAGTGTACGTTCTTTACCTGTCAGTAAACTCACTCCTGGCTCACCTGGCTCTACTTTCCGGGCCCCTGAGAGCCTCCTTCTGCTCCTGGAGGCTTGGGAGAGAGGATGCCCAGGGTCACCCCCAGGACCCCATCTAAGGATCCCCCCCAGGGGCCCCACTACCATCACCACCTCCCAGGACCAGCACCCAGGATTCCCCTCCCAGGAGCACCTCTCGGGACTGCCTCTGGGAGTCACTCCCCAGGTGTGACAATATTTCAAGGGGTCTGTTATTTTTCCTGCGTGTTACTTTAGTCGATCATTTCTAGTTAAGTACTCAGTGGTACTTAACTCTTGGAAGTTATTGTGTGGTTTCTAATTGCTGTGATTATAAACAACCCTGCAGCAGACATCTCCCTTCATGCAGTGATGGGATCGCCCCTCCTCCTCCCTGGGGAAGGGCTTGAATGTGTCTCCTGGGTCCCTCTGACCCACCAGTCACGTTGTGAAGACGACCAGGCAGTGGGGATTCCGGAGAGACCCTCTTCTTGGCCCTGTGTGCCCTGGACGCTGATTTGAGTGATCAGCTCTGCCGGGCCCTGGGCTTTCCTTCCATCCAAGCTGCACAGACTCCAACCCCAAGGGAGTGAGGGCCGGCCCCCCAGCTGCTAACCCTCCTCTTCTCAGTCCGGGCCCAGTGCTGCTCTGTCTGCCCACAACCAGGCACTTTTCATGGAAGCCAGACTGTTCAACACCACCAGCCACCAGCTACCTTAAACAAAGCCCGATTTCACATGCCAGAATTATGTTCGACAAACAGAACATACTTTTCTTCCAGAAATAGAGAGCATGTTCCAGAAACTATCAGGCTTGTCATCACCAGCACCTGGATCCCATTTCCAGTGTTGGCTAAAATTGGAACCATCGACTTTGAGAATGAAAAAAAGCTTTATTTATTTATTTTTTTTCACCCTGGGGAGTGGGGGCGGCTCTTCATTGTCCTCAAAGAATGTCTTTTAACACTACGCACATTTAGAAAAATCCTTCTCAATCCTGGGTCTTCAAAAATAAAGGACTTTTTGAAAACATATGAAAACCCATGGAACTCTCTCTCTCTCTCTACCCCCCTCCCCACCCTATACATATAACTATTATTTATTATATAGTAATTATTTGTGCATATTTTATACTTATAATGTTTATATAAGAGCATACTGACTCTACTGTACCACTGCTGTTTTTATGTGAGGGATAGAACTGGTAGCCTTGTTCTTCTAACTGGCGATGTCTGCAATTTTCTTAAATGATCCTGAGACACAAAGGGCCGCTGTGGGGTGGACACAGTGCTCTTCGAGCTCCTGGACAAGAGTGTGCTGGTGTCAGCAACCCACCAGAAAATGCTGGGACAGATGTTTTCCTTTAGAAAAGGGAACCGATTCCCCACACTTCACATCCTCCCAGGCACCAAGAGTAGAAATGAGACACCCACTCCCAGGCCTTGGGTCTCGGGAGCTGAGCCCTGAACAAGGAGCTACAAGCCTGTGTTAGATATGAGCCTCAGGGTGCACGCAGGTCCGGCTGGATCCAGGTGAAGGAGACAGCAGTGAAGGACCAGTCACCAGGGACCGAGAGCCCCTCCTGGAGCTTCCACGGAGGGCACACGGGGTCTCTGATCAGGAACCACCAAGATAAGATAAGTGCTGGGATCTTGGACTCAGAGGAGTCCAAGCCCAGTTCCCAGCAGGGCCTTCATACCCCCTGGGGCTGAGGCCATGCCCGGCTGCATGAGCAGCTCCTCCAGGCGCAGGGCATCCATCTCCCTGCTCCTCAACCACATGACAGCCAGGCCCAGGGCCCCAGGGCAGGCCCTGACTTGACAGCACCTTATAAATCACCAGCTGGCTCCTCGACCCCTGAGCTTGATGAAGCGCCAGGACCAGATGTCCAGGCCCCAGGAAGATAGCCCTGGCAGAGCACTGCCTTGCTTGGGACAGGAGGAGGGGGGATGTGTGTGTGCGTGTATGTGAGTGTGTGCATATGTGAGTGTGTGGGGCTTATGTGAGTGCACGTGTGTCTGCAAGTGTGTGCGTCTACACGCACTCACACACACATATTCCACGATATTTTCCAAAGAAATCAATGGAAAAATAAACCAAAACTTTAAGGAATAAAAGCTTATCTTTATGTAGGGGGATACGAGTGAGATTTCTGTGAATGTTCGCTGTTTTACAGTTTATAGTGGGAAGTATATAGATTTTTACATATAAAATAAAATCAAAGAGAGAACAGCAGACCCCAAAATTGAAAACGAATGAAACTGACTATATTTCAAGTTGGTGTCATAAACATGGAAAAAATTACTACTGGTAACTTTAGTTGTTGTTTTTTTTTAACAATTTTATGGAGGTATAATTGATGTACAGTAAGCTGCATATTTAAAGTATACAATTGGATGAGTTTCAACATATGGACACATCCATGAAACTATCATTACAGTTAAGATACTGAACATGTCACCCTCAAAAATTTCTCCTTGATGTGGTACATATAGATGATGGAATCTTAGCCATTAAAAAGAGTGAAATAATGCCATTTGCAGCAACATGGATGGACCAAGAGATTATCATACTAGGTGAAGTAAGCTAGACAGAGAAAGACAAATACTGTATGATATCATTTAAATGTGGATTCTAAAAAATAGTACAAATGAGCTTATTTACAAAACAGAAATAGACTCACAGACCTAGAAAACAAACTTATGGTTACCAAAGGGGAAAGGCAGGAGGGGTAAATTAGGAGTTTGGGGTAGCAGATAGACGCTACTATATATAAAATAGATAAACAGCAAAGACCTATTATATAGCACAGGGCACTATACTCAATATCTTGTAATAACCTATAAGGGAAAAGAATGTGAAAAAGAATATATATATATATATTTATATATATATATATATATATATATGTAACTGAATCACTGTGCTGTACACCTGAAACTAACACAGTATTGTAAATCAATTATACTTTAATAAAAATTTTTTAAAATTTCTCCTGGACCCTTTGTAATTGCCCACAGACAGCTACTGATCTACTTCCTCTCACCAGAGATTAGCTCGCATTTTCTAGAGTTTAATATAAATAGAATCATACAGTGAGCACTCTTTCTGGTCTGGTTTCTTTCACTGACTATAGTTTTGAGATTCATCCATGGTGTTTCATGTATCAATAGTTAGTTCCCTTTATTTCTTAGTAGTGTTCCATTTTGTCTACATACCACAATTTGTTTTTTAACTGTTTACCTCGTGATGGGGATTTTGGTTTTCTTCAGTTTTAAGCTGATACAAATAAAGTTGCTGTGACCATCTGTGTCCAAGTCTTGGTAGAAGAATATGCTTCCTTTTCTTTAGATATATAAATATCTAGGAAGGGAAGAGCTAAATTGTATAGCAGGTGTTTGTTTAGCTTTTTCAGAAAATGCCTAACTGCTTTCTCCAGCTGCGTCATTTTGCATTCCCACCACAGTGTGTGAGAGTTCCACTTCTTCCCCACATCCTTTTTTTTTTTTTTTTTTTTTTTGTAAATTTATTTATTTATTTGGCTGTGTTGGGTCTTCCTTTCTGTGCAAGGGCTTTCTCTAGTTGCAGCGAGCGGGTGCCACTCTTCATCGTGGTGCACGGGCCTCTCACTGTTGCGGCCTCTCTTGTTGCGGAGCGCAGGCTCAGTAGCTGTGGCTCACGGGCCCAGCTGCTCCGTGGCATGTGGGATCTTCCCAGACCAGGGCTCGAACCCGTGTCCTCTGCATTGGCAGGCAGATTCTCAACCACTGCGCCACCAGGGAAGCCCCCCCACATCCTTGTCAGCATTTGATGTGGTCATTCTTTTTAATTAAAAAGAATGTGCTTACTTGCCATCCATGTGCCTTCTTTGGAGAAATGTCTATTAACATTTTGTTGCCCATCTTTTGTTGGGTTGTTTGTTTCCTTATTGATTTTTGAGAGCTCTTTATATACTCTCGAGATACAAGTCCATTATTACATATATGATTTTCAATTATTTTCTCCCAGTTTGTGGCCTGTCTTTTCATTCCCTTAACAGCATCTTTCAAAGAGCAGAAGTTTTTAATGTGCAAGAAACCCAGTTTATCAACTTGGTATTTTGTGTGTGTTTTGCTTTATCTTGCTTTGTTTGAGATCATGCTTTTGGTGTCATATCTAAGAAAGCTTCATTCACACAAGGTCATAAAGATTTTATCCTGTGTTTTCCTCTAGGAATTTCAGATTTTTAGGTTTTACATTTAGGTCTATGATCCATTTTTAATTAATATTTGTATATAGTGCAAATAGGTATGGGTCAAAGTTTTTGTTTTTGGCATATGGATATACAATTTTTCCAGAAACACTGGTTGAAATTATTTTTCATTTTTCACTGAATTGCCTTTAAACACTTTTCAAAAAGCAAATGTTCATATATGCATAGATCCATTTCTAGACTCTTTATTGTGTCCCATTTACCTATTTGTCTGCTTTTTTTTTTTTTTTTTTTTTTTTTTTTTTTGCAGTACGCAGGCCTCTCACTGTTGTGGCCCCTCCCGTTGCAGAGCACAGGCTCCAGACGCGCAGGCTCAGCGGCCATGGCTCACAGGCCCAGCCGCTCCGCGGCATGTGGGATCCTCCCAGACCGGGGCATGAACCCATGTCCCCTGCATCGGCAGGCGGACTCTCAACCACTGCGCCACCAGGGAAGCCCTATTTGTCTGCTTTTATGGCAATAACACACTGTCTTGATTACTGTCGCTTTATAATAAGTCTTGAAATTAGGTAGTGTTAGTTTTCCAGTTGGGTTCTTCTCTTTCCAAGATGTTTATTGTTCAAGATCCATTCCATCTCCAGATGAATTTTAGGATCAGTTAGTCAATTTATACCCAAAAATACCTGTAGAGATTTTTATTGGAATTGCATGAAAATGATAGCCCAATTTGGAAGGAATTGACATTTTAACAATATTAAGTCTTCTGACCCATGAATGAGGTCTATCTCATTCATTCAGATCATCTTCAGTTTCTCTTAGCCACGTTTTATAGTTTTCCTTGTACATGTTTTGCACATGGTTTGTCACATTTATTCCCAAGTTTTTGTACTTTTATGCTATTGTAAATGGAATTGCATTTTTATTTCAATTTCTCAGTTTTTTTGCTAATATATAGAAATACAGTTTATTTTGAATATTGATCTTGTATCTTGTAATTCGCTAAACGCACTTATTCATTCTACTGGATTTTTTGTTGTTTCCTTTGCATTTTATTGCTTGCAAATAAAAATAACTTCACATCTTCTTTTCTGGATTTATTGATAAATAAATAATATAGATAATAACCTTTTATTTTATTTTATTTTTCTTGCCTTACAGCTCTGGCTAGGCCTTCCGGTATGATGCTGAATAAAAGTGGTGAGGCAGACACTTTTGTCTTGTTCCTAATCATATGAGGAGCACCCAGACTTTCACCCTGAGTATGTAGTTTCTTCACAGATGCCCTTTACCAGGTTCAGAAAGTTTTCTTTTTCTAGTTTGCCTAGAGGTTTTTTCTTAATTAGGAATGGATGTTAAATTTTTTCAAAGGCTTATTCTGTATCTATTGAGATCATCATTTGCTTTCTCTTTTCTTATTTAGTTTGTCTATATGATGATTTACATTGATTGACTTTTGACTGTTTAACAATCTTTGCATTTCTGGGATAAGCTCCACTTGGTCATAGTGCCTTGCTCTTTATATATATTGTTCGATTTGATTTGCAAGTGTTTTGTTTGAAATTTTTCATATAAGTTCATGAGGGATATTGCTTTGTAATTTTCTTATAATATCCTTGTCTAGTTTTTTTTATCAAGGTAATATTTATAGAATGAGTTGGGAAGTATTTAATTTTCTTTATTCAGATGATTGTAAATTTCTGGTGGGATATATTCTATAGTAAAAAAATGAAATAAATTTTAAACTCATTCAGAAGCCAAGTTGTTAGAAAATTGTTAATATTGTAATTTTGAAACAAATATAGGTATATTGTAAAGTAAAACAAAATCTATTCTGTTAATAATGTTAGAACTAAGATTTTCGGCACAAGAGAAAAGATATACTAATATAAAAAGCAATGAAAGTAAATAAAAGTCCAATGCTCTTTTCTCTACTACTTCATTAGGACATGATTTACTACTTGGTCACAGGGAGGGAAGAGGTAACTTACGGGGGTGCCTGACTGATGCCACCTCAACCAAGCGATGAAAATACATCACCAGCAGTGAACCATGGAACCTGTCTGTGCCCGCAGGCTGCCATAGGGACAAGCGTCATTGTGTAACCTGAAGCATTAGCCCCACCTGAACTGAAGAACCACCCACAAAGTAACAGGTTATGATCTTCACACATACCAAAGTCAGAGCAAGGACAGGCTGAAGAACTGTTCCAGACCAAGAAGAGACGAAAGGAAGATGACAAAGAAGCCCGAGGCTGATTCTGACCTGAATTCTTTTACCAGAAAGGGAATTGTTGGCAATTGGTGAAACTCCTGTAGGGTCTATGGATTAGGTGGCAGTGATTGAGCACTGCTAGTGTCTTGACCTTGATAGTTGTAGGACTTATGGCTCCACAGGACCATGTCTGGCTGGCTGATGGAAATACACACTGAAGTTTGCAGAGGTGGTGGGATCAGATTGGCAACGTGCTCCCTTTTGTTTTCAGGAAGGAAAAGTTATTTTCACCGTACTTTCGATTTTTGTATAAATGGGTCATTATTTGAATGTAGTTTTATCTAGTGTTAAAGAAGCAATTTCATTCTCTTTCTCCAAAAAGTTGAGATTCCTGAGTGCAGCTCTCTTCTGTTCAGAAGATAGTCCAGAAAAACACAGAAAGCCATCTCTTTGCCATGCCTCACACATCCCAATCTTGCCTCTCTGCCCCTTAGTCTACACATGCTCCCTTTCACACGTTCAGTCGTAAGGTACGTCTGATTTTAAGCTACCACCTCATTCTGTGTCCTTATTTTTCTGAAACCCTGATGTCCTGGAGTGTTTTCACCAGGCAGCAACAGTAATTCCTCTTTCCAAATACGGATGTCTCCTTCCAAATAAGAGCACACCCTGAGGGCGTCCCTCTGACCCTGGAGTAATTACGGGACCTCAGAGGACAAGCGGCCTGTGTGCCCGTGGATTGAGGTCCCTCCTCAGGGCAGCTGTGAAATCACACGTGATGAATTGAAAGATCTCCCTGTGAACATAAAAGAACAGCTATTTTTTTAAACGCAGGTATCCACCAGGAGACACCATTGCAACCCCATGGAAACCCAGGGCCCTAGGGCAGTTGGTTTAACCTAGAGATCCTCCACTTCTATCAAAGCGCAGAGGAGAACGGGTCCGTACACTAGGCAGTCAGGCTACAGACTCCCAGCAATGTGAACTGTACTCTAATGAATCACAAAAGCTTCCCAAACGCTCCCAAATGCGCTGGGTCCATCAGATTCTCCATCAAAGGCATCTCTTTAAACTCTGCATGAGAAATAATCTTGTACAGTAGACAACTAACATCATACGGAAGAAATCTGTTCTCACTGATCATGTGGTAATTGCTAGCTGGTGTACGAAAGCAACTTAATAGCGATAACAATAACCAGATTGCTAAAAAAAGAAAATAAAAAGGTGGGGGGGACATTTATCTGAGAATACCCAATTGTAGAAACAAAGCAAAGTGAAGTAAGTGGCTAATTCGGGTCAACACTGAATAAATTCAAGAAAATCCTCTCCTTTTGAGTAAAATATTGGGATCTGATTAGTGTACGTTAGTTTATATTGACTGAATTCCTAGGCAGTTGCTTAATTTTTATATTGGAACAGATACCACCTAACCTGCGTAGAAAATAACCTCTTCAGATGAGTGTTGAACATGGTATTTGTGATTTGCAGAACGGTGTCTGGCGGTGACATCTTTCTCAGGCACTGCCTCATTTCAGCCTAGAGAACAGTGTGACTTTTGGAAAGCCAGCCCATGAAAACCTTGCACAGATGTCTCTGATGCTGACATGATAAAAGGGATGCCACGTTAGAAACGCCTTGAGAAAGTGCATGACTCAGAGGGATGTGGTCTAGGAAGATAAGATGTATGGGAGGCACTCTTTCTGCATAAACACGTCCTGGCTGCTGTAAACCGCCACCCTGGGAGAAGACTCTAGATTTGGGTCAGAAGCGGCAAAAGGTAAAACTGAGATTTTCCAAATACCATTTTGTTTTGGGAAAGGAAAAACCCCTGACCTTCCCTCCCCTGTGGACACTCCCGTGACAACCCTTCTACCTCAGAGAACAAATCCACGGACCCTGCGTCTGCTGTAGGTCTCCTTCCCCACCCGCTCCCAGCGGCTCCACTGTCAAGGCCAGAAATCCACGAGGGGTCAGTCACATGGCCTGTCAGCGACCCCTCAGAAGGCTCGCATCCCCTCCTCTCTCTGCACACCCAGCTCTGCCGTCTTCACAGCCTCATCGTCTCCCCAGTGTCCCGCTCTGCAATGGCCCCTCGCCTGCACTCTGCCGCCACCATAAGCTGAGCCGCCACAGCCCTACGTGAGCCACCCAGTAAGGAAACAACGTCGTGTGCCATTTCTACTGGCTCCGGTGACCCAGAGGACACGTCTAAACTCCTGAGCGTCATGTCCTCTCCGGTACAGGATGCAAGATGCCAGCCGCATCCCTCCTGGGACATGTCCCAGGGATCCCTGCTTCGCTGCACATCCCAGCCCCTGCTGCGCCCGGTACCCGGAGGAGGAGCTGTGTTCAAAGCGCCAGGTGGGACTCCCTCCGGCCACATGACACCGGCGAAGCACACTGGGATGAACCCAGGGCAGGTCACGAACGCCACGCTCAGGTCTCGACCTGATTCTGCGGGCGCCTGACGGGAGCGTGAGTGGAGGGTAGCCATGCTGAGGTTGGAGGACGGGACGGGGCAGGAGGTGGTACCAGGTGGTACCAGGGCGGGGGGGGGGGGTGGAGGTGAGGGGGGCAGGGCAGCAGGATGAAAGGAGAAGGCAGGGGTGGTGGATTTAAAGGAGGAACCCGTGTGTGTTTGGAGGCGGGGCAGGAGACACAGAGGTTGGTCCTGTGGAAGATTCCAGAACATGCTTCTCTAAGTGGCACCCAGAGGGCAGCAAAAAAGGTGAGCCCTGACACACCCTCGGTGTCCTTTGAAAGGGACAAGATTCAAAGTCCTTTAAAATATATTCCCCTTATTTGAAGGACAAAGACAAGGCACCATAACCAGCTGAGCAAGCATCCCACGCTCCCTCCTGCCTGGGGCTGGTTCCCCAGAGAAACGCCCCACAAGAGCTGAGCAAGGAAGGAAACAGTGGCCGGCATGTGCTGGGGGCTGACTTTCCAGGCCCTGCACCAGGCTTGTGTTAACACGTTGACTTCTCACAGCATCTCCCCGGAGCAGACACCGGTAACACTCACTGCGCTGGAGGAGTTTAAGTACCTTGTCCAGAGGGGGAGGGGAGTTACTGTCAAAGCCTGACTTTGAACCCCGGCCCTGAGTCCTGACCTGCAGGAAGGAAGCATGGAGCACAGGGAAGGGAGGAGGGAGGAAGGCGCGGGGCCGGCCAGGAGGGGAAGGAAGGACTCCTGACTCCTGCCCGTGTGGTGAGCGGGCAGCGGCCCCAGACTCATCTCCAGGAGGATGGGCTGGACGGACCTGCATCGAAATGTTCGCAGTTTGGAGTTTGCCGGGCGCCCTGGTTTGGAGTCTGGTTTGACCGAGGAGATGGGGTTCTTCGGCAGAGTCCTGCAGCCCCCCGAGTGCACACCAGGGGGCGCCCTGCCCACACCAGGGGGAGCCGGCCGCCAGCCTGGATGGGAGAGTCGTCCTCCTGCAGCCGAGAGCCACAGCTCGCCCAGAAGTGCTCCCTGAAATCAAACGTGCATCTCAGATTTCAAAGCACTTGTAGTTTCTACGTCCTCTGATTTTCAAAGCGAGCCTGTTGGGGGTTTTGTCCGAAAGGCTACGGTCTTCCCGTCTCCGTTAGATCAGAACCAACAGCAGGATCCGAGCGGGTTCCCTGTCCGAGGAGGAGTGTGCAGGAGCATTCTTACGGAGGGGAGGAGGGGTCACGGGCGCCAGCGTCTGAAGACCAGGGCCACCCCCAGGTGAGAGTCCCGGGCTGTTTGTGACAACTCGGGCCTTTCACTGAAGCCCAGTGTCCCTAACAGAGCATCGAGACACAGTCTGAACCCAGGACATCAATTCTCAGCCCACGGGATTAGAGACACATTTTAAAAATCACGGGATGCCCTCTGGGCTGGTGCACAGCAAACGTCATTCTCCGCCACTGCTGGTCCTAATGTACATTCTTTAACACCTGGCCTCTGGAAGCTGCCTGACGATCGCCTGCAAAGGCTTCAGAAATGTTTATGTCCTTTTACCTATAAGATCCACTTCGAGGACTCTAACCCAAGGAACAAAGCCCTGAATATGGAAAATTATACATAAAGATGTTCAGCAAAGTGCCATTTCTAATAAAAGTAGTTCAAAAACCCTTTGGAAGCTTTAAAATAGGCGTAAACCTTAGTCCCTGCACACAGCAGAATATTAGTGCAGACATCAAGGTATGGTTCCCTGTTATGTGGAACATGCAGAACGTTCCAGTTTGCATTTGCAATTAAGTAAAATACAGGTGTAGGAGATCAAGGACAGAAGAAATTAAACCAAGATACTAGCACAGTCACGTTCCAATAATGAGATTCTAGATCTTCTATTCTGAGCTTTCTAAATCCTATATGATATGTGATTTTATTTTAAGATTGAAAAATTGATAGAATTCACTTTTTTAAAAAATTAAATGCATTTTAGATTATATTATCATGATAATGTTGAAATCGAAAGCCACATGGAAAGCCAAAATCTATCAAGACCACTTCTGCACCTCTAATTTGGCGTGAGGAAAAAGATCTTGCAAGAGGTGGCAACATGCAGCATGACTGCAAAATAAAGACAGCTGTGGCTAGTGACAGGGTGGGAGGTCCCGACCCTCAGCCCGGACATGAGCTCGGCACCATCACTCATCAGCAGAGGAATACTGGGAAAATTATCTGACTTTCCTTTGCATCAGTTTCTCCACCTGTAGAATGAGGGTGAAAATACCCCAGGCTTCACAGGGCTTTTGTCAAGATTCAAATGAAATCATTCTAGACATTTCTCCAAAGAAGATATACAGATTGCCAACAAACACATGAAAGGATGCCCAACATCACTAATCATTAGAGAAATGCAAATCAAAACTACAAAGAGGTATCACCTGACACCGGTCAGAACGGCCATCATCAAAAAATCTACAAACAATAAATGCTGGAAAGGGTATGGAGAAAAGGGGACCGTATTGCACTGTTGGCGGGAATGAAAATTGATACAGCCACTATGGAGAACAGTATGGAAGTTCCTTAAAAAGCTAAAAATAGAACCACCATACGACCCAGCAATCCCACTACTGGGCATATACCCTGAGACAACCATAATTCAAAAAGAGTCATGTACCACAATGTTCATTGCAGCTCTATTTACGATAGCCAGGACATGGAAGCAACCTAAGTGTCCATTGATAGATGAATGGATAAAGAAGATGTGGCATATATATACAATGGAATATTACTCAGACATAAAAGGAAACGAAATTGAGTTATTTGTAGTGAGGTAGATGGACCTAGAGTCCATTCCATACAGAGTGATGTAAGTCAGAAAGAGAAAAACAAATACCATATGCTAACACATATATATGGAATCTAAAAAACAAGTGGTTCTGATGAACCTAGGGGCAGGACAGGAATAAAGAGGCAGACGTAGAGAATGGACTTCAGGACATGGGGAGGGGGAAGGGTAAGCTGGGATGAAGTGAGAGAGTGGCATTGACATATATACACTACCAAATGTAAAATAGATAGCTGGTGGGAAGCAGTTGCATAGCACAGGGAGATCAGCTCAGCTCGGTGCTTTGTGACCACCTAGAGGGGGTGGGATAGGGAGGGTGGGAGGGAGACACAAGAGGGAGGGGATATGGGGATATATGTATACATATAGCTGACTCACTTTGTTATACAGCAGAAACTAACACAACATTGTAAAGCAATTATACTCCAATAAAGATATTTAAAAAAAATACAGATCATCAGATGCAAACTATTACATATATGTATAACTGCTGTGCACCTGAAACTAACACACTATTGTAAATCAATCTTTACGTCAACGAAATAAATTTTTCAAAAAAGAAGTTAAAAAGTGAAATCATTCATGTTATAAAACGTAATTACAACTAACGGACATCAAAGCCATAGATGCAAGTATGTTTTCCCCTCTGCGGGACACATACTGGTTCATTTATCACCAAACATTTGTCTCATGAAACACGTGGAGCATCAGCAAGTGTGCTGGGCACTTAGGATGTGAAAGTGAATCCAATCTCCATACAGAGTTTTACAAAATCCAACTGGAAAAGCCAAGCAGACCCAGCAACCACGCACAATCCAGGTGCTTTTTCTCCCAGAAGGTATGTTAATCCACATGGTTAGATGATCAGGATTAACTTTATTTTTATATATATAAATTTATTTATTTATTTTTATATTTGGCTGTGCTGGGTCTTCGTTGCTGCGCGCAGGCTTTCTCTAGTTGCGGCGAGTGGGTGCAACTCTTTGTCGCGGTGTGTGGGCTCTAAGTGCGTGGGCTTCAGTACTTGCGGCACGCGGGCTCAGTAGTTGTGGCACACGGGCTTAGTTGCTCCGCGGCATGTGGGATCTTCCTGGACCAGGGCTTGAACCGGTGTCCCTTGCATTAGCAGGTGGATTCTTAACCACTGCGCCACCAGGGAAGTCCCAGGATTAACGTTAAAGTAATGTCATACCTGCTATCCTTGGGTCATTATTTTTAAATGTGTGATTATTTTAAAACTAATTCCTGGATCTTTCGTAACCATCATTGTTCAATTAGAAAAAGAAGCACTTTCCATTTTAAAGAAAAGAACTCTCTGGAATTGTCTTATTTGTTTACATGTTTTGAGAGGCAAATAGGGAACACAATAAAAACCCACATTTGCAAGTGAATTCAGGTGAGGGGCGATGCTCCAGGGTAACGCCTGCTCTCAAGCCCTTAGTCCCTGGGGTACTATGCTTTCTCTGCTCTTGATCCCTGATTGGCTGATGGGCTCCCCAGGGTCACTTCTTGTCCCCTGCTCTTTATTCCTTTCAACATATTGAGAAATCGAGCTTAATGTTCTACCTAGAAACTAGACATTCAACTCAGAACCATTACCAGGCAGGAGAAAAGGAAATACTTCTCAAGAAAGGGAGCCCAACAGGCAGGTTCTTTTGAATCAGAGGCACCGAGGTTTATCTCTACACTGAAAACCCAAGTTACTTTTCTGGTGACACCAGGAGCTTCCTGATTTGGTGGGAAATTCCATGCAGGAAGTCTTCCCATCCATTCCTAGAACTGTGTTGTTCCCTTTCAAACAACACTAACCTCTTCTTAAAAATCACAGTTGCCCATAATAATGAACACAGAAAGTCACGTTTTAAATGTCGTTTGTCACAAGTAAGTCACGTCAGTTTTATCGGTGATAAAATGTAGGCACCTACGTCCCAGGGGAAGGAAAGAAGAAAATTCAGTGTTTCTGTTCATTTTTAGTGTAAGAAAGGCACCTGGTCCTGGAGGGGTGGGGTTACCTGGGGCCCTGGACACCCTTCAACTCTGCCACCCATGACCCCCAAGGGAAGAATCGATTCTGGTGACCCGAGGGGCCAAATCAGATTGGAGCCCAGCCCAGCGTCACCCTGAGAAACAATTTTATGGGATCATCCACCAGAATTCACTTGCAAACTAGCTCAACATAATGAAGTTTCTCTCCCTGGAAGCAGCTCAGGATGGAAGCAAGGTGAACTGTTTCTCCAGGCTGGCACCGCCACCCAGGTGGTGACTGAACCCTCCCTTGCCACGTGGCCCGGAGAGAGAGAGCAAATCCATCAGAACAAGCAGTTTCAGCATCTGCTCCATAAAGGCCAGGGGACTGCGGTGCTTTGAGTCACCCCGTTATGGATTGTAACTAGGGTTTGCCACCGAAAATGATGAATTTTTAGAGTCATTTGTCACTGAATAGATTTACTTACAAGCAAGAATTACTATGGGTGAAATTAACTGTGCGCTTGGCCTACAAGGGGCACTGAGAACCTCGGGTACCAAGTGCTGGGGGAACACGCACCCGCTCCCTGCCGCCCTGCCCTGCTCGGGCTCCGCTCCCCACCTGGGGTCAGCAAAGCCACCACAGCTGTGTCTGTTCAGCCCATGAGCAGGAGAGTGGTTTTTACATCTTAAAGGGGTTGAAAAACAACCAAAAGAGAATATTTCATGACATGTGAAAATTAGATGAAATTCAAATGTCCTCGTCCATAAAAAGTTTACGATTTCTTCAGTAAAAATTGGTGGAAATCTGCTTTCTCTCTAGTCGAGTACCTACAGGAGATTCAATTTGTGTCTTGTCACACAAAGACTAGAACACTTTCTCCTACCCTTTGTGGACCGTGTGCCCAGCCCTGTTCTAGAAAGTGCAGCCGCTTGCCCTCACCCCCAGCTAGGCTGCTGCCCTACCCCTGGGATGAGTCCACGACCCCAGGTCACGGTGGAAACACACTGACGGTTGTGATTAGTCTCTTGGCGGGGGGGGGGGGGGGCTGGGCCTCCACATGCCCATTGCTTCCTCCTGGGCCAGTTCCGGTTCTGTCCCTGTTACATAAGGGAGCTGTTTGGGGCAGGATTTGTTTTTCTTCATGAGCAACGAGGCAGCATGAGTGGGCTGGGCTGGGCCGGTCACGGGACTTCAGAAAAATAAGTCAGATGGACACAAGCGAAGTGGGCGTCTCGTTTTGTGGGTGATTTCCTCCCATCTCCAACCCTGGACAGAAGCTGAGGAGGATTTAGCGCTGTCCTGGGGACACATTCTTTCAATGGAATGAGGTGGTGTAATAAAATCTAACCATGACACTATGTTTTGTTTTATCTTATTTTTCCAGTTGTCAAGAAAACAATAATTATCTCAACTTGAATGCTTCTGCCGTAACTTTTCCATAAATCCCTGCCAGGTGCCATCACCTGCCCTGGAGCCTCCCCCGAAAATGGGGGCCCCACGGTGGGTGAATGGGGAGCCCCCATCCACCCCAGGAGACCCTGGGGTGCACCTCCCTCAGAGCCGGGATTCCAGCCAAGTGGCCAGAACGCAGGCTACAGTGTCGACAAAGGTCCTGGGACCCGACAGGAGCCGAAGCGCATCTTCCCTGAAAGGACAGGTCGCCTGTCTCAGCCCTTCCCTCAAAGTTCAAAGAAACCTAAGTTCATGGTCAATAGTTGCTGAGCACACGAGGAAACAGCATACCAAGCAACATCCAAGGACAGAATCAGCCCCTCAAAGATGACAGAAGTCAAGTTTAAGAAGAATGTGACGTTTGAGGCATTTTTTTAAAGAAATGAAAGATGGAGAACATAAGGAAAGAAAATACAACTGTCAGAACTGACAGGTTGTATCTTCACAAGAACCAAATAAAGCATGCAAAATGAAATATGTGGCTGAAATTAGTAATTGAAGGTAATTTTGAACAGCATGTCAGGTATGTGGAGAATGACTAAATGAGCTAGGATTTACGTCTGCAGGTACATAGGGAACCACCTCAGGTTAAGTCTCAAGTCACAAAGAGATGAATAAACGGCTGCGTTAAACGAAGAACTTGTGCTTCTCAAAATGCAGTGTGCAGAGATGGAAAGAAATGGAAAAACCAGCTACAAGCCAGAACTTATTTACGGCCCACATACAGACACAGGCTTGGCCACCAGAACAGAGAAAGGCCTGGAACATCAATGAGACAAAGACGAACAACCCTTCAGGGAAGTGGGCAAAATACAGGAGGCGTTTTGCAGACGATGAAAGTGAGGATCCAACATGCTGTTGAAGAGCAGCTTCACCCACTGTTAACCGAGGCGACACAGTTCAAGCTACAATAAAATAATATATCACGCTCAGCAAAACTGCAAAAAGTGACGATTGGTGAGGACACGTGACTGCAGGACCCACCCCAGCTGCAGGTGAGGGAGGGCTGGTCCCACCACGTGGGAATGACTTGCAGCGCAGACGTGGGCACAGGGCCCCTCTCCCGACCTTGCATCGGAGGAAGACTCTCGCAGAGGCACCTGGAAAACACATGCAAGAAGTTTCAAAGTTTGTCATGGGGGAAACTGCAGACGAGCATGGAATGGATAAATAAATTGCGGTTAATCATAAAATGAATCACTCCACAGCAAAAACAGGAACGAACCACTGCCCTGTGCACGGGCACGGCAGCCCCGAACAGGGCATGGAGCGAAAGCAGCCGTGGGTAGGGGAACAATCACGGCCTTTGTTTACATTCTGGGGGCTTCGCCTGCATTAACTCACTGCCCGTAGCCGCTCTGAGTGGCACAGACCGTGTGTGTCCATTTCTGGGGGGCAGGGAGGGGGGGCCCGTGAGAACTCTGTGAGCACAGGGTGAGCCCATGTGTATAAATTTCAAAGACGGACAGAACCTAGCAACATGTATGGGGAAAGTTTTTTTAAGAATTGGAGGGATGATAAACCCAAACTGCAGAGGACGTTCCTCCCCCCGCCCACCCCAGGGAAGGAGAGCTGTGACCTGGGAAGGGGGGCCGCCAGGGACTTGGGTGGTTCGGCATCTGCCTCTGTCCACGTCCTCACAGCCCAGTGTGCGGCCCTCCCCACGTCCCACAGGACCCAGCCTGCCCCATCACGCCACCCGCCTCCCCGTCGCCCTTCACGTCCGCGCTGCACGCGGGCTGGGGACCTTCCCTCTGCCACCTGCACGGCCAGAACAGGCCTAGGTGTTAGGGAAACAGACATCACAAAGGTGGAGCAAAGCCGAAGACAGCCCAGGACGGATGTGCCTTAAAACAGCAGCTCCTGGGGTGTCGCAGTCCTGAGGACCAGGCTTCCGCCCCGAATCTGCATTTTGAACAAGTCTCCTGGCCAATTCAGAGGGTCTCCATGACCAGAATTTGGGAATCACCAAGCTAGAAAAAGTGGCCACAGGCAAGGGTCTTCCCTTCCCAGGCTCGGGGTTTCATTTACCCCCTTTCCTTCGTGAAAGGAGAGGTGGAGGGAGCAGTGATGCTCTTCTGACCGTGGACAAAGGCGGCCATGTGTGTTGCCAATTGTACTTGTGTTGTGTTATCATATAACTGCTCCCCCGTCTCCAGGGGCAGCACCTTCCTTGTTCCCCATTCATTGTCCTGTTTTCTCCACGATGCTTGCCCCTGAAGGCTATTTTTAACTAAAATGCTGGAGACTGGTGAGAAATAGAAGTCAGCCGCACTGTATGATCCAGCTTGAGTCTGACCCTGTTTGCTGTTTCATCCGAGTCCGTGGTGGCGTTCATTTCTCTGCCCTTTGCTGGGGTCAGAAGTCTACAGCTATAGCACTGAGGGGCACCTGGGCTTCGGGGCCCCCTCCCAAGCACAGAGGGCCAGATTCACCTGCATGTGAGGTATCTGCCATCAGACAGTCACCCGGAGTTTTCTCACCTGTATCAGCAACAAATCAGACACTTTTGTATACTGTGCTCTCCTTGCTGACCTGCCACTCACAGGAGGGTGGAAATTTCTCCTGGAAATTCTGCTCAGTTGCTTAGCATCTGAGAGTCTAATTCAAGCCAATGTCACCTAAAAGGCATATTTCTTCTGTCAGAAAGGCCAGGTTTCATGAGCTCAGGTCCTAAGACATCAGCAACAAGGTGACTCAAGCTCACCGTCCCCTTAAAAAGTGGTCGTGTTTCCCCCACTTGAAATAAAATAAGAGAAGTGAGAACGGCCCACAGAGAAGCAAAACCAGCCATGTAGTGAGGCAGTGGCCATGGGTGCCCTTCACCAACCTGCTGGCCTGGTGCCAGCGGGGGATTCGTCTTTGAGGACCTCAGACCTCCCGACAGAGACGACCCGCTTCTGGAATGGAATGTGAGGGGCTGAGCTGAACAGACACGAGTGCCAACTCGTCGGGCCTGGGAGTCAGGGAGTCACCACCCAAATGTGTCTCATTAATATGTGACGGGAAAATGACAAACCCACACATGCAGAGAACTTTCCACCAAGAGCCAAACCAGACTTTAGTCACCGCATCAAGAGAAGAGAGTGACCCCAGCGACCTTCAGAGAACTTCCTGATGGATCACGAGGCAGTCCAGCCGCCATGGGCTCTGCTGTGCGGCCGTGGGCGGCAGCCGCGGGCCTCAGGGCCTGACAGGCAACTCAGCCCCAGGCGTGCACGGCAGGTGGATGGGTCGGCGGCCTTCCAGGGTACCCTGTCAAACAAGGCCGCGGACACGGCGTGTGGGACACAGCGTGTGAGACGTGCATATACAATAGCTGCCAGAGCCCCTCCGTCGTTGCCTTCTAGCAAACATCCACCTCCTGCACCTACACCTCTTCCCTCAACCCTGCTATTCTTTCAGGACTGGAAACAGCAGCGAAGACAGCAAGAGCAGCCCAAGACTCTGGAGTCAAAATATTACAGTAGAATAGTGGCTGCACGGGGCTGGGGTCGGGGGAGTGAGCGCTTCGTGGGGACAGAGCTTCAGTTTGGGAAGATGGAAAAGTGCTGGAGATGGTGGTGGTACAGCGTGGACGCACACGATGACGGGGCTGTGCACTTAACAACGGTTAAGACGGAAAGTTTTATATTGGGTATGTTTCACCACCACCACCAATATATATATATATATATATATATATATATATATATATATATATATATATATATATATATATATATATAATTACATAATTAAGTGTATGCTGGAAACAGAGAGCGAGAACAAAAAAACTACTACTATTTTTTGGTAAATGAAATGATGGTAGTCAATTCAGTCAACTGCTAAAGAGAAAAAACTGAAAATCCCAGCAACTTCACATGGTTCAACCCAACAGAAAACTCCTGTTAGATACTGTAACAGGATCTGGAAATTTGTTTGGATTTTATTCCCATTCAACTTTTTCCTAGGTGGAATTCTATTGTATATGGGGCAGATTCTGGTGTAATCTAACACTGAGACTGATTAATGTTTTACGTGGAAAGCTTTTAGGTCACTGCCGCCTGCCAAAGCCACACCTTTCTTCTAAATTTTTGCTTCTCTTCCTCCCCCACCCCAAGAAAAAACACTGCTGGTGATTGTGACACGCTTTCTTCTCATCTGAACACATTTTATACCTGCCTATTTATTTATACTCTATTTATACTCTGAAATTATCATGGAGTTATTACAAAATATATCAATTTTTAAAACTTTAAATATTTATTATAAAAATATCACCTTATAAGTACACAATATAGTAAGGAAGGAAAAGATTTCTATTTCTCCAACAATAACTAAGATTTCCAATAAAACTTCTTCTTAATAAAAACTGCATTTCCAAAAAGAAGACCCACAAGTGCTCCCGGAAGTCTCCCTTTTCAATCTATTCAGATTTTCTCCCGGGTAACTACAGAGCAATCTCACCTTTTCAAAGCAGTTGGATGCTTTCTGATACCAAGGCTGGTTCCAGGAACCCACAGACAGGTATGTAATGCACTCAGGTTTTACGTCCCAAGAGAAGGTAGTCTGTTTTGTGCTCAGCTTGGCCCTGAGAGATAAGGCTGTCTGAGTGGTTCCATAGCAATTATCATTAATTTTGTTGTGTAACTGCAGACAGCTCTCTTAACCCTCTTAACCTGATTTCCTCAATCAGCAGGGTTTTCCTCGAGCCATATTTCACCTCAGGGCAGGTACAGAAGGTGAGCAGCCCTGGGCGGCTCCCTCCCTTCCAGTGGGAACCACAGGTGGCAACTGGATGCCCTGGAGATTGTGGTGGTTAGACTTGAGATGTGAGTGACACATAAATCATAACCAGCCCTCACTCACTTTGCTCTCTGGTAGAGGGTGGGCTCTGCCACCTGTCATTACAGGATCTAAAACACATGGGAATAATCAGCAAACTGTATAGATCCAACAATGATACATTCATTTCATTTAATCCAATAGAAAACTGTTTAACAATTATACATGTACAATTATATAAACATGCCCCAAAGTTTCCTATTTCTCGAAGATTAAAGTGTTTCCTTAATTTCCGGTCGTAACAGAGTCTGGTTGTGAGTGATATTGTGATTTCTGTAAAATAAAAGTTGCAGAAACATTTCAGGACTCTGTGGGTGTGAGTGGAAGGGAGTATCTGATTCGTGCTCAGGAGTGGATGGTCCACAGAAGACACCATGCCGGCCTCAGCCCAACGTTACCTTCATTAGTTTCAATGAGCCTCATTCCCACATATGGAAATTCCCACCTAAAGAAGATACACCTACTATAGTGAATCACCTCTCTGTCACTAGGGTTTTCACTCTGAACCATCTTTTATTGCCAACGACCTCAAACGTTATGACTCCGACCCTCACATTAAGGGGTTCCAGGTTTCTTCTATTTTACATTACTTTTGACACCTTCTCCCCACATCTTTAATGTAGAGTTCTTACATACCCATATTAAATATTCTGATTAAAGTTTTGACCAAATATTTGAACAGGAAAGTTCCAAACAAGGCCTGTAAATACCTAACATATACCCCCAAAATATTCACTCTCAATATTAATCTAAGAATCATATAAAATGGGGGAAAAGTTTTAATAATACCTTGTATTGACAAGACTTTTTTTCAGAGGGTGGGGAGGGAATAAACCCTTTTATTCAGGATGATTTAGAACAGAGGAAAATAGTTGGTTATGTAATGTCCATCAGTAGGGGGTTAGTAAAATATGCTATTTTATAGTCACAAAATAGGATATTAGGTATTAATATTGAAAATGGCCAAAAAAGTATTAAGTAAGAAAGAGATTAGATTTGCATTAAAATTATATTTACACAGAAATCTCTGGAAAGACATAACATATTCAAAACTGTGCACAATGGGATGGGTTTATGACCCGTTTTCTCCTGCTAATGATTTAACCATCATCACGTATGTCTTTAATAATCAGCATAAACAATAAAGTTATTTCCACATGTGAAGAGAAAATATCTGATAGTGAGTACCCAAAAGTAGGGAGAATATGGTAGGTGCCTCATGACATTAGCCCCAGATCACTGCATAATTAAACATACTGTTGACCTTTCAAGACCCACCTCGGACGGATGGACACACAGAGTCTGAAAAGTGGCATAATGCGTTAATGTCCACTTTGTAAGAACTGTAGGAGAATTACATGTAAGACTTAGAGGACTGGATGTAGACACTTTATAATAAGCTTTGGACCACCAACATCTGTCTGCACCATGAAACGCAATTAGAAGTACATAAAAGGTGACACTAACCACCATTATCCAAATGATGGATGGTCCTAGAAAATAAAGTCACCTTCTGAGTTACCATTTATATGTAGCAATGCAGACATTAGAGTTTCCTTTATGGTGGAATAATAAAACACAATAAAAGTGAAGTTACAAGTAGCTTCATCTTCTCCAATTCAATTTCATCCTTACAAAAGGCTACAGATTTCCAATTTTAATCTTGGAACAAAAATGACTATGCATTACTAATTGACCATAGGACACAGTGTCCTTCTGTGTTTTTAACAGAGCAATACACGCACAGACACACACAAATACATTCTATTTTGCCACCCACGCCCCCATCACTCTGTGCCAGCACAAGATCAAAGGCACGTTGAGCCTTTTTCACCAATTATCTGCCATCTCACAGTTCTGAGAAAACAAGTAACCCAGGCGGTCATCAGGGAAGGAGTGAAGATTGAAAAGCTGCTGAGATAATACTCTTAAATGATGAATTTAAAGAAAAGGGAAAGAGGAGTAATTAAGACATGACTTCATTTTTCAAGTAAATAAGGCCGGACCAGTGACAGAACATAGTGCATTTATTTGGCTCCTGGGCATGTGGCTTTCTTGCTTAGAAATTCATTATGACTGTGCAGATCACGTCACGCCACATCAACTCAATACGTCCAAGTCTGAATGAGTGATACCATCGTATGAGGTTTACGGTGGCTTCGGACAAAAGCTCCATGGAATTTCAGCCCCGCTGTCTGTTGGGTGCTGATTCCAAGGGTTCTCAAGCCATGCGTGTCTGCATAGAGGCACCCTCTCCACATCCACACCCCGGGGAGGCCTTTCTCGGGGAAGCTCAGTGGAGCTTCACGTGCACGGGCTCCCTTCTTGCCACTCCATCAAGACACAAGAATGGCAAGTCCTACTGCTAAGTATTAAATCCATATTTTACAAAGAAAAGTCAAAATAGAGACAATTCTCAAGGTACATCATGAACATCCAGAAACACTGAAAACTTGTACAAATGTGAATTCAGACTTCGTCAATAATCCTTTTAGTTTTTCAAAACCAAACGAAGCATCATTATGTGACAAACTTCCATCGGGACAAACGTGGGTCTCATCAGACGACCTACATCACCAGCTGCAAGTCTGCGTGAGCAGCAGAGCTCACTGGTCCCCACTCTTCCCAGGACCATATGCCAGCTCCATCCTGAATGTGTTCTACCAGTTTCCCCTGATGACCCGTCATCGCCTCCAAGGTGGAAGGCGTTCCCTTTTCTGAGCAGGTGTTTGGAATTACTGGAGTCCAGTGTCAGTTACACAACACCGCTGGCATCTTCTCCTGACCCTGAGGGGGGCAATTCCCAGAACTCTAAAGGGAAGAACTGCACGCGATGGAGCTCCAGCCCAGGAACCACAGACCAGAGCCAACGAGGAGCCTCCACCCTCTGAGCCCTAGACACGGGAAGTGGACCAAGAAGTCTGCGTGGCAGGAGATCATGAGGTCCCAAAAGTCTCCATGAGATGATTTTACAGAAAAAGGGAAATCTATCTGCTGATGGTTGCGCTGATGCAGAACCTAATTGCATAATCCCATCTGCCTTTGGCAAGACTATAATTATTAATATCATGTGTTTGGTTTAACATGCATATAGGCCAGTGTGGATTGGCTACAACTGTATTAACGTCATTCCCTTTAATCAGAATAAATAAGCCACTATAGTCTTTATCGAGCCCTAGGTAAGGAATGCCCATAGCTTTCTTCATGTTTAATATTTCTCTTAACTACTATATGAATGTGACCATAGCTAGAGAGGTTTGAAGACAAAACTAAGTTGGTAGCTTTTATTTTGTAGGTCAAGGAGAGGCATTAAATTTTTAACTTTTATATTCAATTACACAGGTAATGCTTATAGAAAAATAAACAGGGCTTCCCTGGTGGCGCAGTGGTTGAGAGTCCGCCTGCCGATGCAGGGGATGCGGGTTCGTGCCCCGGTGCGGGAGGATCCCACATGCCGCGGAGCGGCTGGGCCTGTGAGCCATGGCCGCTGAGCCTGCGCGCCCGGAGCCTGTGCTCCGCAACGGGAGAGGCCACAGCGGTGAGAGGCCCGCGTACCGCAAAATAAATAAATAAATAAATAAATATAAATAAAAATAAACATACAATAAGAGACCAATTCATCTATAATCTCCTTCCCCAGGTGTAACTGCTACTAACATTTTAAGTGTATAGCCTTTCAGCCTTTCACACTCTGTGCACAAAATACACACACACACACACACACACACACACACACACCTTTTAATGGAGCCACAGTGATTTGCAATCTGCTTTTTTGTCTTAACAATGTATCACATATAACATTTTTCCATGTTAACAATTACAGGTCTACTTTAGTGAACTTCTCCCTGGGATTTGATAGTAAATTATTAGCATCAGTGCAGACAAACAGGTCAGAAGAAGAGACTGGAGGGGCCAGAAACAGCTCCAGGTGCACAGGTGATGTAGAACAGAGTGGGAAAGGGATGTTTGTTTAAGAAAAGGTGACCGTGCTAGAATAATTAAACAATCACGGGGAAAATTGCTAGAATCCTACCTTATACCAGATGCAACATAAATTCTGGGTGGAAGAAAGATACACAGACAATACCAGAATAAAACTTCCAAAAATACTGACTTCAGCGTGAAATGGGGGAGAATGTTTGAAGTAAGAAGGGCATCATTAAAGGCACAAAGGAAAAAATGAAAAAAAATGAAGTGCTGATACGTCAAGGATGCCACACACAAAGCTGGAGAGAAACAGAGACTGAGGGGGAAAGTACATCCAACGCACATGACAAGTACCCAGAACACGGGGAAAGCTCCTGCCTATGATGAAATGAAGACCAGCAGCAGAGAAACGAGGGAGTAGCTCCCGGGAGAAATGAAGACTGCAGATGGACACGTGAGAAGGTGCTCACACTCACAAAATCCACAGCGTTGGACGTTGAATAAATACTGAGATCCCATTTTTTACCACTTAAACAAGAAAAAGTATTTTTAAATGATGATATTTGGCATCAGCCATGATCTGGGGAGTTTGTTACAACCTTTGTGAGAGACAACCTTGCGACATTAAGGTAAAAACACAGACGCTCTCTGACATCAGAACTCCTACTTTTGAGAAGATGGCCTCAGAAACAAACAACAATACTGAGGCCATATGTAGAAGGGTGCTTTTTGTAGCACTGCTGTTGTAGGAAAAAATTAAGGAAACAACATCATGCTCATCAATAGAAGAATGATTAAAGTATATCCATAGAATGGAACATTAGCTATCTATTCAAAGAGTTAGATGATGATGAAACTATAGGGTAATGTGTAGGGTAAGAGAAAAAAGTGACGTTATAAATGATAGATAGATGGATAGATGGATAGATATACAGGCACATACATACATGGATAGATACATACATCCATCATACATACATACATGGACGATAGAAAGACACATACATACATACATAGATGGATAGATACATACATACATACATAGATGGATAGATACATACATAAATACATACATAGATGGATAGATAGAATGATAGTTGAATAAATAGATAATGATAGATGGATAGATAGATACATAGATACATAGATAGATAGACACATACCTACATATATGCATGGATAGATACATACATCATACATACATACATTGATGATAGATAGACACATACATATGTAGATGGATAGATAGATGATAGGTTTGTGAAAGGCTGTACCTTAGAATACATAAAGAAGGTTTAATCCAAGGGGGATGGAGAGATGATATTAAATTTTCTTTACATATCTCTTGAACCTTGCATATTACTTTTGTAACAAAACTCAATAATGTTAGAAAATGTTATACCATATGGGGGATGATCTAAGAAAAACATGATATAATTTTTTTTCCTTTTTTATTTTTTCTGGCCATGCCGCAAGGCTTGCAGGATCCTAGTTCCCTGACCAGGGATCAAACCTGGGTCCCTGCAGTGAAAGCACTGAGTCCTAACCACTGGACCACCAGGGAAGTCCCAGACATAATTTTTAAAATTTTCTCTCAGCTCAATGGTGAACAAGTTACCAAGTGTTTATTCAGCCAATGTTATTAGGCAGCTACTTGGAGCCAGGCTAGCATCTAAAATACACCAGTTTAAAAGCAAAGATCTCTATTCTCACCAGGCTTACAATCTAGTGGGGGAAACAAACAAAGAACAATGATCATAACAGACAAGCAAACTATAAAGAATGTGAGAGGATGATGTGCTGAGAAAAATAAAAGTGGACAGTGAGCCCCAGGGGTGCAGCAAGGTCAGGGTCGGCCTGACTGGAAACTGATCTGAAAAAAGAGGAGAAGAGGGGAGGGGAGGTCATGCAAATGTGGAAGCTGAGCCTTCTGGGTAGAGGGCACAGAACATGCAAAGGCCCTGGGGATCTGAGAGGCCACAGGAGACTGAGGTGGAGTGGACGGGGTGTCGGTGAGGAAGGGGGTGCCCAGCAGGGGTCAGATGGAGGAGGGCTTGTGAGGGTTCGTCATCCCACCACCTCCTGCTACAATGGATCACTGTTCTTTTTGATCTCTGGTAATCTGATTGGGAAAAAAAGTTTTCTAATAGTATGTAGGGCTGTGTGCATGAGTATGTGCTGTGTGCATGTGTATGTGAATATTGGCTTATTGCACAAATAAACTGATCAAAAAGACAGTAAATTAGCACAGTGGAGAAAGCCACCCACCACCGCAGCAAATTTGCCAATGGCAGTCTTTTTTTTTTTTTTTTTTTAGATCTTTATTGGAGTATAACTGCTTCACCATACTGTGTTAAGTTTCTATTGTACAACAAAGTGAATCAGCCATATGCATACACGTGTCTCCATATCCACTCCCTCTTGCGTCTCCCTCCCTCCCTCCCTATCCCACCCCTCTAGGTGGTCACAAAGCACGGAGCTGATCTCCCTGTGCTATTTGGCTGCTTCCCACTAGCTATCTATTTTACATTTGGTAGTGTATATATGTCCATGCCGCTCTCTCACTTCGCCCCAGCTTCCCCTCCGACCCCATATCCTCAAGTCCATTCTCTACGTCTACATCTTTATTCCTGCCCTGCCACTAGGTTCATCGGTACAATTTTTTTTAGATTCCATATATATGCCTTAGCATACAGTACTTGTTTTTCTCTTTCTGACTTACTTCACTCTGTATGACAGACTCTAGGTCCATCTACCTCACTGCAAATAACTCAATTTCATTTCCTTTTATGGTGAGGAATATTCCATAGTATATATGTGCCATATCTTCTTTATCCATTCATCTGTCAATGGACACTTAGGTTGCTCCCATGACCTGTATCCATTCAACCAGTCTGTATCTTTTGGATGGGGCATTTAATCCATTTACATTCAAGGTTATTATTGATATGTATGTTCCTATTACCATTTTCTTAATTGTTTGGGGTTTGCTTTTATGGATCTTTTTCTTCTCTTGTGTTTCCCACTTAGAGAAGTTCCTTTAGCATTTGTTGTAAAGGTGGTTTGGTGGTGCTGAATTCTCTTAACTTTTGCTTGTTTGAAAAGCTTTTGATTTCTCCATCGAATCTGAATGAGATCCTTGCTGAGTAGAGTAATCTTGGTTGTAGGTTTTTCTCTTTCATCACTTTAAGTATATCCTGCCACTCCCTTCTGGCCTGCATAGTTTCTGCTGAAAAATCAGCTGATAACCTTATGGGGATTCCTTTGTATGTTATTTTTTGTTTTACCCTTGTTGCTTTTAATATTTTTTTCTTTGAATTTAATTTTTGTTGGTTTGATTAATATGCATCTTGATGTGTTTTTCCTAGGGTTTATCCTGTATGGGACTCTCTGTGCTTCGTGGACTTGGGTGACTATTTCCTTTCACATGTTAGGGAAGTTTTCAGTTATAATCTCTTCAAATATTTTCTCGGACCCTTTCTTTTTCTGTTCTTCTTCTGGGACCCCTATAATTCGAATGTTGGTGTACTTAGTGTTGTCCCAGAGGCCTCTGAGATTGTCTTCAGTTCTTTTCATTCTTTTCTCTTTATTCTGCTCCTTGGCAGTTATTTCCACTATTTTGTCTTCCAGCTCACTTATTCTTTCTTCTGCCTCAGTTATTCTGTTATCGATTCCTTCTAGTGTATTTTTCATTTCAGTTATTGTGTTGTTCATCTCTGTTTGTTTGTTCTTTAGTTCTTCTAGATCTTTGTTAAACATTTCTTGTATTTTCTCAATCCATGCTTCCATTCTATCTCCGAGATTCTGGATCATCTTTACTATCATTACTCTGAATTCTTTTTCAGGTAGATTGCCTATTTCCTCTTCATTTATTTGGTCTTGTAGGTTTTTACCTTGCCCCTTCATCTGTGACATATTTTTTTGCCATCTCATTAAAAAAATTTTTTTTTATGAGTGGGATTGTATTCTTGTCTTACTGGTTGTTGGGCCTGAGGCTTCCAACACTGGAATTTGTAGGCTGTTGGGTAGAGCTGGGTCTTGGTGCTGAGATGAGAAACTCGGTGAGACCTCACTCTGATGAATATTCCCTGGGGTCTGAGGTTCTCTGTTAGTCCAGGGGTTTGGACTCACAGCTCCCACTACAGGAGCTTCACCTGACCTTCGGCTTGTGAACCAAGATCCCGCAAGCTGCATGCGGTGACCAAAAAAAAAAAAAAAAAAAAAGAAAAAAGAAAAGAAAAAAAGAGAACAATAACAAAGTAAAAAATAAAATTAGACTAGGAAACTAACAGATATGTCAGAAAGAATATAAAAATCAAAATATAGAAGAATCAACAACCAGAAGGTACATCAGTACCACAATAGTAAAAAAGAGGAGGAGGGAAAAGGAAAAAAAAAGAAGAAGAAAGAAAAGAAAAAGGGGGGGAGTAAAGGCCTTGGCTGTGGAGGACGGGGCCTAAGCAAGGGCGAGGTTTGGGGGATGGGTGGGGCCTATGCTCAGGACCCACAGGGCTGGAAAAGGCCCTGGGGACTGTGGGGGCTGGGGCTTAGGCTCAAGGAGCAGAAGGGGCCTAGGCGTGGCCCCCACCCCTGGTCTCAGAGGGCAGGGACCTCACCTGGGAGCCCAGCAGGCTTCCTGGGCTCGAGTGGGTGGGTCAAATGCTCTCCTCTCCTCTCCTGCTCCTCTGGTCCTGGAGAGCCCTTCCCGCCTGCCTCTCCTGATCTCCCCAGACTCCCTCCTATGCCCCCAAGGACCCACGCAGCCTGGAGGGGGATTTGGAGGGCAGGGGATCGGCCTGGGAGCTCAGTAGTCTCCCCGTGCCCAAGTGAGCCAGGCGATCGCCCTCCACTCCTCTCCCACTCCTCCTGGAGGGTCCCTCCCGCCTGCTTCTCTGATCTCCCTGGCCTCTGCGGCTCCGATCCTGCCTGGCCTCCACTTCTCCTCCCCCTCAGTCCCCCCACGCCCTACCAGTTCACTTGGGGGTTCCTCCCGTCCCCTCGGGTGTCAGGCTCCCCCAGCAGCGGCCGTCAGGTGCCCTAGTTGTGGGAAAAGGCTCACCCGGCGTCTTCCCACACTGCTGTCCTTGCCAATGACTGTCTTAATTGTCTTATGCTCCATAAGCCCTGCAGGTGCACGTTTCATACACTCACAGTCACAACGTTTAATTCAGTTTGTTCTTTCTTGGCATCTTAGAAACATTTCTTTCATTGCTATTTAGTTATAGTTAAATAATAATCTTTTCAGCTACGTGGATGTATGATCATTGAATAAGTCACATACTTTCAGACCCTCCAATACTCACAAAGGAAAGGCCCGCCCCTGCGACCTGAATACACTGTCACCCCAGGGGAGTGTAGGTGACAGCTGACATGCGAGCCTCATGGAAGCTCAGGGCAGGATCTGCAGTCTAGACCCAGCATCCTTCCCGCCCCAGGGATGGAGGGGACAGGAATGTGGTAGCCGCTCCCAAGAGCACTAAGGACGCAGGAGCCTCCCCCTCAGCAAGGCTCCCGGCACATTTTGGGGAGTGGAGAGCCCTCAGCCCCCCTCAATGCACCCCTAAATCTCAGAACATTAGAGGTCAGAGTGTAGGGGCAACTGGCCATATAGAGCCCTTCATTCCAACCCCAGGTGTGCCCACCTTCAGAGACAGGTGCACAGCTGCCCACAGTTCAGCAAAGGCGGTCCAGCATTTCTGCCCACCCACTGCCCTAGGCCAGCACCAAGGACTCCGGGACCCTCCTCCTGCCACCTCACATGGAGGATAAAACCCAACAGCACTCTTTGGGCTCTTGCTTCTTTCTTTTCTTCCCCCACTTCCCCTCCCTTCCTATCCTGAACAATTGATCAGCTACAGATAGATAGATAAATGGACTGGTAGATAGACGGATGGATGAAGGAAGGAAGGAAGGAAGGAAGGAAGGCAGGCAGGCAGGAAGGAATGGAGAAAAGATAGATAGATAGATAGATGCTGGATAGATCTTACACAGACAGATGACCGGATAGACGGACAGGTGAAAGACAGTGCTATTGATACAGATGAGGTGGTCAGTGTGGGCAGTGTCAGGAATGGTCAAGTTGAAGCTATGTGCCCCTTGGTGAGATGTACAAGAGTACAGTGTCACTTTTGATATTCCTGCCTCAGAAGCATAACCTGACCCAGGAGGAAACTTCAGCAAGAGGAAATCAAGGAGCATCCTACAAAATAATGGGTTCTGAAAATGCAGTCTTCAAAAGTGCTAAGTCATAGGCCAAGGATAGATGGGGCCCCTGCTCCAGGCTGACAGAGACCAGCAGGACAGGACGGTTAAGTCTGGAGGGGGTTGTTCTGATCCAAAGGATGTTAAATGGAATAATTGGTAAAACCTGCACTAGACCTGAAAATTAGATGGTAATTATGAATCAAATCAGTTTCCTGATTTAATGATTGAATTTGGTTAAAATAATACCTTTGTGTAGGAAATACACACTAAGGTATTTGGGGCAATAAATATTGCACTGGGATGTGTTTGAGAAAAAGTAAATTGTGATCTCCCTGTCTCATACAATAAACAAAAAGCCATTCTATGTGGATTGTAGATCTAAATAAGAAAGGTAAAATAATAAAGTTTCTAGAAGCAGCTTTAAATAATATCTTCAAGAGCTTGAATTTCCTGAAGCAAACATTTCTTTAAAATGGCACAAACAGGATCAGTGATAAATAAGACTCCATAAAAATTAAGAACCTCTGTTCTCCAAAAGACACCATTAAGAGAGTCATAGATGGGGAGAAGAGAGATAACCAATAAAGGGAGCATAGCCAGTCTCTCCCTCTCTCTAAATCTCTCTTTGGAACAAAATGTAAGGAGGAATCATAAATGTTTTTACTTAAAAAAAGCAGCACCAGCAATCTTCAATACACTCATTATATAGTTGAGAAAACTGAAGGCAAAAGAGGTCAGAACTGAGGCCTCTTAAGTCTCAGTCTCATACTTTTTCTCAATATTAGATAAGACAAGTGCAGACAACCAAGGAAAACACAAAAGAAACATAAAATAACCTGAAAAACTCAATGATACAAACACTCAAGAAACTAGGAATCAAAAGGAACTTCCTCATTCTGATAAAAGGCATCTAAAGAAAAACCTGCAGCTAACATCATACTCAATAGTTAAAGGCTGAATGCTCCTCCCTCCACCCCAAGAACAGGAAGAAGGCAAGGATGCCTGTTCTCACCACTTCCATTCAACATGTACTGGAAGTTCTAGGCAGAGCAATAAGGCAAGAAAAAGAATTTAGAAGCATCCAGATACAAAAGTAAGAAGTGAAAATATCTATTTCCAGATGACATGATCTTGAAAATTTTTTAAAATGCAAAGGAATCCACTAAAAATCCATTAGAACTAATAAAAAATTCAACAAGTTTGCTTAGATCAATATACAAAAATCAGTTACTTATTTCTATACACTAGCAATGAACATTCTGAAAATGAAATCGAAAAACATTTCCATTTACAATAATTTGAAAAAGAATAAAGTGTTTAGAAATAAATTTAACAAAAGAAGTGCAAGACTTGTACACTGAAAACTACAGAACACTGTTAATTGAAGAAAGCCTGAACAAATGGAAAACATCCCACGTTTATAGTTCAGACATCTCAACCTTAAGGTAGCAATACTTCTCCAATCAACTGACAGATTCCTCTGCAATCTCCATGAAAATCCCAGCTGGCTTCTTTGAGGAAATTGACAAGCTGATCTTAAAATTCATGTGGAAATGCAAGGGAGCCTGAATAGCCAAAACAGTCTTGAAAAAGAACAGAGTTGGATGACTCACATTTCCTGACTTTAAAACTTACCACAAAGCTACAGTAACCAAAACGATATGGAGTTGGCGTAAGGATAGACATATACACCAGTGAAATAGAATTGAGAATCCAGAAATTGATTTTTCTGAATCAACTGATTTTCAACAAATGTCCCAAGACAATTTAATGGGGAAAGAATTGTCTTTGCAACAAATGGTTCTGGGAAAACTGAATACCCACACGTTTAAAAATGAAGTTGGACCCCTACCTCACATCATATACAAAAATTAACTAAAAACAGATCAAAGACTTAAACGTAAGCACTAAAACTATTTTTAAAATCTTAGAAAAAAGCACAGAAATAAGCTTTGACCTTGGATTAGGCAATGGTTTCTTAGATATGACACCAAAAGTACAGGCAACAAAAGAAAAATAGATAAATTGGACTTAATCAAAATTAAAAACTTTTTGCTGAAAAGTACATTATCAAGAAAGTGAAAGGATACCCCACAGAGTGAACAAAATATTCACAAATCATATACCTGATAATGGAATTGTATCTGGAATACATAAAGAATATTTACATCTCAATAATAAAAAGACAACCCAGTTTTAATAAATAGGCAAACGATCTGAACAGACATTTCTCTAAAGAAGACACACAAATAGCCAGATACCAGCATCACTTGCCATCAGGGAAATGGAAATCAAAATCACAATGGGATACCACTTCCTACATACTGGAATGGCTAAGACCAAAAAGACGAATGCTGGTGAGGGTGTGGAGCATTTGCAGCCTTCATGCAATGCTGGTGGGAAAGTAAAACAGTGCAGCCACTTTGGGAAGCAGCCTGGCTGTCCCTCAAAAGATTAAACACAGAAGTTACCTATGAGCCAGGAATTCCACTCTTAGGTAAACACCCAAGATAAATGAAAACATATTTCTACACAAAAACTTGTACATGAACAGCCATAGCAGCAGCACTATTCATAATAGTCAGAAAGTGGAAACAACCCGTTAAGGAATAAATGGATAAATAAAAAATGGTCCTGCCATACAACGGAACATTATTTACCGGTAAAAAGGAGTGAAGTACTGATACTTGCTACAACGTGGATGAACCTTGAAAATATGCTCAGTAAAAGAAGCCAGTCCTAAAAGGCCACCTTGGGCTTCCCTGGTGGCGCAGTGGTTGAGAATCTGCCTGTTAATGCAAAGGACACAGGTTCGAGTCCTGGTCTGGGAGGATACCACATGCCGCGGAGCAACTAGGCCCCTGAGCCACAACTACTGAGCCTGTGCGTCTGGTACCTGTGCTCCACAACAAGAGAGGCCGCGATAGTGAGAAGCCCATGCACCGCGATGAAGAGTGGCCCCTGCTCGCCGCAACTAGAGAAAGCCCTTGCGCAGAAACAAAGACCCAACGCAGCAAAAATAAATAAATAAACTCCTACCCCCAACACCTTCTTTAAAAAAAAAAAAAAAAAAAGGCAACCTATTGTGTGATTCTATTTATATAAAACCTCCCAAACAGGCAGCTTAGTGTTGGGTGCAGCGGGGAAATGGAGGGTGACCGCTAAGGGGCACCGAGCTTTTTTGGGGGGTGGTAAAAATGTTATAAAATTGATTGTGGTGATAGTTGCACAACTTGGTGAATATACAATACTAAGGGACCATTGGATTGTACGTGTTAAATAGGGGAATCAAATGGTATGTGAATTATATCTCAATAAAGCTACTATTATTAAAAAAAAAAAAAAAACACAAGCTGAGGTTTCCAGGAAAAGTGGACTTTTTCCCAAGTGCTAGTGAGTTCATAATGGTAACGCGGTCCTTACAATGGGGAACTATCCAATAATTTACCTTAAAAACATTGCTTTTAACCTGAACAAGACCTTTCTCCGTGTTTGGTCCACTTTCGCCCCTTCACCTGCGCCCACCCGGCTCCTCCTTCCCTCGGGGCCCCTAGAGGGTCACCGCGCGCCTTCCGGGCGCCCCGGAGCGCGCGGCCCGGGTCCCCAAGGGCGTGGGGCTCCGCCGACGGGGCGGGCCCGGGGGCGGCCGCTGTGACCCCTGGGCGTGTGCAGACACCGCCTCCGCGGCCACCGATAGGTCCCACCCCGCCTTGGCGACCCGCGGGCCGGGGGCGGGGAGAGGCGGCGCGGAGGCCGCGCGCACCGCCCGGCGCCGCTCGGAGGCCGGGGAGGCTCCGGGCAGCCGCGCGGGTCGAGCGCGGGATGTGGGCGCCGGGCGGCCCGCCGGGGCCCGCGGGCTGGGACCGCCGCAGGGTGGGCGCCAGGCTGCGCGCGGCCCTCGCGGGGCTGCACGAGCTGCAGGGGCTCCGCGCCAGGCAGCAGGCGCGCGTGTGGGGCGCCCTGGCCGTGCAGCCCCCGCCCGGGCCCGCCGCCCCCCGCGGCCCCCGCGCCCACGAGCTGCGGCTGGAGGCGGCGCTGGCGGCGCTGCAGGAGCAGCTGGTAAGGAGCGCGTGCGGGGATCGCGGGGCTGCTCCGGGCGCGCGGGGCCGCGGGGACCCGGTCCACCCGGCTAGCAGCAGGCGGACGGGCCGCCCGGCCGATCGGGGGGCACCCTCGGCGATTTCAAGGGACGCAGCTCGGTCCCGAATGAGAGGGACGCGGAGGCCTGAGGCGCGAGGCTAGGCATCCTGGCCCTGAAAGCAGCCCGGCCGGGCCGCCCGCGCCGAGCCGCGCATCGGGGCTGCGCCCGGCTCTGCCTACTTCCCAGCGCAGACAGACTTCAGGATGTATTCCTGTTGGTTGGAGTTTTGCTGATAAGAACGCATTCAATCGGTTTTCCCTGCTGGAGGCTACTTGGGATCCTGGTGTCCTGCTCCCGGTGCCAGCCTCTCCCTGCTGCGTGGGTCTGGGGACAGCAGTGCCAGCGTGCCAAGTGTCCCCCGAATTGTCCCCAGTGATGTGTTCAGGTTGAGCTCTGGGGTCGTGTCACTGTAATGAGATGTTGTGGAGAGCATGTATCCGATGAGGGCCTCTCCGACTTTAAAATGTAACCTGACCTATGAAAAGAGGTGTGTCCTCTGAACGCAGAGGCGGTGGAACCCCACTGGGCCTCCTGGGCCTGCTTTCCCACCGGCCTTCTCCCCGCTGCTAGGGCTCCTCCAAACGCGGGTCCCTTTTGTACCATTGAAGACACTTCTCAGGTGATTGCCTCGGTTATTTATCTAACGTATGGTTTCATCTCATGTATTAGAAAAAACTCAAGAGTTTTTTGCAGGGTTGCAGTATTTTTTAAAGGAAAAATTAGAAGGTTGTATTGAAAGATGTCTATTTGGTAGAGTTGACTGTAGTACTTCAAGGGGAATGTCTTTTAAATGAGAAATTAAATCTGCCCTGTTTAAAGGTTGCTGTCTTTACAGAGTAGCCTGGATGAGGCTGCTGCTTTGCTATCAGCTTAGCGCAGTCGTGTCAATGATTTGTTAGCTGCTTCTGGATTAGAGAATCGGGAAGCTCAGCGTCTTAAGGTGTGTCCCAGGACTCCTGCGATCTTCCCACATGGCAAGGGGGGGCCCTGACTGTGCAGCCTCTCGTCCTGTGATTCCGCGGCTGCTTTGCAAAGGAAGGAGCTAGTTACCAAGTGGAACTTTCATAGGCTTCTCACCCCCCATCTTATCCAGTCACAGCTGCAGGTTTAGCTTACCTGTGTGTGTGTGTGTGTGTGTGTGTGCGTGCATGTGTGCACCCAGACACATCCTACCTTTCACTGGAGCTTGGAGAGGCACACAGAGCCTGGGAAGATGCATGACATGCGTGTGGCAGGAAGGAGCTTTGCGATGCTGCTGTGAATTGTTCTGTCGGGGGAGCTAGAATCCAGTTGATGATTAACTTGGCTTAAGTAATATACAAATCAGACTTGTGAGCACTCAGCCTCTAATTACGGGTAGCCTTTTGGGAGAGAAGTTCAAACAGGTTTTCTTTTGTTTTATTTATTTATTTTTTAATGTGGGGACCAGAAGGAACACGCACCCTTTGTCTTGAAACTTTGTTCTTGGCACAGATTATGTGATCAAAAGAGAAGAATAATTGAATGTGTGTGACACCAGCCCAGGGATTAACACGTTCACATTTTTCTTACAGAGAAAAAATTAGGAGTGATCCTAGTTCTATGATGCAGGGTACAATCAAAAGGCCTTCATCTCCAGCCCCAGGCCCACACTTCACTAACTCCCGGCTAATCGGGGCCCCTCCTACCCACACCCTGGGGTTAACCGGGGCATGGGTCACCATTCAGGTGTGGAGACAGGAAGAACTTTTACCTGACCCTCAGCAGCTTTGTCCCACAGACGTTCCCAAGTGAGAATGAGCTTGAGCATTTCAGGGGGGATTTCAACTGCAGTTAGGAGAAGTCATCACATTAACACTTACCAGAACGAACGAGCTACACCTTTTTAATTGCTGTGTCTACAGTCACAACAGGAAGCTCGCAGTAGGTACTTAGTATTTGTTGAATAAGTAAATGAGCAAGTTTTACTGCTGTAACAAAGCGGAAGATGATTTCAGTATTTACTATCTCCACGTTCTAGATTTCTAAGCTAATGTAACCCCCATGACCTCTGACCAAAGCAACCCTTACTGTTTGGCCGGTCCTGTGCTCACCTGTCTGTGCCTTCCAGGGAGATTGTCATTCCCCGAGAAGAGGCTGCCATTCCCATTTTTATAAGCGTTATGTTCCCAGCAACACTGACGCGGAAAGATTTGGATGCCCCAGAGGAGCCTGGAAGCTCCATCTCCCACCAGGAGGCGCCAGCGGGCACCCCAGGTGGGATGTGAGGAAAGGCTCTGGGGACCTGCAGGGAAACTGGTGCTGGAGAATTTCCTGGTGGTTGTTTTGCTGGTCACGACTTGTCCTGACCCTGAATGGCAGCATCTCCTCCTCCCTGGCAGGTGCCGGCATTGAGCACTGCAGGAGCTGAGGGTCTGCGGCTGTAATCAAGACGTCTGGTGTCTTCCTTGGACCGACCATGCTTGCTCCGTGACCTCTCAGGGGAACGAACTCGCTCAGGGTCACAGAGGAGGGGGAAGCATCCACGGGGCTGGGCAAGGCTTCCTTCTGTGGCACTAGTGCTTGTTATCCCCGAGGCTAATCTGTGACCCTGGCCCTTTGAAGGACTTCTTTTCAAGCTAGGTAGTAATATTTACCCACCCACAGGGCACTTGCAGTGCCATGGAACTCATGCAGAAAATGCTTCCTGTGCATGTTCTCAGCTTTCAAGGAAAGAACGGAGGTGTTTTAGACGCCATCTCTGTATCCTGAACTTTGGGACGTTTTTCATTTTTGTCCTCTCAATCTGCCGTAAAGGTTTGAGAAGGCTGGAAAGCCGAATTGTAGATGGGGAACAAAAGGGCAAAGCAAGTGGAAATCGGATCAGTCTTTTATGGCATGTAAAGTCAACATCTCGAAGAAAGGACTAAGCCAGATATTTGTTTTGAATGGCATTCCCTAGGTAGAAGTTCTCAAACTTTTGTGGTCATAAAAAATTGGTCCCAGGGAAGCTTGTCAAAATGCAGATTCCCAGGCGTGCCCTAGAGTCTGAGTTAACGGGTGTGGCGGGGAGCCCTGGGGTCTGTGTGGATGCCCCGGGGCTCCCAGCTCCTGGGAACCAGGCTGTGCTCTCCCTTACACCGGAACCCCTGCCCCTCGCCCAGGTTCAGGGGATTCAGACAGGATGCGCTGCCCAGCCCCTGAGCCTGAAGGCCTACAGTGAGTAGAGAGGGCTGGCGGCCGCACAGACTGGCTCGCTGCTCTGGAGGGAACCCGTGTGACACAGCAGTCACATTTACTTGGCGCTGACGTCTCTGTAACACATTTTCCCTGCAGAAATACATGGAAGTCGATGCTGTGTGCCTGGCTCCGCAGTGGGTTATGCTCAGTCCTGGTGCCATAAGGAACCTTTGACTTAGCACAGAGTTAGAGACCAAGGAGTTAATGAAAAGCAGAGACATAAAACCCCCCAGCGAGGGACGGGGGAAGGGTTACGGAGGACAGTGCCAATCCTGAGTGACAAAGCCCTGTTGCCATGCAGCGGGGTCCTGGGGACGCAGTAATCATCGGAGGGCACCCGGGGGCCTGTGTGGCTGTGCCCCTCGACACTAATCAGAAGCCACTGGCTGTAGGCCGGGCTGGGCAAACATTAATCACAAAGCAATTATTCCAGCACAAACACGCCAGGGTCACTTTTTTGGGGGGAGGGGGATTGGAGAGGGAGGAGAGAAGCCATCTATGGAATCCAGAGAGGTCCCCTTTCAGAAGAAAGAGGACATCGTGATTTGGAAGAGAAGGGGTCAAATCCATGTTTTTAAACGTCGAAGTGTGGACGAACAGAGGAACTGAACTCTCTGCCAGTACCGTGGTCTCATTTTACGACATTAGAAGAAAAGTCATTTGCAGTAAAAATTCCCTTCGTTTGTCTGAGTGTTTTTTACTTGGATAGTGATGGGCCGGGAGCCCACCTTTGCTGTCCCCGCCGCTCTGGCTGTCAGGTAGTGCTGTCCACCTGGGGAGCGTTTCCCTTTGTGAAAACGTGCCAGGATGTTCAGGCTACTCTGGGTGGTCCTGGGTGTGTACGTTTTGATTAAATTCTGGGTTTTTGTAGTGTTATGTTTACAGATACTATTACATGAGGCTGGGAGACTCCCTTGCTACAAAACTTGGAGGTTGTTCTGAGACCTTTGCACTGGGTCCTGAGGAAAGTGGATTTGGGTGTGGTGGTCTGCCACTCACCAGGTGCTGGGCCATGGGCCCCTGCCCCTGGTAGTATGGGAACAGTCTGCGCCAACGTAGTTCTCCCATAAGAATCAGAAATTCCCGCCACCTGCTTCCCCCTTGGACTGACTTCTCAGATTATTGAAGCTACTGAAGTAATTCCTCATTTCCTATATAAGAATTTGAAACACAATTGATCATTTTCTCAAACAGGGTGACCGGCATAATCCCATTCATTAATTATTTGCCTTAAACTTAATTGCTAATCAAAGCAAGAAATTTAGGTAGTGGACCTTGAAAACAAGGTGAAGTTTTATCACTGAAGGAGGGAAGTCAGCATTTATGAAACAGTGTTGTTTTACAGACATATGATTCACGTGTGTGTATGTGTGTGAATGTATATTGTGAGCGTTAACCACGTGCATGTGCTATATGTATATTACATGATATACACACACAGATATGTGTGGTTGACACTCACAGTAACCCGTTTTACAGCCAGGGAAGCTGAGGCCTGGAGAAGCTAGAGCCTCGGAGGACAGAGTTGAGATGTGGACCCTAAACCAGAAAGATCCTGCCTCCTGGGGCAGGTGTTCAGGCTGCGCTGATCCCAGGCGCTGAGCTTTTTCCTCCTGCAGCGTCCCTCCCTCTTCCCTGAAAGCCCTACAAAACCGTAACCGTTCAAAATGCCACCTGTGATATGGGAGCTAAGACTCTGCAGAGGCAGGGCCTTTTTCTCTCCTGGGGACTTTCCTGTCCCCCTGAAGAGCCGAAAGCTCAGCCCTCCCCAGGTGCCATGGACGGGCTGCGGTGAAGGAACGTGGTGATACGGGTACCAAACACAAGGTCCACGAGGCGCGAGCCTGGGAAAGTAGATTCTTACGTAGATGGAAAAAGACATTGAAAATATTATCGGTGGCTCCTGCCAGACTGGGTGTCCTTGGCTGTTTTTGGTCCTCATTCCACTCTCATAAGCTGTATTACTCCACATTCTTATAAAGAAATGTCTAATTGAAAATTGCTGGCAAAGAAAAGTCTGCACTTGGAAGACGTGCTGGAGGCGGGAGGGGTCCTAGAGGCGGGAGGGGTCATAGAGGTGGTTTGGTGTGAGGAAGTGGGAGCTGTCAGGTGGGAGCTGGCCTGTGGGTTTGGGGAGTTAAGTTGTATGTGTGATGTAGCTTCACGTGGAGCCTCCAGTTTCCATTTCTGTACACAGAGCAGTTTTATGTCTCCCTGTTTTCCTTCTGAGAACCGTTTAAGACTTCAGGACGTCGGCCTGAAAACCCACTTGGACCAGCTGGACCAGCAGATCAGCGAGCTGCAGCTGGACGTGCGCAGAACCTCCAGCGAGGCCCCGGACAGCGACAGCAGGCCCAGCTCGGGTATGGCGCCCGCTCGGGCCCTGGACCCTCTGTCACTCACCCCGGGGAGCAGCACTGCCCGGCAGGGCTGACGTGGTGAACCCGCCTCTGTGCTCAGGCCACCAGAGGGTCAGGAGCTGTATGCAAGCCTGAAAGAGCACGTTATTGGAGAATACTGAAGATGAAATACTTTTAATACTTTTATTTAAATGCACTTGGGAAAACGGGGAGAGAGAGGGAGAGAGTGGGTGTGTACATACTCATTGTTTAATTGGAAAAATATTACTTTTGATGGAAAAAAAACCCATGAGTTTCTCACCCTTCTCTGGACTGAGACGGATTCTGGGTTCTGTTTATGTTGAATCAACATGGAGATTGTAAATAATAACTTTTATGTGACAGCAAGAGTCTTTTTTTAAGTCTACAGTCTAAAATCAGTACAGTTTCCTCCCCTGCGGCCCTGTGCGCCCTCCTTTCAAGGTCACGTAGCGATGGTTAGGGTCGTTCTGACCTTCATGGTCCTGGGCACATGGGCTTTCTCTCCAGATTCCAGGCTCAGACAGCAGCTCAAACGGCAAACCTAGGAGACCAGCGTCTTCCCAAGTACAGTGTTCTCTGCCCTGTCTTTCGCTTTTTTTCAGTTTGCAAAATCCTGTCACGGTCTGGGTTGTCAATCATGTAGCAGGGCCGGGCCGGGGGGCCTCCCCAGACGCTGCCCCTTCTCTGATGCCTGCCTCAGATGAGCTTGGCGGGCACGAGGAGGGGCGGGGGAGGATGCCAGGCTCCCTCTTACGGGGCTGGAAGCCGGAGGTCACACGGGGGGACGTGAGCCACTCACCCAGGAGAGGGATGAGCAGGTGGTGGGCAACAGGAGACAGAGGTGGGGCGGCGTCCCGGGCATTCCAGCCCCGGGCACCTCCCCGCCCCCAGGCCCGCTTCCCTGAGACCCCCAGCCCCTCAGCGCAGGGCCCCCCAGACCACAGCGATAGCCTCTGTGCCCCCGTGCAGGCTTCTACGAGCTGAGCGACGGCGGGTCCTGTTCCCTGTCCACCTCCTGCACGTCCGTGTGCAGCGACTGCATGTCCTCCTCTCTGGGCGCTGTGCTGCCTGCCACCCCGGAGGCCAGGCCCGGCACGGGAGACTGCCGGCCCCGGTCAGCAGATGAGACCACTGTGTGTGGGGTCCCCTTGCCTGCGTGGGAGCCCCAGGCCAGTGAGGGAGGCGCCGGCCAGCTGCTGCAAGGCGAGTCCCGGCCCCGCCCAGTGTCCACAGGTAAGGGGAGGCGGGAGCGGGGGCGGCGCTGAGCCCCATCCCAGGTGGGGCGGCTCCCGAGCCCCAAACACGGTCGGGGGTGGTTCCGAGCCCATACAAGGAAGGAGGCAGTTCCCGATCCCCATATTTTCTGTGGGCTTTTTTGGGTTTTGGATGGAGGTAGGCATCAAACGCCCACCTGTGTTCCTTGTAGCAGGGCTGTTGCAATAAAAGGCTTCTCGTCTTATTTAAAATGAACATCCGTTCACACCCTTCCACAGCCCTCGTGGCTGCCGCCGGGGACTAGGGTGGGAGCAGCGCTGCACGTGGACGTTGAGCGAGTTCAGCTCACATGCAGTTCCCCCCACCAGCCAGGGAAGAGCCGTTCTTTTTCTTCAGAGGGTCCCAGAAGGAAGAGATGCATCTTATTCCTTATGCTAGACCTGGGCCGTTAGGATCCATGGGTTTTCTTTCTTGCACACCTGTGAACGCCTCAGGGAAGGTCTGTTCCAAGACCTTGTCCCGATGACCGTGTGGTCACCGGCGCCCCATCTCCCTGGGCGTCCTCCGCACCTTCGGTGAACAAGGGCAGGACTGAACGTCAGGGTCTAGGACTCACCTTCTAGGCTGTGGCTGGAAGGAGTGTGATGGGAGCCGGGTGATGGGACGTGTACAGAGGACACCAGCGTGTCCAGGCGAGGAACGTGTGAGGCCGGGGCCTCGTCCTGCCCAGGGGGAGGGCCTCGTGCCCCAGGGCTGTGCTTGCTTCTTCCCTTATTTATGTTTTGTTCTTCTTCTCCTTCCCAGGTGACCTTGAAAGAGCCCTGCCGGCTGAAGTGGGGCTCCAGAAAGCCAGGGCACACCCCAAGGCCACTTCCTTCCTCTGCCGCGGCATGGACCCCAAGTACCAGTGTGACCTGGTGTCCAAGGGGGGCAGGGAGGTGTACCCGTACCCCAGCCCCCTGCACGCCGTGGCTTTGCAGAGCCCCCTCTTTACTCTGACCAAGGAGACAGTGCCGAGCGATGGCCCCTCGCCCCCCAGTCGGCCCCTCCCTGGAGCCACAGGTCCGAGCTCCATTCGGACTGGACTGGTCCTCGAGGCTGGCCCAGCCAGAGCCTACATAGAGAGGCTGCTGCGACTGCAGGGCCGAGGGCCACCCGCGAGGGGCAGTGTGGGAGAGCGCGGACCCCCAGGACGGGAGGCGTCCCTATCCCCGCAGGGGCTCGGGGGCCGGAGGGCGGACAGTGAAGGTGGCCTGGAGAAGACAGTGTGCGCCCGGGGGAGAGCGGAGGTGGGAGGGGAGGCCCAGAGCGGGGCCGCCCGTGGGGACAGCATCGAGCAGCCGGGGCCTGTGCCCCTTGTGCGCACCCTGCACCCCAGCAGCCGTCCAGAGGAGGGCCCCAGACCCTCACGCGGCTGCGTGCACCAGGAGGCCCGTCCAGGCTCCCCCTGGCTGGGCTGTGGCCAGGCCCCTGCTCCCTGCTCGCAGGGTCAGCAGCCAGCTCTCCACGGCTGGACGGGCAGAGGCAGGTCGCTGGGCGGGGGGGCGGGAGGGGAGTGCCCCCCTCGGGCCCCCGGACACTGTGTCCGCCCGCACTTTGCTGCCAGAGGAGCTTCCCCCACGGGGCCCCCCAAGGCCAAGCCTGTGAAGATCAAGAGGGGGACCAGCGACAAGGCACTGAGGCTTGGGGGGCCGCAGCTTCAGTGGGGCGCCCTCGGGGGCCCCCAGCCGCCCCCTGAGTCGGGAGGTGGTCTCAGGAGGCCCACCCCGGCCAGGGAGGTGCCCGGCCGGTCCTGCTCTGAGTCCAGCCTCTACCCCGTGTCCCTCTTCGTCCCCCTGCTGGTGGCCCGACGAGAGGGTCACCAGGCGTCAGCTCAGGCCTTGTTCCCCTTGGAAGCAGCCCCACTGGTGGCGACCGGCGGGGAGGCCCGGAGGAAGCAGCGCAGGTGGCAGTCCTCCGTAGAGATCTCAGCCCGGGCCCGCCCGGACCCCAGCCTGGGGCCCCATAGGCCGGCGGCCCGGAGAGGGAGCGGCCCGCGGCCCGTGTGCGCCAGACCCAGGCCCAGGCTGCCCCGCCAGGACGCCCGAGCCAGGAGCGGGTCGGACGGCTCGGAGCACTCGGCCGAGTGTGCGTCCCTCTTCCGCTCCACCGTCGCGGAGAGCAGCGGGGACGAGGCCAGCGACCACACGGCCAACCGCTTCGGGGACGGGGAGTCCAGTGGCAGCACCTCGGAGGGCGGCGGCCAGGGCGGGGGGAGCTCCAGCCAGCGGGCCCCGGCCAGCTCCAGGCCCCCTCTGCCGCCAGTGCCCAGGCTGTGCCGCGTCAAGGCCTCCAAGGCCCTGAAGAAGAAGATCCGCAGGTTCCAGCCGGCCGCACTGAAGGTCATGACCATGGTGTGAGGTCGCTGGGCGATGGCAGGGCCCGTCCGGGCCCGGGAGCCACAGACACAAAGGGACCTTTCGTGGCTGAGGCCGGGCCCAGCCTCGCACGGTGTTGGATGTGCAGGTCTGTGTCACCTGGACACTTGGTTTTCTCCCCGAAGCTGCCCTTCCAAAAGAGTCCCCTCAGAGGAGACGATGGGCCCGTCCCTGGCTGCATCGGCCCACAGGTTAGGCTGTGACTGTGGACACGTCACCCCACCGTGGCCCCAGTGGAGACCTTCACCCAGAACTCTGGGACTGCAGATTTGTCGGGGCGCCGGCCTCCCAGCTGCCTGAGCCGTGAGCCCCGTGCTTGCTTCCCTCCGTCCTGTTCCACTTGGGCTGGGCGCTCGGTGTACCCCAGCCTGTGGAACAGTTTCTCCCCAAAAGCGTTCCCGTTAAGAAATGGTTGCAGGACTGTGCTCTGGAAACTGGGTTGGACTATGAATCCAGGTCAAACCCTCAACATGAATAAACAGCCGATTATGCCTTTGTCTTTGCAAGTCTTTCCCTTTTAGCCTCCCTGCCCTCAGGAATGTAGTAGGTGCTCAGCAAACCCGAATCCTTCCCCAACATGCGGACACTCTCTCACCCGGGGTGGGAAAATGCATTTCACATGAGTACACTCCACACTTTTACCAACACTCCTGAATTGAGCATAAAAATGCTTTGGAGGGCTTCCCTGGTGGCGCAGTGGTTGAGAGTCTGCCTGCCGATGCAGGGGACACAGGTTCGTGCCCCGGTCCGGGAAGATCCCACATGCTGTGGAGTGGCTGGGCCCGTGAGCCATGGCCACTGAGCCTGTGCGTCCGGAGTCTGTGCTCCGCAACAGGAGAAACCACAGCAGTGAGAGGCCCGCGTACCGCAAAAAAGAAAAAAAAAAAAAGCTTTGGAAAAGAAACCCTTTTATGGTGTATATTTTTCAAAGGAAATTTCCCTCAACTTTTCAGGGAGGTAGGATTTTCAGGGAAGCTGCCTGCGGAGAGCAACATCTTCAGTTCATAAAGCAGTTTTATCCTGAATTATTCAAAGCTGCTTCTGTGGGCCTGGAGGTAGAAAGAAGGCACGGGGGAGGTGGGGAACGTCTTCCCCAGTAGCCCACGTGGGGCTCTGGACCGCCACAGCCCCGCCCTGGGGCTAAATGCACAGTTGGTAGGAACTTTTGAAGGAAAATGGTAAGAAAACAAGCTAAAATGGTAGTAGATCTTATACTAGACATTAGATATTCATGTAACGAACAGCTAGTTTCAGGACGCACTTCAGAGATTGACATTTTAAAAAGATTAACATTTTAGAACAAAGAAGTCCACCTGTTTGACCTGGGCAGAGGTTTCCAAAAGTGAAGGAGAGTGGCTGCTTTCTGTCACTCTCTTTCTTTCTGTCTCAAAAATGCAACCATTTCAAAGGGCCCAGAGCAGACTTTGAGTCTATCTGGATAGAATTCCCATGTGGGCTTCATGGGATCCGCTTACTAACAAAGGTGAAAGGGTCTTCCTGAGCTTTCTATAAAACTGCATTGATATTTGGAGGAAAAAGTCAAACCCACCCGTGGTGGGGTTTTTTGATAAAAGATAGTACACAGGGCATTTTCTTTAATGGTCTAAATCTCAACCGTGTGGCACAAGAGGTGATGGGCACCCGGTATTTGCCAGGGCCGCTGAGCAGGTGAGGGTCCTGGGAGAGCATCCAGAGCCAGGGTTCTGGCCCCGCCTCGGCCCCAGCAGTGTCCACAGTCTGTGCGCTTTGCCGGCCACCCTGGAGAAATGGCCGTGAAGCTCCCTTTACAGAGTGTGTCCTGCTCTGTTTGACATCGTCTCTTGCATCTGTTGGAGTTTTTCTCAGTTCGGGGGCTTTGAATGCCAGTATTTGGAAACTGCAGACTTCCTTCATCCTCAGCAGGGCCTCCACCCTCAGGCTGTGTCTCTGGCCAAGATCATGTGAGATCAGTGCTGAAGGGGATGCAGTGGGTTCGGGCCCCTGGGGATTTCTGACTGTTTATCTTTCTCAGAAACCAGGATCCATTTCCTAATGATTCAGGTCTCAAAGCACAACCAGACAGGAATGCGTCCCCACCCAGAAGATGCCGGGCCTGTCTGTGCAACCATCAGACTAACGAAGCAAACTAATCATGCCAACTACCCAAGCAAACTAACCATAAAACCCATGCAGACTCCAAGCAAAATGCAACTGTGGCATCTGCGGACAGAGAGTGCCCTCGGTGATAAGACGTCAAGTCAGTCATCAGTCAGTCTCCCTCCCTCCCTCCCTCCCTCTCTCTCTCTCTGCCTCCTTCTCTCTGACCCTCTCTCTGTCTGTCTCTCTCTCTCCGTCTGTCTTGGTCTCTCCCCAGCTTTGCTGACCCCCCGCCCCCCCCCCACACACACATCTGTCTGCCCAAGGCCCCAAGCTACTTCCTCATGGTGCTCTTGCATTTACTCTTGGGCAGGTTTACAGTAAATAAATATAATTCTAGGTGCCATGTCCTCCCATCTGCCTGGGGCCCAGGTGCCTTTGCTTCCCCACAAATTCAGCAGAAGGACACCGCCCAGGGTTCAGGCCCCGCTGGGCCATAGTTAGCTCTTCTGTGGCCCCAGGCATCTCCATAACCTCCCTGGGTTTGCTTCCTCTTATAGAGTGAGGTTGTTTAAGCCTCAGGGTTTGCCGGGAGGAGTGCATCGAAGGTGTTGAAAATGGGCCTCGGTTCTGCCCGCTGACCACGTCGGGCTCCTGCCAGGAGCGCAGGGAGGGGACCCCGCAGGCCACAGAGCCGAGCCACTGGACAGGCCAGGAGGTCAGGCGGAGGAGGCTGTGGGCAGGGAAAGAGCACACAGAGGGTCAGACAGTCAGCGAGGGTCTCTGACCCACCGTGAGCATCACGCAGGCTCCGCCAGGCAGGCGGGCATCTTCCGTGGCAAGAAGCACGGGGGGTGGGGGTGGGGGCGCGGCTCTTTGGGGAAACACTTTAAAGCGCAGAGTTAAAGCTGAGATCATCAGTGATAAGAAGGCAGAGTCAGTCCCCAGCCCAGTCCTGAAATTACAAAACAGAGTCTGAGGTGCTATAGATTCAGGGAAGAAAAATATTTAAGGAAGGCAGAAAGCCCAGGGCAGAATGCGCAGAAAAAAAGATTAAGTGAGACCTTCCATTTATTTGCTTGAGTATTGTATATGTTTCTTCTGAACAGATATGGTTGTAACTGCTCAGAGTAAAGGGAAAATAAAGCAGGAAACTCAACCTGTGCAGAAGGTAGCTGTGACATGGGGGAGGGGGATTATTAGGCGATGGGTCACCCTTCATGTGCGTTTGAAGACAGATGAGTTATTTCCTCATCCCTAAAGCCTTTAAAAAAGGGAGACAATTTACTATTTGACTTTGGGGATCATTAGAAAGCATTTGTAACTTCCAGCATGATTGAAATACAAATATTTTAGCAAAAAAGTAAATATATAAAAGGATAAGCTAGTTCTTTCTACGTATCAAAGTCAAGCTAAGGTAGAAATTAAATATATAAGAATTGCTAATTCATAAGAATGAGAGGAAAAGGATAATTGTGTCAGAGAAGATACCCCAATTATGGTATCAAATCATCCTGTAACAGTTGAGGAAACAGAATGTTTATCTTTTATGACCGACTGGATGTACCTGTCCCCCAAATCCGTATGTTGAAGCCCTAACCCCCAGTGGGATGGCATTTAGAGGCGGGGCCTTGGAAGACAGTTAGGGCAAGATGAGGTCCTGAGGGCAGGGCCCCCAGTGGGATTGGGAAGAGGTCATGTGGGTACACGTGGCTGTACTTACAGGCCAAGAATAACACCAGCCCCACTGGCACCTCCATCTCTAAATTCCTGTGAATTAAACCCCCCAGTCTATGGTGTTCTGTTACAGCTGGCCCCTTTGGACGCACAGAAGACAAAGTGGGAAGACCCGAGAGAGCACTTAGGACGGGAGGAAAGAGAAACTGACTTCCTGCATCTTTTTCTTATGACCAGGAGGGTAGCTGGGCGACTAACCCCAGGCTGTCTTCATCCATCTGGCCAGACACATTCACTGAGTACCCACTGTCTCAGAGGCCGTGCCGCCTGCTGTGGGGTGACAGGAAAACACGGGGCGCCCGCGTTGCGGAAGCTCTGTGTCTCGCTGGAGAAAATAAGCAACCAGCAAGGACGACCAAGCAGCCCCTAAAGAGGCCAGTGCCCGTGCAGTGGGGCCCGAAGACTCAGAGTTTGGACTCCACGTGGACAGCGCAGTTAGAGGTTTAACTGGGAGAAGTCTGTGCTGCGCTGGGCTGGGCTGGGCTGGGCTGGGAGGCTGAGGAGGGAAGAGGAGGGGGAGGGGGGAGCGGAGGGGAGGGGAACGCAGGGCTGAGCAGGTGCCTGGAGCTGGGGTGGGAGGGAGTCTGAGTGGTCCCGATGGGGTGGACCCAGGGGGTCCAGATCCAAGCCCATATGCGAGAGGGGGGGGCCACCATCAGTAACCAGTGTCACTAGCACCCGGCAGAGTTGGGGCAGGTGGGGGACAGGAGAGCTTCCGGGGGAAAGGGGGCGCAGGTGTGACGGAGGCCAGGGGGCAGGGGAAGCTGGCAGGGTTACTGCGAGTGGGGCTCTGATGAGATGGGTGAGGGCGCACTTGGGGGTCCTCAGCTGGTCCTGAGCTGGAAGCAGGGACAGAAAGTGGGGCAGCTGTCGGTCGTAGGTCAGTCCTGCCAGGCTGGGTGCTGATCGTTGCAGCTGTTCCCGTGCAGCTTGCTTGTAGACGGCCTATGCAGACTGCAAGCCAGCTTCCTGTGGGTCTGACTCCCGGGATGTTTATTGCAGACGAGGGGAGGGCTGGCTTCCTGGGCAGGTGGCCGAGGCTGAGGCTCCAGCCTTGTGTTCACAGGAGGTCTGGCCGCTGACCGGTGTGTGCTTGGTCTCTCCGAAGCCGGGAGAACCTGCTAGACTTGTGTTTGGAGAGGCCTGTGACCCAGCTGTGCTGAGATGGGTCTGAGGAGAGACAGGAGGTCCATCCCCGGCCAGGGACCCGGGCAAGGGCGTGGCGGGGACCAGCGCCACGGTGAGAGGTGCCGCAGAGGGATGCACCCGTGGCAGGACACGCAGCTCGTGGCCATTCTGTGGTCTGGAGGCCGCAGCCTCTTGCAGAAGCCTCCGAGGCAAGAGTGGTGTAGAAGCCAAGGACGACTCAAGAGTCCTCCCAGGGTCGTTCACTTGCCCCAGTGAGAAATGAGAATTCTCACCGAAACAAGAACATATTCTTATCTCTGAGAGGAGCATCCCTGTAGAAACAAGAATTTCTAATCAGAATCTTTTTCCATCTTTAAAATTTGACTCCCTTTTTAGTTTGTTATTCCCTTTTATTTTTTATTCCGTTTTATTTCCCTTTTTATGTTTCCTTCAGCCATGGTCTCCTAACCAAGGATAAAATCCACAGCAAATCCACAGTTAGCAAATCATTAACCCTATTGTACTTTAACTGCATTGTCCTTAATTATTTTCCTCCACCTCCGTGCCCTCGTCCCACCTGGGGACACATGCTGGATTTTCAGATTCGGTCTCTGTGACACACTTCACCTCCTGGGTGACAGGCGACGGTGGCAGCATTTCCGGTCGCTGACAGTAGTGGTGACAGTCCCTGCTAACATGGCAGCATCCCCATCGCCAGTCTCGTCACGGCTGCACATCCCGGGTTGGCATCCTTGCTGACAGAGAACTAGGAGGAGAAAGCGCACCTGGAGCCTGGAGGAGCAGAGGCCAGTGCAGGGGGCTCGCGTGGACCACAAAGCATCCACACGCGTGCACAGCGGAAGCCCCTTCCGCTCCTGTCCCCCCAGCCAAGGGAACCCCTAGGCTGTCTGTGATGAATAAAGTCATTTCTAATCCCTAGTAATGCGGAGCAGTGCACAGCGAAGGGGCTTATTAAAGTACTAAGCACTCAGGCTGGTCCCCAGGGGCTAAGCGAGGATTTCCACCCTGGCCTGAACAGGTCTGGTACCCACCACAGCCCGGGCACGCCTGCTGTGTAACTTTGCAGAACACTTCTGGCGGCAGCTCTCTGAGCCCCGTCTGGAGGACAGCCAGTTCTCAGCGAAATAGTGTATTGTCCCCGTCATCGAATCAGCATCTGTATGATCCCGATGGTCCTGGAACAGACAACAGCCTTTCCCCATCCTTCACAACTCCCGACGTTCCTGTTGCTCTTACACTGCTTTCCTGGGTCTCCGAGATCAAGTCTTGAAGTAGCTCAGCACTACAGGAACTTCCTTCAGGGAAGGTTTGTGTCTGATGCACAAACGAGTCACTGAAAAACCGTCAAAACAGAGTCTTCCTCTGGGACATTTACAAGGATGGCATCAGAGCACGCAGACAGCGGAATGCCTCCCTGTGGCGACCATGTATGTCCGTGTGCTGACAAATTCTGGACTCAATTCACTAAGGGTGCAAAGCAAACACATCTGTATTTGGGGTGATCAGCCTTCATGATTTGCTCAACGCTGTAAACCAACACTTGTTTTGTCCGACTCTGGCAGGGATCATGACACTGGGGGAGGGATTTCACCTTTGCTCCAAGTTGCAAAATTCAGGTGATGACAATAATAGTTCCTGGAGTCGAATTTCATTTAAATTTCATTTCTATTTATTTATTTGCTGCCAAGTATCTTTTTATTTTGCCACAGTTCAAACTGTTGGAAACACTGGAATTGTTAGGATCTGGAGATGAGCAGATGCACAGAGTTTGCTTGTATTTAAGCCTGTTAGGAGCTCTTGTACGTTCCCCCGAAAAAGATCATACACAGTTAGGAAAGGCAACGAAAACACATTAAAGAAACTTCTTTGTGTGCATACCTCCGTCACACATCTTCAGGAGGCTGTAGAAATCCAAACCGACCACTTGATTGGCTGGGGAAACTAGGAAGATATTAGAAGCCCGTTTAAAATGAAGATTGTGCTTTTACATATAATTAAGGAAAAAGAGTTTATCATAGAATTCTTAGGAGCCATTAGCTGAGAGGGTGTCAATTGTCTGGGTTAGGAGAGATATTAACTCGGATTTATAGCATAGTTGGCCGTGGCTGAGCTGTGGTATCTGCTGTGTATTGTTAACAAGAGTCTATGACTAACGGTTAATGTTCACACATTGCTTCCCCGGGGTCTCCCTTCGACTGTCAGGACAACTCTGTGAGGTCGACAAGGTGGGCTCTTACACCGACACCATCTTTGAAAGCTGAAGGATCTAAAGCAAACGGGTGAGTGGAGAGCCAGGTCACCCCCGGCCATCTTGTCCGAGGTCAGGTCCGTGGCTGCCCACTAGGCACCTGCCAGGCCCATCAGGCCCACCGGTAGCCTCCACCGGGCACCACAGCGACTTCCACCACTGGACTCGGAGAGAATGGAAGGTTCTCGGGTCACATCCGGTGGCTGAGGCACAGGGCCCAGGCCTTCACGTGCCGTTCGGGGGCTCCCCATGCTGGCCAGGCCCGAACTGACCTGCCCACTCCTCTGACGGTTGGACCACGGCGGTGCCCCAGGGAGTACCTTTCTGTCTTCTGTCCACGTGAGCAGAAGGGCTCCCTGCAGACAAGGCCACAGCTTTTGCAGGAGCTTCTGCAAGTGGTTGCAGGAGTTTCCCAAGTGGTTGCAGGAGTTTCTGTGGCTTCTGTAACCTTTCCCTCAAATTCGGTGGCTTAAAACAGCACAGATTGACTGTCTTAAGGTCCTGGAGGTTTGGATCCTGAATAGATCTCACGGGGCTCAATCCAGGGGTCAGAAGGGCTGGCTCCTTCCAGAGAGTCCAGGGCAGAGTCAGTCCCTTTCCAGCTTCCAGAGGTGTCCACGTTCCCCAGCTCAAGGCTGCTCCAGCGTCCACAAAGCCAACACCTTCAGGCTGAGTCCTCTCACACCACTGTCCCTGGTTTCCTCTCTCTCTGCCCCCTTGTCCACTTGTAAGGACACCTGTGATTACATAGGGCCCATCTCGAGGATCCAGAATCATCTCCCATCTCAGGTCTGCAGACCAGCGCACTTCATTCCCCCTTTGCCCTGAGAGGTGACGTATTCGCAGGCTCCGGACACGAGGATGTGGACATCTTTGGGGGCCGTTATTCTGCTGACAGCAGAGGTTAGATTTCACTCCCTCAGCAGAGCGTGTGACTCCCTATTTTCTCACTCCTTGCCAAGATTTTGTGTCACCGGACTCTGTGATATTCCCCATCTGATGGCTATGAAATGGTGATTGGTTATGGTTTTAATTCTTCTTTTTCTGTTTACAAGTGAGCTTGAACATCTTTTCGTATTTTTATTGGCCTTTCACCTTCCTTTTGTGAGTTACCTGTACATATCCTTTTGTCCCGTTTTCCTAATTTTTTTTCACTGATCTGTTAGAGTCTTTATAATTTAGAGACTAATTCTTGGTCACCGATAAGACACAGGTGTTGCAAATATCACTTCCCAGCTGAGGATGGTCTTTAACTTTGCTTGTAGATTTTTTTGCAGAACACAAGGTTTTACGTCAGTGTAGACAAATGTGTGAATCTTTTCACTTATGGTTTTTGGATTTTTAAAAATCTTACTCATAGAATTCTTCTTTTGTATGATATTGCAAAGATCTTTTTATATTTATTAAAAGTTAAAAATTTTTGCCTTACCACATAGGTCTCTAGTCCACTGGTGTGTGTGTGTGTGCGTGTGTGTGTGTGTGTGTGTGTGCGTGTAAAGTTCTCCTAGTTTTGCATGTCCGTCTTCCGTGCTGACTTCACCCCATCATGGACAAACCCAGGCTTCTCTCCCCCGTCCTCAGCTCTGCGCCCTGAATACCCTCACAGCACACAGGGGAGTATCTTTCTGGAGGGGTATCTGTTCTGTTCCCTGTTCATCCTTACAACATCCCAGGACCACAGATAAATTCTACAGTTGTTAATAAGTGCTGATTTCTACTATTTGGCCAATATCCCAACCTTTCTTCTTCAAAGTTGTCTTGGTCATTTGGGCTCTTTATTCTTGCATGTGAATCACAGGATTACCTTGTCAAGATCTGTGAGAATCCTCTTTGGAATTTCAATGGAATTGCATTTAAGTGTGTAGATTAATTGGGGGGTATTGACATCTTTATGATAGAGTCTTACTGTCACTTACTGTTTATGTCTATTTTATGCATCTCAGTAAATTTTTAAATTTCCTCCTAAGGTTTTGCCCATTTTTGTTACGTTTATCACTACATACCTTTTTAAATATTATAAATGAAATTGGAATTTTATGTTTTATAATTATTGAACGCTATGTGTGCTTGTGTGTGTGTGTATGTGTGTGTGTACGTGTGTTTGTCTTTTATTCAGCAATCTTCTTGAACTCTCTTATTAGTTTTAAGAGTTTTCCTGTGGCTTCTCTGGGATTTTCCCTGGATTGTATACAGCCAAAACCAGTCGTGTTTGTTTGGGCCCAATAAATAACACTCTGCTTTCCTACCCAGGTTCTGAAGCGGCTAAAAAATAAGTCAAAATCCAAGCAGCCAGAGGTCTTAGCGTCAGCTCTATTTGAGGAAAAGCTATTAGAGAATATGTAACATCTACAGACAAGTGGGCTTCCCAATAATGAACCCCCAATCAGCAGATTTGCCCCCTGGTTATCAGACTGCTGGCCCTTCCCTGGGATTAGGGCCTAACCACTTGGCTGACCACATGTCTTTGGAAGGTGAGGGGCCCACATTCCCTGGGACAGATGGCTTCCCAGGGGCCGGGGAAGGTGACAGCCAGGCCTCATGCAAAATAAAACTTCGGAGCCTGTTCAATTCCACGGGCCCCTCCAACTTGTCGGGATGTTTATTTGCCATTTAATGTCATTCCATGTACAGAAAAATTAAAAAGTTATCTTACTAGCATGAATGTGGCCACTCATGTTCATATTGTACAACCGGTTTCTAAGGTAAACACAAGAATACTAACTGTGCAGGCACTTACTGCAGTTACACAATCTATACTTTGCAGTTCACCCCGATGTGTGCACAGCTCCCAGCCCCTCCCGGGCGCACTGGTGAGTGAGGACAGACCCAAGGGAAAGGCACCCGTGGGCACCCACGGTCCCCTCCTTCCCTGGCATCCTTTTCAGTATTAACAGAGGGAAGTTCTTAGGACACGTGGCCTTTGTTCCACAAAAGCGCAGGTTGGAGAGGAAAGCGTGGGCTCTCGGGCCATCAGCGCCCAGGTACTGGGTCGTTACCTTGAACCCCCACCATCGAAGGCCCCCAAGTCCTGGGCTCACAGGCATTGTGGCTGCTCTGTGCCAACCGGGCAGCGAGGACCATAGCAGACACCTTCGGGCTCCATGTCCCCGGATGCAGCACAGGCCAAGACAAGACGGTGAACAAAGGAGCGTCTGTCAACGGACTCACCTCTGCCTGGAAGGAAGGGTTTCTCCCTAACAGACACCGACTGTAAATCTAACCCTGCATTTTCGATTCATTTTTCTAGTATCACTCTGCCCACTGGGACCTCCAGGGCCATGTAAACAGCACCCAGAAAGCAACAGAAAAAAAGTTAATGAGCATTCTTTTACAATTTGAAAGAAAGTCCTTCTAATATCTCACAATTTTTTTGTGATTTTTGGTAAATATGTTATTTTTAGGTTAAGGAAGACTTCTTTTCTGATTTGAATACACAAATATTATTGAAAAATGGTGTGAAATTTTAATATTTTTTAGATTATCATGTTTTTTCTCCTGTCATCTCTTAATAAAATGAGTTGCATTAATAAAATGTTAACCCAATCGTGTGTGCATGGAATGAACAATATTGGCTGTGAAGATTTTGTTTACACTTGTAAATCGCTTTATTGTGGAAAGTTTTAAACATATACAAAAGGAGAAAGAATAGGACTTCCAGAATGCCCACCGTATAGTTGCTACACGTGTCTTTTCATCTGTACCCCACCTGCATTCCCACCACCACTCAGACTTCTGCCAAGTCCAGACGTGAAATTATTACACAGGGTTTTTTTTAGTGCCTTCTGGAATCAGTTTGCTGATATTCTGTTCAGTGTTCTATCTTGTGTTCATAAATGAGATTGGCCTATAAAATCCTTTTCTTGCACTCCGCCTGTCTGGCTGTCACACCAATGCTCTTCCAGCCCCTGGGATGCTCTGTGAAGGATTCCATCTTGTTGGATGTCAGGAAGCAGTGTATGAAAGGCAGGAATCCCTTGTTCACTGAAGGGCTGGTAGACCTGACCTGTATAATCACCTGGGTATTGTACGGGGTGTGGATTTTTCAGAGCTGGTTCACTGTCTTTATGCTTGTAAGTCTTGTCATGTTTTCTATCGCCTTTTGAGTCAGCTTGCAAATGTATACTTTACTAGGAAATTTTCCATTTCATCTAAGTGTTTAGATTTACTAACATAGATCTGTTCATGATTTTTCCCTTAAGATTTTTAAAGGTAATTATTGTATACGGGGCCACACTAGCTTTATTTGCGTTATTGTTTATTTCTGCTTACCCTGGTTTCTGTCCCTGTTCAGTCCTACCAGAGGTTTAGCAATATTATTCATTTTGCCAAAAAGAAATAGTTTGTGTCTTTAAAAATTTTTTTGTCTGTTGGACGTTGCCAGAGGTGGGTCAGTATAACCCAGGTTTCCAAAGAACCCGTTTTATTGGTGCTGGTGCTCTGGACGGTCTCTTCCTGCTCCATTTCATTCATCTCTGCTCTCACTTTTCTCCTTCCCTCCTTTGTGTTTTCCCTGGGGTTGTGCTGTGGCCGCCATGTTCTGTGCTCAGCTAAGGCTCAGTCTCGCACCACTTTAGCTAAATGCTGCCACTTTGAGATGCAGTGCATTCCTGGTGCCAATGGGCAGTGGGTTCCTGGTGCCAGTGGGCAGTGCGTTCCTGGTGCCAATGGGCAGTGCGTTCCTGGTGCCAATGGGCAGTGCGTTCCTGGTGCCAATGGGCAGTGGGTTCCTGGTGCCAATGGGCAGCATTTTTAGTTTCCATTATTCCTTCTTCTCTGACCTGTGAATTACTCAGAAGGCCTTTAAACACTTCCAGACAGAAGGGGTCTTGTGTGTTGTCTGTTTGTTATTCATTTCTAATGCATTGTGAAGTCCAAGAAGCAGACTTGACTTCGAGGAGTCTTTTGTTTTGTTGCTTTCGGTTGCCGTTTGTTGAGACCTCTCTGTGGCAGCCGTGGGTCAGTTTTCGGAGACCCTCTATGTGCAGCTGTCTGGGGCAGGGTTTCACCTGCATCCATGAAGAAGTGAGTTCTTTGACTCACCCGAGTCTCTGGAGGAGGTACGGTGACATGTGCCCTGTGACGGTGGATTTGCTGGTTTCCCCTTCTGCTGTGCACAGTTGAAGGCTGTCAATAAAGTGTTCCCGGAGCACTTTATGTTCCCGGTGAATGGTTCTTTTCATCACTACACGCTGACGGCTCACTTCCCTAATAATGCTTCTGTCTTTAAAATCTGTTCATACTGTTGCGTTGTCACACCCCCGTTTCTCCTGCTCTGGATTGCCTGACAGATCTATTTACATCTGTCTACGTTCAACCCTTCCGTGATGCTATGTTTTACACACGTTCTGTCCCTCATATATTCATGGCGAATTAGGTCCATTTACAGTTACTGAGCTTATTGAATCTGTTTCTAATGTGTTATGTTTTCAAATTACAATACTTTTTTCTTTGCTTTATGATAGTTTGATACTTTATTTTTCCATTCTGCCTGTGAGTTGGAAAAGGTGTATATATTAAACTATAACCTCTCTTATTTCAGTGGTTACCCTTCACATTCTGACATACACTCTTGCTTAAGAAAATTTAAATTTAACAACGATTTCTTTTTTCCTCTTATATGATGCAAATACCACAGACTGCTTTAAACCCGCTCCCTTCTGGTCCAGTCCTCGGTGCTGTCAGTCACTGCATTTCAGCTGCACCTTGTTTCCATCTCCCCCATCAGACGTTACAGTGGCTTCTGCAGGGCCTAGTCTTGTCTGGAATCACTGCATTTACCATGTATTTGATCAACATTTCTTCTTGCTCGCACTCTTCCCTTTCATTGTCTTTTTTCCTCCAGAAGAACATCTTGCAGAAGTTTCTCCACTGAGGGTTCATGATCTCACTCTTGGTTTGGCTGAAATTGTCTTTATTTCACTCCCAGTCTTAAACAATCACTGACCTGGACGTAGACTTGTAGACAGACAGCGACATTCCCTCACCGAGTTCACGCCGTCACGTCACAGCCGCCTGGTCTCTACAGTCACAGTTTCCTCATTTTGAGATATGTGACTATATCTTATAATCAAAGGCATCTTATAATTGTATAAAGTAATCATACTGCTTGTAAATGAGGATGCCTTAGAGTTCATGAAATACGGCTTCACTGATGAACAGTCTGTGGCTTCTCCATTTTCTTTTGTAGAGAATCTCTCTCTCTCTCTCTCTGTCTCTCTCTCCCTGCTCTTCTCTTTTTTGTAAAGATCTCTTTCCTTTTCTTCTGTTCTTTCTTCTCTCCTTTCACTTTTTTCTTTAATTTTCCCATGCATTCACATTTTCTTAGGATCTCTGCCATATATTTAAATTTTAAACATACTTTCTCCCAAGGAATTCTTTGTCTTTGCAGCAGAAGCTCCTTCAGCTCATTCCGCCTTTTTGTGAGGATGTTACTGTGTTTAATTAGCCAATTTTTCCACCTTGGCACTGCTGAAGTTTGGGCTGTATGATCCTGTGCACTGTAGGGTGTTTAGCAGCATCCCTGGCCTCTGCCTTACTAGAGGCCAGTAGCCACGCCCAAGAGTCGTGACTCTGAATATGTCTCCAGACATTTCCCAGGGACACATACTCACCCCCGGCGAGAACCATGGCACTAAAACCACGGCAGAGGCCACGGCCCTCTGCACAGACAAGGGATCCACTTCATGTGCAGTGACTCTTGGGCACACATGTTGTCCCGTCCTAGGTGCTTAGTACACGTCTAGCACACGTTTTCCAGTGACTGGCACAGAGAGTTGACCCTTGTGTGTGATGATCCATTCTCAGGATGAAAGCTTCCCCAAAGAGGTTTTCCTTCAGCTTTTGAAAGACTCCCTTCTGCTATGACCAGAGGTTTCATATTTCCGAAAACAGGGAAATAAAAGCAAAGAGCATTTTCAAATGTCTTCTTCTAACCTAATTCCTAGCAGCAAATTCTTCCACTTGTAAGGAGAACTTTCCTGAGTGACCGTCTTGGTTGTGCTGTGACTTCCTTCTGCTTCGTCCACTGCTGTGCTGACTGGGGTCACATCTGGGGATCCAGGGCCTCAGAGAGCATCAGTCCGACCCTTGACTCTGCAGAAGAGACCCGAGGGCCGGAGAGGTGATGGGACTCGCCCATGACCACAAAGAGGAGCGGAGCCCCTGGCCCGGCCTCCCCGACCCCAGGCTGGGCTGTCCTCTCACCACGCCGGGGCAGAAAGCCAAGCTAGGTTTTGGGTGGGTTGGTTTTTCATAGGTTCACTTCCCCAGTTTGTGGGCTGACATTTTAAATCTGCAAACAAGACTAGGGCAGGCAAATGACATTTGCTGATGTACCAGATGCATCAAAGTCAAGGATGTGATAAGCAGAAATTAGCTCCAGGTGAATAAACATGCTATAACTCAAATCAAGAAGGAAGTACACTCGAATAAAGGAAAAAAGAAAAACTTTGAAGCAAATTATCACCTCTACCTGTGTATCTATGCATCTACCTATGTATCTACCTATGTATCGCCCTATGTAACCACCTATGTGTCTACCTATACATCTATCTGTGTGTCTCCGGGCTTTGATTAGAAAGGGAAGAATGGTGGCACTTCACTTGAGACCCTCCTTGAGGTCAGGCAGCCCCAACCCCTCCGTTCAGAAGTTAACATCAGGAGCCGCCCAATCCCCACCACCATGCTGTTTCCAGGGAGGCTGTGTTTAAGGCAAACAACGAAGGATGAGAACAGAGCGTTTGGAGCACTAACGAGAGTCCCAGCAGCGGGCGGGATGACAAATGTGTGTACACGCGCCCACAGATTCTGTCTCGCCCCTGCTGGGTGGAGGTCACAGCTGCGAAAGGGATTGCATAAGCTCGCTCCCCGGGGTGACCTTTCCTGGCCCCTTCCCGCCCACACCAGGTCATCTCTCGGCGCCATTTGTCCTGGGACCTCAGGGCCGTGCTGTTGGGGGGCCGGAATTCTGGCCACGTCTGTGCTCATGTGGGAACGGCCTCTCTGGGCCTCAGGTTACAGGAAAGGGGAGTTCTTCTGTAGGTGGCTGACATGGGGCCGGAGGTAAAGCAGCACCAAGTCTCCATCTTCAAGCATAAAAGTCCCTGAGGCAGGGAGGGCAACGCGGGATGGGAGGCAGGTGATGGACAGGGCACCCGGGTCCCGGTGGCGACTGAGCACGTGGCCTGGCCAGTGATCGCTCGGAGCTCCCTGCCCTCCACGTCCTGGCTGGTCCTCAGCCTGCTCCAGGGACCCACCCACAGCAGCTACCAGAGCAAGTTAAACCAAACGCGCGACGTTGGCCGTGGGTATCTGTGCGGTCAGACTAGTGCTGCTCTTGTTTCCGTGGTTCTTTCTTTTTCAAATGTATTAATTCGTTCTCCTCTCTCAAACTTCCTTTAGCACCAGCTTTGCCCTCAGCCAGAGGCACTGCTTGTAACTCCCAAAGCAGGATTTGAAAACCTACAGTGGAACCTTGGTACCGAAAGTCAGGCTCTATGAAGAAGCAAACCTGATTCCTGAATTCCAGAAGCCTCAGTGTGTCCCGCAGGACACACACGGGGCCCCACCCGCTAGAGGGGGCAGGGGTTTAGCTGCTGAGAGAGCTTTTGAGTCATCGCCAACCTTGTTGTTATGGTTGAAAAGCAGTTTTCTAGAAGTGGAAACAGAGGAAAGCAGTTTTCTAGAAGCTGAAACAGAAAGAGAGGGAAGTCAATCCAACACAAGGCCAAAGAGAAGCTGGACATCGGAGGTGGACGCTGCCCCTGGAGCTGTGTGACTTTGGGAAAGTCGCTTAACCTCTCAGAGGCTCATTTTCCTAGTTCATAAATTGAGGATGCTGGTAGTTTTTATATAACTTTCAAAAGCAGTCTTAGATCACGTGCTGTACCTGCCCCCCAGGAAATGGTGAGGGCTGTCGCCAGGCTTGGTCTTCTTGGAACCCCCTGTAAGTTTCTGGGTCTGAATATAGGTTCATCTGATATTTATCATTTGTACACCAAAATAATGAAATACTTGCAACTTGGTTCACCGTGCAAAAGAAACAGGGTTTCCATACTGAGTCAATGATATTGATGAGGTTTTAAAATCCACATTGGCCGTCTACATCAGATAACCCCAAGGGGCTTCTTTTGAAGTGAAAAGGCCGCTCTCTATGTGTTTCTCACTGGGCTGGGTGTTGATTGCCTGCGGCCCAGCAGGCGTCTATCCTGCTTTTACAATCAGAGCCAGGCAGCTTTTGAAGCGGCAGAGATGCCTCTAGGGTTTATCTGTGAGGCCCGGTTGTATCCCACCTGGTTATTTTTAGAGCTGGCTGGAAAAGAGATCGGTCCAGATTCGGTGCCCAGTAATCAGGGTGCACGCACGCACGGCGTCCACTTTCTAATGGATTCCAAACGACCCCGAGCGAAGTTTCCTCCCTGGGTAAATCACTGAGCGAGAAGGACCTTAGACTTTTTACGCCAGCCCCGACCTTCCACAGACGTGCACAGCCTCTCACGCCCCGGGCTCTGCTGGGCGCTGACGAGCTGGGGATCCGACCTAGTCCTTGAGGGGACCGGAGGGGCGGTGAGCAGGACCACGCCTGCCTGGGGGACCTGGGACTCTGAAGCGAAGCGCCGGGGAGAGGGGCTGCAGCCTGGGGCGGGCAGGGTGGGGCTCCGCATCCTGCTCGGTGGTTCCCTGACCCGCCCCCCCTTCCGCCCTGGGGACCCGTCTGACGCACCTCCCGGTGGGTTTGCTCTCTCTCTCCATTTGAGGACGACTGTAGTCAAGTTCTCGGCCTTCTCTCTCCCCAGAGTAGGAAAAGGGGCCAAGTATGGACTGACGGCTGGAGATGGAGGACCGACTGAGCCTGAGGGGAGCTGAACTCTCCCCCGTTACAGCCGCTGTCCGAGCGCGGCAGACCCTTGGCTGGGCAGGGAGCAGACGTCCATCGCTGACCGGCATCCCTCACCACGGTCCCAAGGCCACCCCCCCTCAGGGGGGCCGGCTCCCTCTGCCCCCCGGGGGCACTGGGCATGTTCTCCAGCGGGGCGTGGGTGCTCCTGGTCCTCTGACTGGTCCCAGGTGGACACTGGAGGCTCTCAGGACCAGAGGCAGCCCCTTTCCCGCACAAAGAACGTTCTGGAGGGGAAGCCCGTGGCCGGTGTGGCCCATTGATCTTCCACAGCAGCCTCTGCTCCCTGGGGGCTGGACGCCAGGTGCCTCCACACAGATGCATGTCCGACATGTTACGAGTCTGCCTCTTGGGACGTTTTCCCATCCGCGGGAATGGAGTCCCAGGCTTAGCACCTCTGCACAAGACCCAAGAGTTCCAGCATGTGTAGGAGCTTCTTCGTCCACCCGTTGGCTGAGGTCTCTGCTCCCTGCGGGGAGCCCCCGCTTGCCAGGTCTGGATGGGCAGTGGGCTCGTTGGTGGCACCTCCGCCTTTCTGGGCATCCACCGTCTTCCGCCTTTGCGCTCCGGGGACCCTGCCACGGGGGTGGTCTTGACGGGTGGTGCCGGTCTGTCTGCCACCAGGAGAACAAAGGGACTGGACACGTGGCCCGGGCATGGCTAATGAGACCGTGGCCCTGAGCAACAGACCCAGCCCCAGACACGACAGACAGAGGCTTTCTGCTGGGTCGTCTTTCAGTAGCGGGGCCTGAAAAGAGGAAGAAACTTATCAAAATGAAAATCAGCAAACATTTTAGCCAAAGGTATGAGATATTAGGAACGTAAATCAATAAAATGGAAGCCAATGAAACATGTGCAGGTGCCACGTGGTGGCCTCCACTTGACGTGGGGCTCAGACGGGGTAGATGTCACAGAGCTAATTCATGAGGACGGCAAAGGAGACCAAAGAAATGTAAGGAATAAATACATAAAACAGAGACTCGCTTTCTAATATTGAGCTGTGAGTAGATACGCAATGTCGTGCATTATGTGTTAAAAACTTTCTTTCTTTACCTGCCTCAGGGCAATGCCAGCCATGGGTCCTACTCATCTTTTAGAAGCAAAGTTAATCATTATTTTTAAAGCTTTTATAGGACATAGTAAGAGAGAAATCTTTGGTAATAGTTCTGGTAATCAAAAGTGGAGAATAATTGGAGTGAATAGCTCAATGCCTTCAGAAACTCAGGACTTATTTTCTTGTAATCCCTCAGATGCAGATGAACCCGAACTACATAACCTTTCAAAACTGGGATTTCATGATATCATGACAGAAGGAGGGCTTTGACATGTCTCTAAATTTCTGTAGTGTGGACACAGGACAGCCAGTGCCAACCTTGACCACGTCACCGCTCATGTCCCCTCGTCCATCCTCCCAGCCCTGGAGGCCCTTTGAGCTGAAGGAAAATGTCCAGGGGTCATCTCTCAGGCCTGACCACAATCACAGAGAACAAGAGGGCACCTGGGGCTCTAGGTGACACGGGGACTATAGTGACCCTGGGACTCTAGGGGACCCCATGGCTGTAGAGGCCCCAGGACGGGGTGAGCCGTGAAAGCCCCTTGTCCTTGGAGACTCCACAGCCCCACACAGAGCCCTCCTGCCCAGGCGTCTGGGCCAGGGCCGGGCCGGTCCCCAGGCCTAGGGGCCACTAGAGTTGTCACCCTGCAGCCAGGAAGTCAAGGCCGCTCTGAAACCATGGGGACCTGTTCCAGCAGAAGGTGAGAGAGGACACAGTAGGAAGTGGACTAAAGGAAAGACGCTCCCTCCTCCCTGGAAGGGACCGAGACGCTTCCAGAACTGTCAGGAGGGGCTGCCAATCACACAGGGATCCTCCCTCCCCAGCCCAGCACCCTGCGCTTCCTTTAGTGTCACCCGGAGAAGATCCTGTCTCTCAGCCTCAGTTTCCACTGCTGTGCAGTGGAGATGGCAATGCCCTACTGGGGTGAGTCTGGTGGGGGGGGTGTGCTGGGCCTGCTTCTCTCCTCCTGCTCGGGGCCGGGGAGGCTTGGTGGACAGGAGACCTGGGGCCCGCAGCACAGTCCTGCCCAGGGACCATCCTCAGTAGTCAGCGCTGTGATTCTGAGCCAGGAGACCAGCTCCTGGTTCAGATCCCACTGGGCTCTGTGTCCTGCAGGAAGCATCACCTTCTCCTGGGTTTGGTCTCTGCACAAAAGGCGAGGCTCTGCTCAGCTGGCCCTCCCAGGAGCACCCAGCCATGCAGCTCGGGCTCAGGGCGCATCTGTGCAAAGAAGAAGGCAAGCTTTTCGGTTTGGAGCTTTCTCACCAGGTAGCCCGACCACACTGTACAGAAAGGAAGGCTTGTTAACGAAACAGCCACCGCCCCTCCACAGACCATCAGCCTGTCCTTCAAAATCTGTCTTTCCATCCAGTCCCACTGCTCCTCTGTCGCCGGCCGTGGTGCCATCGGGGTCACCGAGATGGGCCCTCCTGTATTTCAGCAATTCCTGGCGGCCGTGGTGTAAACGCCGTCCAGCGGGTCTGGGTCCCGATGGCAGTGAAGCCCCACAAGCAGGGCAACGTGACGGAGAGTCCGCTGGCGCGAAGCGACACACGCAGAGCGGCTTCAGCTCAGGACCCCGGGACTCGGCGTTCAGCCACCTGCTCGCAGACCCTGCCCTGCAGAGACTCCCTGCGGAGATTGACTTCTAAGTTAAACAGTCGATTAAACAGGATTTGGTTTGGACCATCATACACGTTAAAGATTAAACCGTTCCAAGGAGGAAAAACAATCCACAATGATGCCCGGGCGGGGGTGGCCGTCCTGTGCACCCCGAGGACATCGGGGAGGACAGCGGTGCCCCCTCAGGAGACCCATTGTTGGCGTGAGAACTGTTCCCGCCCGCATGGCATCAGCGACCAGAGCTGGAAGGGCACGGGGTGGGCGGGGCCCCCGGCTCCAGGACAGGGCGTTCTTGGGGGCATCGCAGGCTCTGGAACCGGCAGGAGATAAGAAGGCTCCCGGGAGCCTTGTGCTGGAAGGGAACCCATCCCCACAAGTGCTGGCAGCGTCTGCGGGGCCCTCTCCTGGTGCCCGGGGTCAGGTGGCTCAGCCAACACAGCCAAGGGCATGGAGTGGGCACATCCCAGGCTCCCGAGAACAGTTTCTACTCCCTTTGGACTCAGAGGCAGCTGGATTAAAAACAAAGTGCCAGAGCGTGGGTTCCATGCAGAAGGACACCCAGAAAAGGCGGGACGCAGCAGCGGAGGCCAGGGCCAGGATCTTCACAGGGTTGTGACCTCCACTGCACCCTGTCCCCCCACCCAACCGGGGCTGAGGCCTGGGGACACTGACAGCACAAAGGAGCCACCCGAGTCGGGACCCCTGCCGCGGTCCCCCGCCGCGGTCCCCCTACCGCAGTCCCCCTGCCGCGGTCCCCCTGCCGCGGTCCCCCGCCGCAGTCCCCCTGCCGCAGTCCCCCTGCCGCGGTCCCCCGCCGCGGTCCCCCTGCCGCGGTCCCCCTACCGCGGTCCCCCCGCCGCGGTCCCCCCGCCGCGGTCCCCCTGCCGCGGTCCCCCTGCCCCTCTCTCGGTGCATCAATAAGAAAACGCTTGTATTTTTCTGCATGTGAGAAGAGAAGGAACCTAAATTATAAAAATGCACATGGACTGAAGCCCTGGGAGAAGCAGCAGTGGGACTTCCTTATTCCAGTAACCGAGCGAGGGTACCCCAAAGGCCCCACAGGTGCACAGTCTCCAGGCTCCGCCCCGTGCGGCCTCACAAATCCGTCCCAGCTACGCACAAAGCAGCGGGGGAGCAGGCTAAAGAGTTTGGGTGGAAAACAGGAACAAACGGAGAAAGTGTCGTGCAAATTACATGGGGCCAGTTCATTAGTTACACTCAGGTCCCCGAAGAAAAAAGACAGGATTGCAGCGATGTCTACATTGTTGTCATATAAATAAGGGATTTAGCAGAAATATCCTCTTCCTCTTCAGCCACTGCTCAGACTTGCTAATTTGACAGAAAAGCCTACTATGGAGACTTATTGGAGGCTGTTTAATAGGTCACACAGGTTTTATGGAAATTCAACACAAACTTTCTCCACTTGGCATGTAATGCCACTTAACTCTCATGTAATGCTTTAAGATAAGTTACGCTTTGTGCATAAGGAGGGTTTCACACACCTCCTTTCTTTTTAAAAAATAAGTGTGATACAATGTGAAATTGTGGTACGAAACAGAAATCAGAACGCACTGCACCTCAAGCATTCCCAAGCTGGGGTCTGGCTCTGCCCCGGCAGCTAAGCAGTTAACTCGTTCTGTGAGAAAGAGACTGTCTTTCAGCCTAAGTGCAGTGGTTCTTTGTAGTTTGATCTCTTATCAGCCGCCAGCAGGTGGAATAGAGATTGAACTAGCTGGTTTCTGTGCTTTTAAGCTGAGACGACCATGAAAAGTCTCCAGAATGGCAAAGTAGAGGTGTAGCAGGTAATTGGCTGAACTTCCAGGGAAAGAGGTTTTCCAGCTCCTAAAAGGGAGCGGAGGACAGTTTCGGCCCTTAGAACCGTGCCTTTGTACGGTGCCTCAAACGTCCAGAGTGGAATCACGTGTTCCTGCCGCTGTCCCTGCATCGGGGACCCCCTCCAGCAGGGGCCAGGCGCCTTGTCCACAGGAAACCCCTCCACAGCTCCTCTGGGGTTTTACCGTGGCTTGTTTTGTTTTGTGTTAGTAAAGAGGCATTTACATTCCTTGAGGATGCTCGGGGAGCGGAGCGCACAGCACGGAGTCAGCGCGCCCTGAGAGGAGAGCACGCGCTAACTCCAGCACCGCTCCGGGCTGTCGGAGTGTTTTATCTGTGCAACAGAAATCAAGAAAATTACGGTGTGGGTTGAGAACCAAGCTATTTCATGCTTGGGGGGTCCGGCATTTTATTCTGTTCTGCACACAGTGAAGTCGGAGCATCTGCTGTGCCTTCTGGACCCAGCGCTGGTCCCCACGTGGAGGATGGCAACATCGGGCAACATCCGCATCTGGGTACTTTTTACTTGAATTCAACCATCCAGACTTTTCAGGTGGATGTGCCTTCTGGGCTGTGAATGTGTGGGCCTCAAGTAATTCCCAACAGGAAATCTTTATTTAAAACACTGGGGAGGGCTTCCCTGGTGGCGCAGTGGTTGAGAGTCCGCCTGCCGATGCAGGGGGCGTGGGTTCGTGCCCCGGTCCAGAAAGATCCCACATGCCGCGGAGCGGCTGGGCCCGTGAGCCATGGCTGCTGGGCCTGCGCGTCCGGAGCCTGTGCTCCGCAACAGGAGAGGCCACAGCAGTGAGAGGCCCACGTACCACAAAAAAATTAAAATAAACAAATAAATAAATAAGTAAAATAAATAAAAATAAAACACTGGGGAGTGGGAGAGAGAAAGAGCCAAGGGTGGGGTTGGTCAGATGCCAGAGGTCCCCATCCCTGCAGGAGTTTTAGGAGAACTGTCACCGCACTAACCCAGAGAGGCTGGGTGATTGAATTCGTGTAAAAAGAATGTTGGAGGGTATGTTTTTATTTAAAATTCTTGTTTTCTCACTTTGGCAGTTTTAGAGAGCCCTACATCTTTTCTATCAAAGTGATTTTAGCTTCTCTATAGTAATACTTAATATCCCATATTGGATACAGAGTCAAGGAAGTATGTTCATCAACGTAATGGAATATTTCACAAGTTTATATTTGCAAATCTAAGGAACTTACAGAAACACACAGACACCTGGACAATGAAAGTGAGGCCCACCACAAATTTACCCTTAATTGTGATCATATCTAAAGAGAAATTTTGGACAGGAACAGGGAGAGATGCAGATAGTTGCAAAAGTGATGAGCGTGTGGACAAGGGAAAATGGGTTTCAAGATTCATTTTGTTGTTTGAAAAAAAGATGTTTTTAAATTATGCCACTGTTCTCAAAGTGTGAATCAGCGGATCCATCCTCCTGGTCCCAGATTATGTGGGACTGCTCAGATCCTGCAGATTCTGTCCACAGAGAAGAGAACAATGTTCCCACGAGGGAGAAGGGAAAAGGGAGGACGTTTACTGTCCCAAAGCGAAACAAACATTCGTTTTGGAATTAGACATGCAGAAAAATGAGAGTTTATATATTAGGCTTTCTTTTTAATGATGGCAGTGACTTATTTTGGTTTTCAGCTATGATAATCCCTTAGGATGGCATAAGGCCTCAGATAAACTTGAAATTTAGGTAGGTACAGGTACCATATGCCCCAAACACTGAAGCATACAATTCACGTCCATGTGTGAGGTTCAGGCCTCTTAAAATATTGACAACGCTTTGTACTTATTTATCATAAGAAGTCTCTTGGTAGAAAATAATAAGGTTGTATTTACAAATATAGGGAAAATGTCATGAAGGGCTGTAAGGCGTTAGTAAGTGTTAGAAGGTGATCTGGAAGGCGGATTTGCCCCAATCCGGTGATTCCAGACGCTGTGATGGTGCCGGGCTCTAGAGGGTACAGAGCGGGCTCTGCAGAGCGCGCGCCGCTGGCCGGGGTCCTGGTTAATGTTTAAAACTTCTGTGACCGCGGGGAGACTCCTGAAGAATAAATAAAAGCCTCTCCGGTTTTAATCATCCCCGAGGGAGAAAGCAACCTCCCCTGGGAGGGGGTCACTGGGGGTCAAGAGGAATCAGGGAGCGGCCTTTTCATGGGCCTGCAAGTGTTTGTGTTAAATAAATATTTTAAAAGTCAAGACCCACATGCCTCCATTTGGGGACCAGTTAGTCTTTTTCATCTGCAGTTTATTCAGCGGGACATTGTCCCCCAGACTCTACAAAACCCCAAGACAGCGGCTAAAGCACCGTCTTAACATCTCCTCTCAGCAACAGTCCAAGTGTGGCCAGAATGGAATGCTTTTTTCCAGAGTGGGTTGCTTTGAAGAATATAGAAAAGGAGAATTTTTAAAAGGAAAGTCAGATTTTTTTTTTTAAGTTGAGACGTTTGGGAGTTCAAGAAAAGACTCACAATTGTAGGATCATCCACTTAAACTCAGCCTTACCTTTTTATATTATGATAAATTAATTTCATGTTTGAAAATGCTTTGTGTCTTGAGAGCGAGTAGTTTTTAAAAGGTCTCAGCTTATTCATTCAAATTTGTTCCACGTGTTCTTCCCAGAGGCTCTCTGTGAGTCAGCTGCATTATCTCCGTCCATCTGATCATCCTGGGCTCCAAGCAGGGAAAAGGCTAATCTTTCCTCCTGCCCGGCTCCTCTGTGGACATCCTGGTGGGGTGGGGGGTGGGGGGTGAGGGGATATGAAAAGATCTCCGTGTTACTCACAAAATACAAACCTATAAATAACCGTGTGTTAGGGCTTTAAGAGCAGGCTGGCAACAGGTATATTACAATGCAATGATTATATAAAACTTTAGAAAGTGCACTTAGCCCCCATATTGCTTCTGTTGCTGTTTTAATCTCTGGGTCCGTAGCAAAGTTGGGTATTCTTCCCGACAGAAAAGCAGCTGTAGGGTTCACCCCCTCCAACATCACTCTCTTCTGCAAAGGCCGCACCCCGGGCACTGGCAGCCAGCCTGTTAAGAGTGACTCGGGGGCCTCCCTGGTGGCGCAGTGGTTAAGAGTCCGCCTGCCGATGCAGGGGATACGGGTTCGTGCCCCGGTCTGGGAGGATCCCATATGCCGCGGAGTGGCTGGGCCCGTGAGCCATGGCCGCTGGGCCTGCGCATCCGGAGCCTGTGCTCCGCAACGGGAGAGGCCACAACAGTGAGAGGCCCACATACCGCAAAAAGGAAAAAAAAAAAAAAAAAAAAAAAAGAGTGACTCGGGGTGTCACTCAGACGGTGAGTGTGGCACAACAGAAGGGGTCACAGCCAGTGCTGTTCCAAGGAGGACGTTCCCACAGCCTGCAGCGCTGTGCACCCTCCAAGGTCACGTGTGCAGCGGTGTAACTGGAAATGATGATCCTGGCTCCCAGCTCTGGAGGGCACATCCCACGGTGTACACAAGAGTGGCTCTGATCAAATCCAGACTCTGAGAGCTTGATGGTTGCCCAAGGCCTCCCCGCTGGTGAGCGTCGAGCTACCGTTCAAACCCACCTCCTCCAAACGTCAAACCTCAAAAACTGTAACAATCACTACCTCGTAAGGCCTCTAAGGTCTGAGTCAGGAAATGACAGTATACAAGTCATTTGCTTCCTTTTTACAATTTCAGGCTTTTCATTAAAAGAAGGAAGTTGTAGGTCCTGGGGAATCGATTTTCATGTTAAGATGCCAACTCGCAGTCTTCAGGCTCTCGCTGGAGCACAGCGTGGCCCACCAGCCAGCATCCCTGGGGGCCGTCCCAGGCCTACCTGCTTTTTTTTTTTTTTTTTTGCGGTACACGGGCCTCTCACTGTTGTGGCCCCTCCCGCTGCGGAGCACAGGCTCCGGACACACAGGCTCAGCGGCCATGGCTCATGGGCCCAACCTCTCCATGGCATGTGGGATCTTCCCGGACCGGGGCACGAACCCGTGTCCCCTGCATCGGCAGGCGGACTCTCAACAACTGCGCCACCAGGGAAGTCCCTACCTGCCTTTTAACCAGGAGCCACCTGACTCTCACGCTCCTTAAAGTTTGGGAAGTGCCTCCTGGGGTCATAAAGGGTAAAACTTCAGCAGCATTCCCAACCATTTTTGAGGATCGTCTATGATAAGGTGGTTGATAAAAGGCAATGAAAGTGAACACTGGCTGTCTACTTTAACTTCCTCTCTCAATTCCGTCAACCATAAATGGAAAGACAGGTCACGGAACTCAAGTCATGCTTTGCTCCAAAGAGGATTAAGGTGACTTGGAGTTTAGTCTAGTTTGTTCAGTTTGGTTTGGGATTGAAAAATTATAAACATTTATAACTATAAAATGTTAGGATGATCAATAGAAATGATGAAAGAAGGTACATGATTTTTAAAAAGTGCCTCTCATTCAAAGGCAGACTTTGTTCTATATTTTGATTTTCATTTATTTTCTTTCAATTCAGAGTAAATTTTTTTGCTTTAATTTTTTTATCATTACAAAATAATCATAACCATTCTAAAAAGTTTAGAAAGTACCATTAAACAAAGAAGAGAGGAAAGGGAAGCAGGGGGAGTCTACAGTCTCACAATCCAGAGACGACACACAGCTGACATTTTTGTGCACCTAAATCTCAAATAGTGAAGCATGTATTTACAGATGAGACGCTGGGTAATGAAAGCGTTTTAAAAGAAGTTTTTCACTTAATAAATATATCAGGAACTTCTTCCCATAGAACTTTGACTTTTGATCTAAAAATGTTAAAATAGAGTTATTGGTATACTAGGAATAAATCTGTAACAATTTTTAAGAGAATAAGAGGAGAGGAATAAATGTCAGAAAAGGTAAAGGTTTTGAGGAGACACTTCTCCGGTCTGAGAACCTCTGTTCAAAAGTATTTATTGGCAGCAGTTAAAGTCCTCTATGATTGTTTAGCACAATCCTGTACCCTGGAAAGCTGAAAGAGACAGACTTCTCTTTCTAAGGGTGGGCTTTCTCTTTGAGGATGACTTTACTAGCTGCTGAGGTCAGGAACTCCTGAACGGAACCCTGTGTCCTGGCAGGAGCTGGTAGTCAGAGCTCAGAGGTCAGCAGGAGGCTGACCCCGTGAAGATGGATCCAGGTGGGGTGAAGGCTGCCGTGCTTGATGTGGGGACTCTGCATCTGTGCACACGGGATTCAGGGCATGGACGGGGAGATCCCCCCCTTTCTGATGCGTCTGGGGTCTCCATGCTGTGTCAGAAACGACCCATTCCTTTGATCCTTGTCATTTCACTGCATCGGGCAGGTGGATGGACTGTTTTATGGCCCCTTCCTTTCTAAATTTGAAAATCCCCAAGGACCTCTGTGTCATCATGTTCTGCCCATAAAACCTAAAGGTATTTGTTTCTAGACTTGTCTTTTGCCTCTAAAATGGAGTCAAAGGGCCCAAGGGAATTCTTATGCTCTCCTCTGTGCTGAGGTCTTATCACCCTGCCAGTCAGCTGTTTACTGTCTACCTCCCCAGGATGGGGGACGGGGTGGGGGGGGGGGCAGGCAGAAGGTGCTCAGAAGTGTTTGTAGAATGAAACACTCAACTCCATGAAATGAGGTTTCAAAAGCAGCCCACCTGCCCTGTGCCTCAACCTCCGGGACTGTGGGCCCAGGAGTCCTTCCTGATCTCTGTCCCCACACGCTCCTCATCCCGAGGGCGGTCCTGAGCTGAACAGAGGGCATCACAGAACATCAGCGGGCAGGGCAGGCTCTGCTGGGGGTGGCATGGGGTCCAGGCCTCACCCCACAGGCGCCCCCAGCCCCGCTGCTCCTGGGCCGGAGCCCCTCTGGGCACGTGTCTTTGCGAGATGGGAGGAGGCGTTGGCTTTCTCTGCCTGGAGCCGCGGCTTCTCCCCTCGTGGGTGAGCTTCACAGAGGAACTCACTTGAGGAATGCTGGCATCCTGATCACTGTTTCCATACCAACGCCCCATGATTATTAAGGGAACCAAGTTCCTAACCCCTCTGCTTGCTTGTTCTTTTTGGATTCGTCTTTTGTCCCCAATAAATATACCTTACATGCAGATACCTCTTTGCACCCATATGTCATTTAACTCATGCATAGATTCGTTAAGTCATGTACCAGGTGCCAAGCACAGTCCCGCCGGGTCGGTGGGGAGCTGGACACCTGCACCTACAGGGAGGAAGAGGGAGGCTGTGGAGGGATGGGCGCCCCCTGTGAAGGGAGACCCCTGCCAGCGCACCCCGAAGGTGGTCCTTGCCACCATCAACCGCATCAGTTTCCCGAGAATGCGAACTGTTTTGGGGTACAGTCACCTCCTCAGCAGAAAACCTGCCCTGCGCTGCACACACCTGGCCTGTGCAGATGCTCAGGTGGTGTTTATGGAACAGATGCATTAATGAAATAGTGAATTATGTCCAGACATTTGCAGTCATCCAATAAAGAATCAGACTGATAGGTTTAGGCCCTGAAGCATAATGAGGCAGCTTTGTTCTACAAAGCCACGTCTGTGCCTTCTTTTCTTGACACAGGTTTAGCCTCAGGAGAGCAATAATTTTAAAATCCTTCTCCAAGGAGGCAATAACCATCCCTCCAAAAGCAGCCTCTTATCAAAGAAACTGTTTCGAAATCAATAGCTTTGAAGGGAAGAGGGAGGCACAGCGTTCCTTAGCCCCTGACCAGGAGACAAAGTCAACAAGTCTGGAGTCGGCCGCAGAAAGACCCCAGGCCAAGAGACAGCCTCTGGGCCAGGAAGCCACAGCGGCGTCTCAGGAGCCAACTTAACTCCGGGCTGGCCGACTGGCCGACTTCTAAGTAGCTTTGTTTGTTCTTTTAACTAAAAAAGGTAACGATTATTCCTACCCCCAAATGCTGGACCATGTGAGCTTTGCTTATAACAAATAACCTTTTGAAGTTCCTGGCCTGTAAATTGTGATTTAGAGATTTATGACCCATGCCTTGCACATAAATTTCTGTTTCTTTGCTTTGTCAATTTATTTTCCAAATAGCATAACATTTTTCAAACTTTACCTTTTTAACAAAAGATACTCAAGGAGATTTATTTGTGATGTTTGTTTAAGTGACAGTGGACATACTAGGTGCATGTCGACATCTGAGGGCACACGGGCGGTGTGTCTCCACTGGGTCCTCATGGGATCACAGGTTCCTGCAGCTGCAGCTCTGCACCAAACTAGAGCGGCCAGAGCTCCAGAGCATGTGCACAGGGCAAGCCCGACGTGCATTTTCAGATGTCAGAGGGGCCCTGCAGTGCCAGCTGTTCACTCATTACTAGCAGTTGTAATCATAACCGTCCCAGCTCATCCTCGGTTTTATCAAATGCACTGTGACTTCTCTTTGAAATGTAAGTCCAGCGGGCGGGCAGTCACCCCGGCGCTGATGTGGGTCACGGACAGAGCCCGGCCCCAGACTTAATCTCCCGACCTTGACAAGAAAGGTGCCAGCAGGAAGCCGCTTAGCCTCCTGTCCCGGAGGACCAGGGTCTCTGCCTTCTTCCAGAAACTCTTAAGGTGGATGAAAATCTTTGCAGAGCTCATCTTGAATCCAGCATGTGATGGAAACAGTGCGGCAAACCCCCCATTCAGCAAGTGAGACCCTGAGAGTTTCCAGGAGCCGGTAATGGTAGGACGCACAGACCAGGTTTTCTGGCCGCGGCCTCCCCTCGGGCAAAGTTAGAGCTCTGCCCACGCCAGTAAAAGTTACTGTTTCACTCATTTCTGCTGCCTTAATAAATGAAGGAGTAGAAAACTGACACTTATAACTGATTCACTTTGTTATAAAGCAGAAACTAATACACCATTGTGAAGCAACTATACTCCAATGAGGTTGTAAAAAAAATTAAAAATTAAAAAAAAAGAAAACTGACACTGTTTGGTATATGTAACTGGAACTTGGCTTTTCAGACCAGCACCAGTGTCCTACAGAGGAATAACTTTCCCAGGAAGTCTTCCAAAATAGACTATTTGGACCCTTAAGTGACATGTCTTTCCCACAAATGAATTTTAAAATCTTAATATCTATTAACAGACCTATTTCCATGGAATGCCTGACACTCATCAGAACACGTTACAGGACCCACTACACCCCACACACCCTGCTCAGGGCTCCTGACAGCAGTGCGGGCAAATTCCCACGTGTACCTTCTGCACACACGCCAAGAAGCTTCAAGTCCTACCCGGGAGCAGCCACCATGCAGACACCAGGAATGGGGTCAGGAGACTATGATGTTTTCAGGAGAATGATTGACTCCTGGAAGTAATGTGTGTGTGTGTGTGTGTGTGTGTGTGAAACAGCACCGGCTTTGCAGAGGTCCAGCTGTGGACTCGGGTCTCTGTCAGGGGGACTCTCTGAACCTCAGTTTTCTCCTCTGTGAAGCAGGGCTTGTCCTCAACCCTCATGTGGCTGCACCTTTGCTTCTGTGGCCCACACGTGATGACAGGACAGTGACTGTGTTACTGGGTCTGGTTTGCTTTTCACATCACACTGGCCACACAAACGAATGCCAGGTGAAATGTCCCCGGGATCCTATGCGGGGAGCTGATGGTCAGGGTCCTCGGCACCCACAGCTTCCCCGGCCCTTGGCCTTCTCGGCCTGACTCTGCCCTGATTGTAGGAAAACCACTCACTGGTCATTCAAGGCTGCGTTCAGCTGCTCAGAACGTTATTGGATTGCACCTTCGATAAATTGTTTTCCCTACCTCTTGAATCCACAGTGTGCTTTAAATAGAAGAATCGTGTGTAGCAGATCAGACTCTATCCACAGAAGGCTAATAAAAATGCAGCTCACTCCCAACTGCGCGTTAGAACCCCTGTTGGTGTTAGAACCCTGCCGGCTGGGGGTTAATGTTTGATGACTGCAAACCCCTGAGCGTGGTCCTCACGTCCCAGAGAAAGCTGCTCTATCAGAGGGTTCTGAAACCATGTAGGCTGACAGCCTACAAGAACAGGCCTGTGTCCCACCAAGTGATCCACCCTGTCCTGGGTGTGGCGTGGAGGGAGGGAGTGAACGGGGATGGGGACTTATTCACTGAGTAGACACCCAGACGCATCAGTAGGCCGGCACTGAGTCTTCATGGCTCAGCGATTGTTCTGGTGAAGCAAGAGGCCTGGCACCTACGTGAGCCCCTACGGGCCCCTGGAGACCAGGTGCTTTGGGCCTCTGAGCTGGAAGCTGTCTTCTCGAGGAGCTTCACCAGGTTATAAAGGGACAAGTGGATTTACGTTTGGAGTGGCTGGAGGGGCGCGTGTATAAAGTTATAGTATTTCAACTTCTCCAACTTGTCAAAAATACAAGTTATTCCTTTAAGAAGAAATGTTTCCTCCAAAATCAGAAATATGGCAGCAAGGGACGTCGTGGGCTTTCTCCCAAAAGCAGCCTTTGCGAGACAGAAACACCATCCCAATAAGGAGCCTGCAGGCCTTTGTGGTGGGAATGGAACCGGTCACGTGTAAACACGGGCGAAGTAGTGATGCAGCCCCGTGAGAGAGGAAGAAGAAGGAAGCGTGCCAGAGGGAGGGGCAGGTGTCCCACTTCCAGCCGGAGTAAACCCGGGCGCCCTGCTTTCAGCGACAGGAAAGAGGACTGTCTCTCGGAGGTGAAGCGGTTAAACTTCCACCTTCAGCTCCCAGGGGCTCAGCCAAGACCTCCACTTCAGGTTAAATATCTACCCAGACACCCTCTTAACCGTCAAACCTGGGGGGAGGGGAGGGGAGCGTGGTATCCGACAGTTTTTATCCTTTTTATTAGTGTCGCTGTTTCTTGTTGTTTGGCTTTTTTTTTTTTTTTTTTTTTTTTTTTTGCTGTACGCGGACCTCTCACTGTTGTGGCCTCCCCCATTGCGGAGCACAGGCTCCGGACGCACAGGCCCAGCGGCCATGGCTCACGGGCCCAGCCTCTCCGCGGCATGTGGGATCTTCCCGGACCGGGGCACGAACCCGTGTCCCCTGCATCGGCAGGCAGACTCTCAACCACTGCGCCACCAGGGAAGCCCTGTTGTGTGGCTTTTAGTTTTCAGTTTGGATGGAGAGTGGGGTGGGCGAAGCGGGGCGGAAGAAACCCGCCCCCCCGGGGATGCCGGGCAGGCTCGTGGCCGGGCAGGAGCGCGGACGGACAGAGAAGGACTTTTCCCCTTCTCCCGCCTCCTGCATCCAAACTTGCTCTTTCCTTTCTGTTTTTATTTTCTGTGTCTGTTTCCGGTGACTTCTGTCTTCTCAGCGATTCTCTGTCTCCTGGGGTGTCGTTGGGGGTGCTGGGCCCACCGTGGCCCCGGGGCAGGACGCCACCTCCTCTGAGTTGCCCCCCGGGATGTCGGGCGACTTGCCCTCAGCGGGAGCAGCGGCTCCAGCAGCCGGTCGGCTGTGACCGGGGAAGGCGGTGACCCAGCCGGGCGCGGTTCCCCACTCACCTCTCCCTCCCGGCTCTCCTTTAAGGAGCTGAGGACCCCGCACCCTCCGTACCGGCCTCGTCCCTAGTGGTCCCGAGCCAAGCACACTGCGGCAGCGCTCCTCGGACGCCCCCTGCTCCAGTTGCGCGGGCGGGTCTGCGGCGCGGAGGCCGGGACAGGGCACAGAGAACAAGGCCCCGAGGGCGGCTGCCCGCCAGGAACGGGGGCCGCGGCGAGGGACGTCCACCCAACACTGCCAGGGTGACTTCTCCGGACGAGCGAGGGAACTCGGCCTGAGAGGTTTTTAAAGCGCTTCCGTGAAATTTTACCATCAGGCCGTGATTCTCGACGGAAAATATTTTGGACATCCTTGTTGAATAAACGTGGAACCAGAGAAATTTAAAGCTGGCCTTAGGGTCACCTAGCATATGGGTTTCTGTGGGTTGGTTGGCCTTTGTCTCTGTCAGGCTGCCCGCAGGCCCGCAGGCCCTGGACTGGCCCAGCTTCAACAGGCCGGAGTCAGCCACGGAGAGGTCATGGTTGAATGGACGGGGCTAGAGTCAGCCACGGAGACATGGCGGCTGAATGGTTGGGGGAGCTCCCACGTCTGAGCAAGGTCCTGGAGCGACAGCCCACCCTGTGCTTCATACAGCAGGCGGGACATGGAGGGGACGTTCCCAGCGACGGGGGCTTTGACCACAGGCTGGCTCATCGGTCATCAGGGAATCCAGCAGGTGGCAGGCCCCTCCTGGCCCCTTCATACACTAACGGGTGGAGACGGCTGTCACCTGAAGAGAGAACAGCGGCTAGCTGGGACCCGGGGCAAGGGTGTGGGCAGTGATGCTTCAGACAGCGGTGGTCAGGTGAGGAGGGTGCGGGTGTGGCAGGGCTGCTGAGACGGGACGCACAGAGAGCAGGGAACAGCCACCTCGAGGGGCTGGTCGTCGTCCCCACACGGCCTCGGCGGTCCCCCCAGGAGTTGCCTCAGGAATCAACGGCGCAGCTTGGAGGCTAATCGGGCTTCAACCAAACTCCCCCAGTTTGGGAGCATTTCATGCACTGAGGTTCCACAGATGGTCCCCTAGGCAGAAGCCGCCCCCCACCTCCAGCAACCCTGTGTCACCAAGGGCTGGAAAGCCAGCGCCTCATAGCAGGAGGGCCTTGGGGACATCACAGGACCAGTTGAGGCTGAGGCCCCTGCCCCAGGCCTCCTCCAACCGCCGCTTCCCTCGGCAGCCAGGGACGGACCCCCGGGCCCCTGCCCACCCTCTAGGCTGGGCTCTGGCTCCCAGGAACTGGGAATTCCTGCTCACGTGGCCCAGGGATGCCAGGGTTTGGACCAGCCTCCCTGTCAGCCTGCCCAGGCCCACCCCGCTGCTGGCGCACACCCCCCAAGTTCAAGGGGGCCACGGGGGGGAGGTTTGGGTGCTGGAAAGTGAAGGCTCTGGTTTCAACACACGTGCATTCAGGATTCCAGCGATGAAGGTCAGCGGAGACAGGAGACCAAACGCACGTAACAAAAGGCCAGACCATCTGTAAAACCAGAGCCCTGACCTGCAGCAGCCAGGCCAGGATGCCAGACAGCATCCCTGTAGGCACCGGCTCCCACTGGCCAGGACGAGCAATCACTTCCTAACTGCTCACCCCGTTTCCAACTCAGAACCAAGCAGAGAAACGCAGACATGCGGCCTCACCCACCACGCGGGGCGCTGGCTTCTAGTAACCCCACCCCTGGGACACGCCGAGGCCGCATCTGCACCAGGACCCGCTCCGTCCCCTGCCTGCCCGGCTCTGCCCAGCTGAGCCACAACCGAGCAACGGTGGCCAGCCCCTCCTCCAGCAGCTCTGAAATGTCCATTTCCCGGGTGGGTGGTCTTCGTTCATTTCCCCAGGAAGTAAAGGTCAGGCCCCAAACGGAGGGGCTTCTACTTCTAACCTGGGCCCACAAACGTCGGGGGACATCCCGAGAGGGTCCTGGAGCTAAAGCCGAGGTCTTACCCCAACACTGAGTGCCACAGCCCCCCAGAGGGCAAAGACTGTGGTCGAGACGCACCATAGACCATCCAAGGCCAAGGAGGAAGTTGGCGGAGAGTTTCTTTGGGACACCAGGGCACTGAAAAGCATGTGTATGCTGGGGATTCAGTGCCCGGAGAGGACATGCACAGAAAAGGCCTGGGAAACCCTGGCTCTCTCCTCAGCACGAAGTTGAGGGTTTAGAAATTCCACCTCATTGTGGCTCAGGAAGAAAACACAAACAAACTGAGCAACGCACTCGGGACTTGATTGTCTCCAAATCTCTATGGAAGGCCTGGGAACTGTGGGCTGTGAGGGGTCACAGGAGCTGAGCAGGAAAGGTGCCCATGCGAGTGTGTGCGTGCATGTGCGTGAGTGTGTGCGTGTGTGTGTGTGTGAGCGTGCGTGTGCGTGGGTGTGTGGGTGAGCATGTGTGTATATGTGAGTGTGTATGTGTGTCTGTATATGTCTGTGTATGTGTGAGTGTCTGCATGGGTGTGTCTGTGTGGTGAGTGTAGGTATCTATCCGCATGTGTCTGTGTGAGCGTGTGTATGTATGTGTGTGAGTGTATGTATGTGTAGATGTGTCTATGTGTGTGAGTGTATGTAAATATCTGTAAGTGTGTGAGTGTGTGTATGTGTCTGAGTGTGTGCCTGTGTGAGTGTGTGTATGTGTATATGTGTGTGTACATGTGAGTGTGTGTATGTGTGTGTCTGTGTGTGTGAGTGTAGGTATCTATCCATATGTATCTGTGTGAGTGTATGTATGTGTACATGTGTGTGTGAGTATATGTAAATATCTGCATGTGAGTGTGTGTAAGTGTGTGTACATGTGAGTGTGTCTGGTGAGTGTATGTATCTATCCGTATGTGTCTGTGTGTGTATGTATGTGTATATGTGAGTGTGTGTATGTATGTGTGTGTATGTCCTTATATGTATATGTACCTGTATGTGTGAGTGTGTGTATGTATGTGTCTGTGTGAGTGTGTGTCTGTGTGAGTGTGTGTATGTATGTGTATATGTGTGTACGTGTGTGTGTCTGTGTGTGTCTGTGTGTGTGAGTGTAGGTATCTATCCGTATATGTCTGTGTGAGTGCATGTATGTGTACATGTGTGTCTATGTGTGTGAGTGTATGTAAATATCTATATGTGTGTGAGTGTGTGTGTAAGTGTGTGTACATGTGAGTGTGTGTATGTGTGTGTCTGGTGAGTGTATGTATCTATCCGTATGTGTCTGTGTGAGTGTGTGTATGTGTGAGTGTGTTTCTATGTATATGTGTCTGTATGTGTGAGTGTGTGTGTTTGCACACGCCTTTGCGGCTGGCACCCCTCACGTGGGTCTGTGCCGCTGGCAGGTGGGGGTGAGCAGGGCTGACAGGACGAGGTAAAGGAGGGAAGGGGCAGGATGACTCCCGGGCCCGTCCCCACACGTCCTAGCCTGTGTCGGGGGGTCAGCTCGGTGGCACAGGGGTGAGCCCAGAGCCCATGGTGACGTGGACATCCCCGCTGCCACCTCCCTCGCCCTCCCTGTCCCACCCTCACACACCCCGTCCCCACACCAAGCAGGTGTGAGACAGTGGATGACCTCCCCGGCGTCTCTTCCAGGTGGGTCACCTGTATAGGTGGACACGTCTTCAGCGCAAGTCTAATGGGAGGAGCTCCCCTTACAGGTCTGACCTGGGTCCCCACGTCCCCTGACAGGTGCCCCCTGCTTGACTGAAGAAACCATCCACCATCCCCGTCCCCGGACCACATGTACCAGCGCCTGGTTTACAGCCCCTGCTGTCCCTGAAACGCAGGCTCCAGGGGGACATGGAGCAGCCTGAAGAGGATGCGCTGGCAGCTTCCCCTTGAGGGTGGCGTGGCAGGAGTGGGCTTCGGGAGACGGCCGAGACGGCCAACAGGTAAAACGTCACCCGTTACAGCCGATCATCTAATTTAACTTGAAAACCAAGGGATGTGTATCAAAATTTCAAGAGCATTTTCTGGCTTACTTTTCTTTATTCTTTTGGGTTTCCAGTGCATAATAACTGATTGATCCAAGCAATATTATATACACGCGAAGTCCATGCTGAATTTTAAACACTAGTAGCTAAGATTAAAAACTCTGGCTACAAATTTAGTGGCTCATAAGAGCAATGAAGTAGGCAGTTGTGTATAGACGGCTGTCACTTGTTAAAGAACAAAAGAGTCTTCTAGATAAGAAGACAAGCTTATGGGATTGGAATCCATTATCATCTTTGGAAGAAAAATGTTTCCAGTTCCCTTTAAATATCACTTAAATACTTCCAGTGTTCCTAATATAAGTTCATCTCTGTGGTTAAGGGTTGAAAGTCTAATTCAGCCCAAAGACTTTATAAAAGTAGTATTGTTCCTATGACTCAGGCCCTCAAACATTAAATGATTCTTCGCTGGTGAGAGTTCACCACAATTCCCATACAAAAATTACACTCATTGGTATGCCAAGTTATTGGAAATTGATGGTAAGTTCTAAGACAGAATATTATTAACCACAGGATGTAAAGTTTTGATATGTTCTAGTAAAGACACTCAGCATTTCAAAAGTTCTGCTTTTCTGGATTTTAGTCAAGTCAACATGCCTATGAAATTGATTATTCTTCCAAGGATGACTAAGTACGCCTGACGTTCAGGTCAAGGGAGAAAATGAGGCTTAACCCCTCTCTACAGAAGCCAGTTTCTAGAATATTCAGTTACATAAACTCACTTGTTTTCTCAACAATCCTGACACTTGAAACCAATATAAATTTGGGGGAAAAGGCATTTGGAAACATTAACTTTCCGTCCAGACGCTATTTGTAAAATCTGCAATTTCTGGACTCATTTGCACCTTCCTTGGCTACCATATTGAAAGATGTTAGAAATCTGAGCCCTGGCCTCGGGCATGTGTGTGACTTGCTCTCACGGGGAAAGGAGAGGAACTAATTATTTTTCCTCGTGTGGTTCCAGCCACTAACCACGTGGGCATCCACCGGCCATGCCGGGTCTCACCAGGGGGGCCCACCTGAGCACACGTCCCGCCCTACGAGAAAGCAGTCCTGGGCAGGGGGCGGGGGCAACTCGGAAGATGCCAGCAGCCTGGGAAGAAGCCTTTAATTGGCACTGAGGACCGAACAGATTTCTCCTGCTGAGCTTGTGCGGATGTTACCTCACGTCTTAACAAGTGCTGTTTTGTTGGGCCCAGAAGCTCCGAGCGGAGAAACAGCGCTGGGGAGTGGGCGTGCCTTCATGGAAACAAAGCTTTCTGCTTGGATTCACCGTCTTGAAAGGCAGCTGCTCATCAGCTTACGACAGTCTGCCTTATAGAGGGGCTTTGAAAATGTGGATTTCCACAAGGATGTGCTAGTAAAATTACTTTTGTTCCAGGTATTGAACCCCGAGGAAATTCATAGGGATGGTTGTGACTGCATCTGTGTCTGGGTTACAGGGACACCCCCTCCCCAAATGTGCATTTGCCACCTGAAGTGAGAATGAGGGCCATGGGCATGTGGACAGTGACCGTCCCGGAGAGGGGGGTTCGTTATACCGACTGAGCCGTGGACCGTAGCTGATCTGGGGAAGCAGACAGCCCTCTCCTCCGCCTGGGGAGTTTTCTGGGGAAAAGGCGCGTGCAGTACTGTTCTTTGTGTTATCATACAATAGGTTTTCTAAACAACCTAAAAACGTACGTTGTAAAATGGTAGGTTGATCCCTTGGCTCCGGTGTGGCTTTGACTTGGGATGACTTCTGGGGGAGTAACAGCCAGGCTTTGATTCTTTGTGCTGGGTCAACTCAGGGCTGTTTTCGTTGGCACCCGGCGACCTCACCAGTCCCAACTCCCAAGAAAGCAAAAGCCTTCCGGGTCTTCTGAGCAGATGAACCTTTGAGCTGAAAATTCTACATGTAACGTGTCCTGTCTCAGTGGAAAGAAAGCCATTGAAGAGCTGAATCCACAGGCACACGGTAAGTAAACTTGGAGGTGGTCGTCTGCTGTGCTGTGAGTCGCCGGAAGGCAGGTGCCGTGCGGTGACGTCAAGGGCACCACCACCCGTGTCAGGCTCAGGTTGAAGAGTTTAAGGAAATAAATCACATTTTTTGAACAAAAGAATTAGGAATGAAGCCTTTATGAGAATGTTTCTATCACATCTCTGTGCTTTTATACCCGGCAGTGATTTCGTGTTTGTGACAGAAGGAGGAAAGCAATGAACGTAGTAGGAGACGTGGATTCAGGTCCCGGCTCTACCGCTAGCTGAGCGTCTGGCCTGGACTCCCCACCTCTGCAAGGCGATAAGAGTGCCCGCCCCCGGTGGCAGTGCGGACTTGGTGCCCGGACGTAGGCAGCTCAGAATCTAGAAGGTTCTCGGCGTGTGTCTCGTATCTGAGGTCTCAGCAGTGCTATCCTGGCCGGGGATGCAGTAAGGCCACCGGACGCGGCTGTCCTGCGGGCTCAAGCTCTGCAGCGGAGATGGATGTGAAACCCACAACACGTAGCTGTTTATTAAGTAATTTTTGAACAGACGTTTCATATTAGTGACGAGTGACAGCAAAGGGAAGTACCAGGAACTGTGAGCGTCTAACGGGAGATCTGACTCGGGGGAGGGGTCTGGGACTGAACCGCGTGCCCTGCATTTACCAGGTCCTTGGGGCCCTGGGGCCAGGGGGCTGCTCCTCAGGAGGGTGTGGAGATGCCCAGGGGCAGGGCGCAGGGAGAGGCCACGTGAACCTATGAAGGGGCCACAGTCCTGTGGATGCCACAGACAGTCACACGGACAATTAGCAAAGGGCTCAGGCAAGTGAGATGGTGGCAGGGGGGGCACCGGGGCCGCGCAGAACCCAGCGGGGATTCGGGCACCAAGGGGACAAAGGACCTTCAGGACGCGTGGTCCGGGGTCCTGGTGAGATGACCCGCAGGGGGGAAGGCAGGGACCCTCCCCACTCGTCCCCCTGCCCGCCCTGTCTGCTCGGGGCCCAGATGCTGGAGAAAGTCACGTGGCCCTGGATGAGATCGCTGAAAACGGACACTTTCCCCCTGCTAGCCGGTCCCCAGCCCTCCGGGCCTTCTCCGCTCTGGTGGGACTTGCCTCAAATTCTACACAGAGAAAACGGAGGGCATGGTGGGGACCCTGCCCTCGAACCGGCATTGCCCTCCAAGCAGAACAGACCCCGAGGTCCGAGACGGCCACCTCAGGAGGCACCATGACCGCACACCGGGGGCAGCTCACCTGTCCCTCCAGGCCTCAGCCCCTCACCTTCAGGTCGTACCATCCTCACGTGGGGTTGAAAGACGAGACAAAGGGAAGCCCCAAGGCCGCGGCCGCAGCGGATGCACAGAGAGGCCGTCAGCCGCCCCTCCCCCCCCACTCCCGGCGCCCGGCTCCAGCCTGTGCGGTCCAGGCCCTCCTCCAGCTCTGCGCCCGAGCTGGCACCCTCCCTGTGCCCCCCACCCAGGTCTGCCTCGATTTCTCCAGCAGCCTCTCTCATCCCCCCTGCGCTTCTCCCCCCAGACACCCTGGGAAACTCCCTGCACTGTCTTTGCCACCGAGTCCCCAGCCCTGTCCCAGCCGGGCCTTCCGTCTGGGCGCCGGTCTTGTACCCAAAGGGCACCTCCGTCCCAGTGCCTGCGTTCCCAGGGGCGGTCTTGACCCGTGCCTCCGAATCAGCTCTGCTGGGGTGGGGTCGCCCTCCATTCTCCCTCACATAAGGAGCACCAGGTGCTATTTTATTGCTGAACCCCCGTGAGGTCGATGGCCCCCCACCTCCCCCAGGGTCCTGTCCTCACCATCTCCCACCCAGACTCCTCCCGGCCTCCTCCTGCCACACTGCTTTCCCCAAGTCCAGGGCTGCTGGTGCGATTTCCTTACTTGTGGACCTTCAGAGGTTCCCGTTTTCCTACTGAATGAAGCCTGCGTCCACAGACGGGGACCTCAAGGATTCTGTCATCTGGGATCATCTTCATCCCCCGCCCTCCAATCCCGCCGACAGGTCCCTTACAAACCACTTCCCGCTCCCCAGACCCGTGATGCCCTGCAGGCCCCGCCCCCAGGCAGCCCTCTCCCCCTCCCCCTTGGCCTGCTTTCTCTGCCCTGGGTCCATCCCCAGCACAGACACGCCCTGCCAGGAAGTGCCCGCCACCCACTCCAGGGCCCCCCGGAAGCTTCGCGTTCTCTCTGTAACTCTCACAACCCTGGAGTGTTGGTCCCACGATCTGTTTCCCAGCAACTCACACACCTCGTATCAAGGTGCCACGTGCCAGAGTGTCACTAATGTCTGTTTATTTACACCTTCTATGATTTTTCATTTAGTAACATTTTCCCATGACATTAACTTGAACTTTAAGTAGGTAAATGTGTAGGTCGTCTAACTTTTTAAATTAATGCCAAGTCCGAAATGAACTGAGAGAGGTGCTATAGCTTACTGTCCAGGCTCCCTTCTCTTCCGGGGACAAGAAAGCTCAGAAGATGATGACATCAGCTCCAGGGCCCCTAGGACAGGGCAGACGGTACACCCCGCCGCTGCGGCACTGTGACAAAATGCCCAACTCTTTTCCATGCCCACATTTCAAGTACTAATCCGCTTTTTTGGCGTAGCCTGAAAAAATTAAGTTTGATCTTGTTAAGAGAAAAGAATGCTGTAAGGGTGCTGGCGTTTCTTCACGCGTCTATAATTAAAGACGCCCTGGGATGACGCAACAGTTAGAGGGAACGTGATGTTTACAGGCTTAAGTGCTTAAAAACAAATTTCCGGTGGGACCATCATCTGAGCGCATCTGGCTCTTGGTGGGATCCAGTGGGGATGAGAAAACTGTAATTATGCTGCACCCTGGTGAGGACTGAATCCAGTGAGGGCATCTCCCTGCTGTTAGAGGGTTCTCTGAAGCAGTGCAGGGCATGATGGAGAAACTCCAGAAAATTAAATACATGCTTCCATGTTTTAAAGAGAGAGAACTGGGGGGAAGAGTTGTTGTTGCCGCTCCCAGAAGCCCTCCCAGGATGACACAGCTCTCTTTGGGGCGGACGTGGTTCTGTGGCCCTGACCCCCGGGGATGCTGGGGGGCTGAGGGCCGAAGCTTCACCCAGTGTCGGTGCTCACACGCCCACCCTGGAGACCTAGCCTGCTCCAAATCTACCTCCAGACTGAGGGAGCGGGGTGCTGCGAGTGGGAAAGGAAAGGCTCATGTGTACTATCCTCAAAACACAAGCAGATAGACAGAAAGTAGATTAGTGGTTGCTTAAGGTGGGGGAAGTAGGGGATTAGACGGTGCCAGCTAAGGGGCATAAGGGCTTCATGAAGGGGTGGTGTTCTTTTTAGGGCAACAAAAAGGTCCTGAAATTGATTCTGGTGATGGTTGCACAACTCTGTGAATATACTCAAAATCAATGAATTGCACACTTTATAGGTGAATTGTATGGCACGTGGATTACATCTCAATAAAACTGTTTTTTAAAGAACGGCCAAAAAAAAAAAAAAAAAAAAAAAACACAAGCAGCAGGGAGGCAGCTTTCTCGACAGTGAATGAGACACCACGCCTGGGAGACGTCAAAGGGCAGATCCCCCCCCGTGAGCAGTGGCTTTGGGGCTGTAGCTGTGCTGGCTGCCCAGAATGCACACCACCCCCAGGGCCCCCGAAGCTCAGGGGTGCAGCTGCCCATCCAGCCTCCTCCCCAAGACCATCGGGGGTTGGAATCCCGCAGGCTCGCCTGGGGCATCTCCGAGCACTGATCGCATTCATTAGACAGATGTCTCATTCCAGTTATCCTCACATCCCTTGAAGCCCCCCTTCCCCAGCTTTGGCTTCTGCAGGGAAGAGGAGGTCGGACAGGACCTCTCAGGACTCTCCAAACAGGGAGAGGAGGCCACACTGCTCACTTTCTGTCCGCAGGCCCGTGGTTTAAGCCACAAAGCGTTTCCAGGGCTCTGGTCCTGCTTTGTCTCTGAGCCCTGGCTACAGAGCCAGTGCCTGTTTCTTGAGCTGTAGGGTCCACCTCCAGGCCACGGGGCAGGTCCGGGCGTGAAGTCTACACGGGACAATGTTTGCACAACTTCACGGGGTTTAAACCAGAGCTTTAAACAAACCATCTATAACACAGCCCGCATTTGCCTTCATCCTGAAGGCAAGGTTTAACCACGGGGAGTCTGGACTCAGGCAGGTGTGGCTCAGGCCTGACCCCACCACCTGCAAGCTGGGCGCTAGGAGCCCTCAGTCACCCTTCGATGCTCCATCCCCTCCTCCAGCAAGAGTATTATAATAATAACACTTATCTCACGGAGCCAGCAAGAGAAAGCATTTAAGACAGTGCAGGGAAAATGCCAAGCACTCAGTGCGGGGTAGTAGGTTTATTCCTAGCGTTTATCGAGCACCGACTGCTGAGAAAATACCAAATGCCCCAGGCCGGGCTCACATACCACCTCCTCAGTGAAGCCTTTTATGACGTGACCCCCCAGACTTCCAGGAGCCTGGCTGTATCTCCCCAAGCCCACCTCCACAAGCCCTCTTCTTCACGGCCAGTGTCATCGCCAACCTCCGTGATGCCTTCAACTTTGAACCTCCGTGTCTGCACCCACCCACGTCCTGTGTCCCTGAGCTCACGTTTACTGAGCGCACACCTCGTGCTCACACTGCACTAGATGCTGTATATCCAGAACGGATGAAGCCCAGTCCCAGCCCTCAAGTAGGAAGTGAGGTGAACGGGCATCAAGCAAACCGATCTCAGTGTCAGGAAAAGCACAGCAGCAGACGCTTCAGAGTTTTCAGGCCAACGGCAAACACCAGAGGTGGGGCAGAGGAGAGGCAGGCTGAGCAAGGCCACCCAGAGTGGGCAGGTGGCAGTGCCACCAGGACCTTGGTACCAGTGTGAAAAGTCTAGAATCTTCTTTTCCTAAACCTTGGAGATTCCAGCCCCCCAAGCCACAATTCCCCCGCAAAGCTCCTACACTTGTCCACAGGTCCATAGGGGCTGCCTGGGTCCATGGCCAGTGTTCCAACTCCATCCTAGGCCTCTAACCCAGAGAACTTTTCCCGCCCAGGGTCTGGTCCCGGCCCGCTTGTACCCGACGGCTGGCAGGACCCCCTCCAATTGAGACAAACAGCAAAGCGCCCACCTCCTGACACGGAGTCCTCCCCCACCGCCAACAAATTCCTGGCTGCAGCATCGTACCCTCACCATGGCAACGCTGCCAGGTTGAAACCAAAGAAATCTCCTGAATTGGGAGAGTTTTACCAGCCCAGTGGTATAAATAGTTGGAACATTTTAACATCCCTGGACTTACTAAATCATTTCCTCCTTCAAGCCTTGGGCCATCCTCACACCCAGGAAAATTCCCAACGCTTTTCCTGTTGAAAAAATGTTATTTGTTAGAACTTCGTCTTCTGATTTATCACCACCTTGACTAAAATAAGGCAGCCTTGGGAGGTTATTTTCTGCTTCTTTCCGGTTCACTCTGAGCTTGTCACTGTCACTTTCTACAGAGCCTTAAAACGTCGTTCCACCTGCACGCTTCTGCCAACAAAGTCACGATGGGGCTAGAAGCAGATACAGGAAAGGGCCCTAAACTCCCAGAGGTTGTGTCCTCTGGGACACACAGCTCTTTAGTATGCTCCCATGTTTATCCCTTTGTAGGTCTCCCCTGCACCCACAATGGTGTCCCCGTTCCCCAGAACTTTCTCACCCCACAAAGCCCACCTGGTCCGAATCCTAACCCTAACCTGAACTTAACCTTAACCCTAACACTAACCCTAATCCTAACCCTAACCCTAACGTGACCCTAACCCACCAGAACGCTAACCTAATTCTAACCCTAACCTGACATTAACCTTAACCCTAACCTAACCTTAACCCTAACCTTAATGTAACACTTACCTAAACCTAACCTTAACCTGACTCTAACCCTAACCCTAACCTAACACTTACCTAACCCTAACCCTAACCTGACCCTGACCCTAAACCTAACCCCAATCCTAACCTGACCCTAACCCGAACCCTAACCTGACCCTGACCCTAAGCTAACCCACCCAACTGCACACATTCTTCAGACCAGTCAGACGCTGCTCCTGACCCAGCACCTGGCCCGGCTGGCTCCTCGGAGCTCCCAAAGCTACCCGTGCTCCCCTGGCTGCCTTCCAGTCATGGATGGAGGGAAGACGCTGCTCAGAGCCCCTTCTGCTACCCAGCGTCCAGGCAGCACACCTGGCTCACAGCTGGCAAGAAACGAGAGTTGTTGAGAAAATTAATTTCAAAATTTGTAAGTCTAATAGGAGACTCCATAAACCTTGAAAACAGATACTTCAAAACAACCAATAATGTCATCAACAGCAATAGCTATTATTTTTGCAGGTTACTTTAGAAACTTAATTCTTATAAATATATATAATATATAAATATATTTTTACATAGTTCTTATCTTTTCCTACAGAAAAGGTAGTGATACATAGATCTTTACAGGAAGTTGGACAAAAAAGAGATTTCTTCCAAGGATTTTCCATCGAAGAATAAGGCATGAAATAGTAAGGAACTCACAGAAAGTGGAACAGCCAATATCCTTGCCAAACACACACACACACACAAGTACTGTTCCATGAAATAATCTATCACCTATTTCATTGCTTGTTTTGTGGACAACATACAAATAGCTCTTCTTCAGTCTCACTTGGAAATCCTATCTGGTCCTAAATAGAAAATGCATGACTGACTTCTAGAAAATTCATCCCGGGGTGAAGTCACACATCCCCACCAGGAGCGTGGAGGGCGGCCACACAGGTACTGGCTCTGCAGCTCCGCAGGAAGACGCAGGACAGGACTGCCCACTAATTGGCTCTGCATGAGCCCACCACCTTGAACCAGAGGCCTGCAGTGCGGCTAACTGAGGAGCTGCTCCGTTTAATTGAGTGTTAATATTAAAACCAAACACACGTGCCCAGGGAGCTGAGTCCTCACTTGCAGGCTGGGAGGTGGGGGGGTGCATGGAAGCAGCCCTGAGGCGAGGTTGGAAATACCTCCTCAACAGCATCCTTTAAAGAGTCACTTCTTTATTCATGAGTCTGTGCACAGTGACCATGGATCACTTCAGTCAAGAGAGATGAAACCAGAAAATTCCATCACACTTTTAAGGGATGTTGAAAGAAACTCCTAATGTGATGTCTCCTGCCCTGGTGAAGCCCCTGCCCAGGGGCTGACTCCCACCTTTGGGGAATAAGTTTGGGTGGGTTCCCCCCAAAGGCAGATGCATGTTAGCTTTGTGCTCGAGGCTGGAGGGAAAACCCAACCCCAAACGACCCCCTCACTTGGTGAGAAATGGAACAGCTGTTACCTCGACAGTGGGCTGTGGGCACCACACTGAGACCAGGACACTGTTCAGAGCTGGGTGAAAGATTACGTGATTTAAATATTTAGAAATAAGAAGAAAAGGCTCCAGACCCAAGCACACGGGGTGAGGAGAGAACTGGGAAGTAGGCAGTTTCTACAAGAAAGTCCCAGCAACGCCTGATGGCCCAAGGGGACGCCCCAGCTGTCACCGGGACAACCCCAGTGACCGTGGCCCATAAATTCTTTTCTTATGGTTATTTCACATTATCCAGGAGGACCTTGCCTTCCAGGTCACACGCTTTCTCTGAATTCCCTAATTTGCTCGGTAAGATGACTACCCAACCCACACACCTGCTTCCTGAGGCTGAGGGGTGTGACTCCGACCAGGGGTGTGACTCTCCAAGGGCATCATTTCCACCCGGCCCTGCCCCACTCTTGGGCACTGTATTGCTCCTCGTTGACAGGGTGGAGGTGTGGTCAGAGAGATTCTTGTGCCTGGATCAGGCATCTGGGTGCAGGATCCGTGGCTGCCTGGCCCAGGAAGTTCAGGCAGGGTGCTCAGGGCTTGGGGGGCAGGGAGACCCACAGTCAGCATCCAGCCGCTGCACATGGAGCCCCTGCATGGGCATTGCTGGGCTGCCCAGGCTCCTTGTTTGCTGAGCTTTGGTCTTTATTTGTCCCTCTGCCCAAGGTCCTCTCCTTGGACCTCTCAGAGCATCTTGACCCACACTGCTCACCCTAACTTCCTCTTCTTGGAGGCTGAGCTAAGCACTCGTGTGGAGAACGTGTGCCTTGATGCCTGGATGCGGCACCACACCGCGGAGACACCCGGACACCTCGCTGAACGCCTCCGTTCACCTGGAATGCCGTGTGGACAGCCTCCTGCAGCAGAAATCTCTGACCCCGGCCGGCCTCAGCGATCCTGAGGGTGACTGAGCACAGAGAAGCTCATGGGAAGAGGAACCTGTGCTCATTCTGAGCAGAATTCCCTGCACAAACATGCACACTTCTGCTCACAGACCCTCACCAGACCCCTTCCTTCACGGGACCCGGTGTGGCATGAGGGTGGCTGAAGGGGTGAGAAGGTGGACCCAGTGCAGGACCCTGTGGGGTCTGTACCATCCAAGGAAACAGGGCTTCAGCTACACGTCTCTGAGGAGCGTAGGAAGCAGGGCTGGAGTTACATCTTAGTCGGGGGTCCCTGTTGGGGTGAGTGTGAGATCCCCCTCATGCTAATCATGGGGACACATTTCCCCGCAGATGCCCAAGAGGTGGGTGGCCTTTGAGAGCGAATCCACTGGACCCCTGCCTTGTTCAGGCGAGAGCTCCTCTGGGTGGTGGCCTGGCCTCAGGGTAGCCCCGGCCGGCCTAGTCCAATGCAGAGGCCGTGGACATGGCTTCACAGGAACACGTCTGTGGTGGAGAAACAGGTGATAGGCCGTCTGGAAGGTATATTCTCCAAAAGAAACAGATGCAGCCAGCTGGCTGTCTCTGTGACTCTAAGGGCTATACCCCTGGATCACAGACACAGAAAGCAACCAGTGTCTTGGAGCAAAAAGAGTGATCAGAGCAGTGTTTTTGGAGCAGAACCAGACGTGACCCGAGAGGGATCCACCTTTCCGACAGTCGAGATATTCCAGGATATTATCCGAAAGGGTGTGATGATGCTCCACGGGGCACTCTTGATGGTGGCAGACATTCTCGGGATGAGAAAGTGACAGGAGGGACCACCTAAAGGACGTGAGCTGTTTACTGCCCTCTCCTTGGTGGCAGCCAGGCTGCATCACCAAGGACAGACCTTCCAGCTCAGATCCGCCCTCTGCCAGAGTCCCTTCCCCACAGCCCCAGCAGGGGCAGGGTCCAAATGCCCAGAGAATGTCAGCCCAATAAAGTAAGTTTTCCATTTAAAATAAATGTCTTTGGGACATTGGGGCCAATAACAAAATCTTTTAAAGAAAAAAAGCTCTGCTGGGAAAGATCTTTAAACTGGTACTTCATTACTAATGAAAATATGAAGTCTGTGTTCAGAGAGCTCCCTGTCTTCTGAAGGGACCAGCTCCCTGCCTTGGAGCAGGCCGTGGCTGAGACACCTCTGAAGGCCTCTTGAGGGTCTCTGACGGAAAGACCTCCTTCGTGCGCGGATGTCACCTGTCACCGTCCGACCCTGGCGTCAAGCAGCCAGGCCCCACGTCCACAGCCGTTTCCAAACTCACCCCCGTGTCTCTGACTTTGCACAGCTTGTCACAGAACCTGTTCTGTCCTCAGAGAAGTTACCCGACCGCCAAGAGGTGCTGACTGGATTAAGAGGGGAAACCTGGGGCGCGTGGAATAATTCAGCAGGAAACACTAAGACAAGCGCGCAGCGAGGTGTGTTCTGTCACGTCTGGCCAACAGCCCGGAGGAGGCCGGGCGGCCGGGAGCTCTGGGCTCTGACTCAGAAGCGGGCACTGAGCAAGACGGGCCCCGGGGCGGGTACACGGGAGCTGGCGAGGGGGGAAGGGGGCCCGCGGGAGAAGGCCTGGTGGCCTCTGCTCTCGGGAGACAGGAAGGCGATCCCCCCGGGTTTTAGGGGCATCCGACTGACCAGGGGTGTCTTCCCCCCTCCGATTCCATCCCCGACCGCCTGACGGTCAGTCCGATGGTGGTGACCTGAGCACACCTGTGGCTGCTCTGAGGTCTACCCGAGGCGTGAAAGGCAGTTTCCAACTCGAGCAGCAGGGACTAGAGGCACGTGTGGTGTGTGTCTTGTGAGCGTTCCACCGTAGTCCGTCCTGACCGCAGTCTCAGCCTGACCGGCCTGGGGCTCTGCCGCTGTTGCTTGCGTTGCTTGCTGCTCACTCTCTCCCACGGGCCTCACCGGGCACGGCCACACCCAGGATGGGAACAAAAACAATAACCCAGGTGCTGATTAAGCCCTGCTGCTGGCCGCAGGCCACACACCAAGGATGCAGGGCAAATTCCCAGCTGGCTGCCGAGGGAAGAGAAACTCTAGGGGACTTGGGCCCCGAGGATGGGTAACGTGGCCCTGAGCTCGCAGTCTCCCGCCCCGCCCCGCCCCGCCCCCCGGTCTCCCGCCCTGCTCCGGCCGGGGTCTCCCGCCCCGCCCCACCCGGGGTCCCGCGGCCGCAGCCCCTCTGTGCCAGCTCAGGAGGGTCAGTCTGTGCCCTCCACTTCTCTATAGCATCTGGCGGTGCCGAACACATGCTCCTGGCCATTCTGGGGGGTCAGACGTCCACAGTCCCCTCCCTTTTCCACCCCTTACGAGCTGTGTGGTCTGGGCACTGGTCTGTTTCCTCATCCACAGGAGGGGCCTGACGGCGGGCGGCCCGGTGAGGATCACACGAGGTGATGCCTGTACAGCACTTGGCACGGTGTCCCACGAATGGTGTCCTCGTCAGCGTCACCACCCTTGTGACCCACGGAGCAGTGCCTGCTGGTCTACTTTTGCGTGTCCAGTGCAGCGCGGGGTGCGCAGGAAATATTTGTTCACAGATTTACAGTCCATTCCTGAGCCCCAGGCCCTTATAGCCCACTGCTTCCTGGGCATCTTTACCTGGGTGTTCCGTGAGCCGGTCCAACCACAGTGCCTATAGCGGATGCTAACGTCTCCTGGCCTCCCCGTTTCTCTTCTATAGTTTACACTTTGGGAACAGACACAAGTCCCTCCCCCACCTGCCCAAAGTTGAAAATTAGCCCGGACCCTCCCCTCTTTCACTTCATGTCCAATTAGTCTCCTGGCGATTTGGGTCCTGCCTGCGATGTTTTCCTGCCCCATTTCCGCTTCCCTCCAAAAGACAGCCCAGCTGAAATCATAACAGATTAGACACAAAGTGTCTCCCGACGCCTCGCTTCCCCGCCTCGGCCCAGCGCTGGTGGGTTTCCTGACCTGCCTTCTGCTCCCTGCAAGAGACGACAAAGGTCCTCGGGAGCGACACCAGCTTCTAAGTGCCCTCGGTCTGCACTCAGAGGCCACCCCAGGTGCCCACAGTCACCCACCAGAGTCAGCTCCCACGTCCAAACTGGCTCTGGGACCGTGTTCTGCCGTGAGTCCCTAACTCCGAGGCTTCAACTGGAATTGAATCAAAATGAAAGGAAATTGATTGCATGTTTGAGGGACCATCAAACAATTTTCAGTGGACTTTTAGTGGCTGATTTATTTTTTGTTGTTGTTGTTATTGTTTTTTGTTGTTGTTTTCTGTTTGTTTTTGCGGTACGCGGGCCTCTCACTGTTGTGGCCTCTCCCATTGCGGAGCACAGGCTCTGGACGCGCAGGCTCAGCGGCCATGGCTCACGGGCCCAGCCGCTCCGCGGCACGTGGGATCTTCCCGGACCGGGGCACGAACCCGTGTCCCCTGCATCGGCAGGCGGACTCTCAACCACTGCACCACCAGGGAAGCCCTGCTGATTTATTTTTAACTAATTATTGTTACGGGGACAGATCAAAGGATATATTTATCAGAAACAGTCAACATTAGGGACAAGACAAAATCCAGGCAAAATGATTAAAATTTAATAATAGAGCATGACTTTTCGTACCCAGACTTTATCTCATTAGATCTTTGCTGGCACCAGATGAGCTCAAAAACATATTATTAGTCACAGAGGAGCACAGAATGCAGGGTTCCATGTGTATGAAATCTCCAGAATGGGCAAATGCACAGAGACACAAAGTAGATCTGTGCTTGCCCAAGACTGGGGGAGGGAAAGGAGGGTGACAGCCACTGGGGCAGGGTTTCTTTCGGGTGATGAAAATGTCCTAAACTTGACTGTGGGGATGGTAGCACTACGCTGTGAATATACTAAAAAACACTGTATGATACGAGCTATACGGATGGGTTGTGTGGTGTGTGAGTCATACCTCAATGGAACTGTCTCTTAAGGAAAGCGTATTGTACCCGTAGCAGCCACCCTAGCCCACACTCAACATTGACTGAGAACGTTCTGGGTGCCAGGGCCTCAGCCACAGCATGTTACCTGATCGACTCACAGCATCCTGCCTGCAGGTATTAACCCAAACTTTCCGAAGAGGAGCCCCGGGAGACAGAAGAGTTTGGGAATTTGCCCTGAGTCACAGAACCACGGAGCGCCCAGTCCCCCCGGGGCCATCGCTGGTCCGGCCGCACCCCGCCTGCCCGGCCTCCCCTGCCACTGCCCTGTCCTCTCGCCAGGGAGAGAAAACTTGCTGGGGTTTCGGAAACCTCTTCGTTTGACGCTTTCTCGTAGGAGTCGGCCATGTAAGCAGCAATAGGAGAATTTTCTGGATTCTGTTCCAGGAGATTTTCCACATTTGGCTTGTTTTAGTCTGAGGGACTTACCTTTCAAACATGGCAGCCTAGTTTTCAAAATAAAATGCAATTTGGGGGAAATGTTCTCTTTTTGGTGAAAATAGAGAATGGAAAATGCCCTGCCAGGTAACCGTGAAATTTTTAAACTTCATTTTATTGTTTACAGCCCTGTATTGGGGTACGATTGACATATAAAAATCTGTACGTATTTGATGATACAACCTGATGGATCTGGGGAAGAGTGGGCACCGTGACCTTCCCCACGATCCACACCAGCCCCGTGGAGGAGGGTCTGGAGCGTGTCTGTGTCTGGGGATCGTGGCACGGCTCCGGCCTCTCCTAGGCCACGTCCTCCCCCTGGGGACCCGGGAGGAAAGCCGAGTGACTGCCCGTGGCCTCGGGCAGCCGTGGTGCTGGCCGGCTCGGTCTGGCGTCCTCTCTCCACACTCGCGCCCGGGCCACCGCCTCCAGCACCAGGGCCCACCTCCTGTCTCTGTGCAGAGACTGCACAGCTCCAGCGGCAGCTGGAGCCCCGGCTCCGGCCCCTCCCACGTCTGCTCGGGGGTGTGATGGGCACCTGGGTCTCAGCACGTCGGTGCCCCAAGAAGCCCCGCCTCCCTCCCCTCCCCGGGCTCCCTCCCTGCTGCTCTGGCCGCCCCATCCGGCCTCTCAGCCCCTCTCGCTGGCTCTGAGCTTGAACTCTGCCTGCGCGGCACCCTGGTCCGAGCCCCTGGACACCTGCAGCCTCACACCTGGCCCTCCTGCTTTCTCCTCACGTGACCGTCAAGTCCAGCACAGCGGCCCAAGCGGACCCTTAGGCCCACGTCGTGGCCTCCCTCCTCGCTGTGCCGTGGCCCCTGGCTCCTTCTGAGAAAGAACCAGAGGTTCCCGTGACTGCCTCTTCCCCCTGCCGACTCCACTCCAGTCGTCCTGACCTGCTGCTCCGAGCTCATCCCTGCCTCAGGCCCGTGGCCGGTCCCTCGCCTGGGGCGCCCATCACCCCCGTCCTGCACGGCTCACCCCACACCACCTCCAGCCTCTGCTCACAGGTCCCTCACCCAAAGGGCCTTCCTTTCCGCATCCCTCTCACCCTCACCTGTTTTATTTTTCTCCATCACTTCGCACCTGTCGTATTCTGTAACTACTTGTCTTCCTCCATGAGCATAAAATCCCATGAGGGCGATGCCTTGGCTTATTCTCTTCTCTCCCGCGTCTCCAGCCCCAAGAGCAGTTCCTGGCAGAGCGCAGGCGGCCGATAAATACTTCTTCACTGTGTCTTCGCAGACTGAAGGCACAGCTGTGCAGCTGGACTCGGGGGTGCGGTCCCGAGCCGGCCTCAGTTTCCCCTCTGGACCCTCGCACGCTCCTTCCTGCCTCTGGAGCGCATCTCAGCGGATCCTCTGTTTCTCCTGCCACTTGTAGGTATTGGATGCAGCCATCTCAGGCGCTAACAGTCTAGTTCAGTCTGGGCAGAACTCTCCGCAGGCATCCGACCTAAGGCCCACCCTCCAGCCCCTGCTCTCACCGCCCCACCGTGCCTGGGGCTGACTTGGGCGTGGTGCCCACAGAGTGGAGCCTGGGGTCTCCCCGCAGCGTCCATGCTCCCCTGGGGGGCAGCCCACAGGCATCCAGGAGGGACGGTGGGACAGGATGGCAACCTCCCCTCCTGGCGGACGCCCCACTCCCCCTCCCTCTCCCCACACAAGGACAGACGGGGAACATTCCAGCTCCTTTTATGAGTTGGCTACAGGGAACCCTCTTGCTCTGCTGCAGGCAGGAGGCGAGTGTCCCGTTAAAGGGTCCAGCGCTGGTTCCAACGACCCTCAGGAGGTCTCGCTCAGATGGTCACACGTCCCTCACGATGTAGGGCCCTTGTCAACTGTCGCTTCTGCCGCGCCTTGGAGCCAGCAGGAAAACGGCCTCCTTACCCTCTGCTTAGAGACCCTCTCCTCCGAGGCCTCAAAGCCATGGTCACTGAGAGTCCTGGCTTTTCTCAGTGGGGGCATCCTGATTCTGCCCGGGGGCACACTCAACCCCGCCCTATGTCGGTTATACACAAGGATAAAACAGGGGAACTTGGACTAGAGACTCTCCTCAACAACATGGCTGATGGCCACACCACCCCCATTCCCAGGGAGCCACTTCCTGCCACAGGTATTAAGCCTACAGGTGAGACCCCCTCCCCACCATGGCCACCTCGGGGGTCGCTGCCCAGCCTGGTTACGTGGACGTGGAGAAAGCAGCCCGCTCACTCCTGGCCTAGAGCTCTGGATGTCAGTGTTTTTGAGTGATCTTATCTGTTCCAGGGTTGTCTCCCTTTGACATCTCACCCTTGCTGTGTGCAAATACGTATCACTATATTTATTCAATAATATAAGTACAGCCATCCTGGGGAGACGGAGAGACCAGTGAAATAAATACATAAATCAAATTAATTTCAACCAATGTCAACAAACTGGTGCTGATCAAGAACTGAGTCAAATTTCAACCAACATCAAGCTGAAGTGATATGTGTGTCTGTGAATGCTGTCACATGGTCCCTAGACACAGGCCAGCTGCTCTCAGGGGTCCTGGGGGACATGAGGGAAGCCTCACCCGATATGCCTCTCCCACCCACCACCCAGGCCCAGGAGGAAATGCCAGCACTGTTAGCCTCACAGCTGCCCCCAAAAGAATCATTCCCTTGGCCCCAAACATGCTCATGATACCCAATCAATATTCACACTTTAGGTGCCCAGAAATAGACATTGTGTCCTTGCATTTTCTGACAGAGACAAACAGAAGTCTTTTGTTTATAAAGATATCCTAGACCCTGACTCTGTTGATGCAGAAGAAAACTGTTCATAATAATTTAACATTTTAAGAAGTTCTGAAAGATGCAAGGAGGAGCCAGGGAGCCTGAAAAGTCAGGCAAATCCCACTGGGCAGCCACGCCAGTCACTTTGCTAATCTTCCAGAGCTACTCCCTAGAATGCTACCCCACAGCGCGGCACTAATCCCTCATCCATTTTGTTGAAAAACAAACACATCTGGAGCCAGTGAGGGTGATTTAAGTGCGATGCTGGAAAGCTCTCGCCGTATCTTACACAGCAGTCAAGGGGTCACCAGCCCGTGGCTTGCTCTCTCCACTGTCCTGTCTCTTCACAGAGAGAATTAAACCAAAAAGACCAGTTTTTACTTGAGTAGTTTCCATTGATTTTAGAATCATGTCCTAGACCTTTCAGAAAGGTCATAGAAAAATAACCAGATTCCTTCCATTTCCACAACTTCAATGTCTCAGTGCATCTCACACATCCCTAATGATGCAGGGAACTGGAGAAAGGGACTTTGTAGGGAATTACGCCGGGAAAGCCTTTCCTTGGTGAGTCGTGTACCTTCCGAACACAATTCTGGTCAATCTGGAAGAAGCGACGAAGGGATCAGTGAGGAGACAGAACCTCCGTGACCTGCTGAGTCAGCTTCGTGGTTGAGAGGAAGGGGAGCTGTTCTGAGTGTGGTCACGTCCTCGGTGTATTTAAACTCCCACCGCCCTCACCTTCCTGTCACTAGTCCTTTGACAGGTGAAAGTACCACCTAGAGGAAGCATCACTTTATGCAATTCTTACAAAGGCGTCCTGTGGTCTGACGGGAGTAGCAGATGTTCATCTGACGGGGACCCTCCACCTTGTCAGCCTCCCCTCAGCTCCCTAGCTGTGGGGAGCTGAGTGGGGAGAAAATAAGGACCAGAGAGACCAGATGGCAGAGCTACTAACGAGAAAGTGAGGGGAAAAATAAATGCCCCGACTCTTGTTTCTGCTCACAAGGGGGGAAGATGTGGATTGCCATTGGCTGAGTTTTGAGGACAGAAAGAACATACTTGGGCCGCATAGTCACTGCATCACATAGTTAAATAACGCTAGCTAAGCTCGAGTCACTTTTATTCAGGTACCTAAAATATTTCTTAATGCCTAAGTTTTCTCTTTCTGGAAACCAGCACAGCATGTTCAGAACATTCCAACATCCTGGGGATGTAAAATGCTACAGTTCTCTAAACAAGCAAAACCCCTGAGAGCATGAGTCTCGTATGCAACACATGATATGTTGTGGGTCCTCCCAGCACTAAGAATCATTCTTCAAGATTTTCCTTCCAAAAATGACGTGTCAGGGAGGCATGTGCCCTCCACCCAGGCTGGAGGAGACAGCGTTGAAGCGAGGTCATTCCAGAGCCAAGACGAGGTCCAGGCCGTCCTGGACAGGGTGGCAAGAGGCGCTTAGTCTCATGATGACAGAGACAAAACATCCTCCATGAAGTAAAAGTGAAGTCATGCAATGATGGGGTCCTGGAGGCTTCAGGGAGTTAGTTCTCTTTCCAAACGCTCTTCAACACTCACGGGGAATCATTAGCCAAACACTCGGATCTTTCTCAATCCACCTTTTAATTAAGCATCGCTGTGCTGACGGCCTTGACAGCAAATATGACAGTAGGTTAAAACTGGAAAAATAATTAGTAGAAAGTCAATGCTTTCAGCAATGAACAAGTGGAATTTGAAAATAAAAGCACAATGCCACTCATATTAGCATTCAAAAAAAGAGAATACGTAGGTACAATGTTAACAAAATAGGTACAAGATCTATGTGAGGAAAACAAAACTCCAATGAGACAAATCAAATAATATCTAAGTAAATGTCCATGGATGGCGAGGCTCCGTATTGTCCAAAATTCCCTTCTTCCCAACTTCACTGATAGAGTCACTGCAATCCCACCAACATCCCGGAAGGTGATTTTGCAGAAATTGACAAACTGACTCTAAAGTTTATCTGGAGACACAAAACCCCAGAAGTCAAAACTTTCACATTAACCCAAAGAAGAGTTTCTATCCACCCAGAACCTTCCATACCGTCAAGAGACAAAGAGATGGAGCCACTGACCGTGAGGAAAGAAAGACAAGAACAGAGTTACCCTCCCTCAGGTCCAAGAAAATAAGGCCAAATCCTCCAAATGCCAAATCCGATGTATCATCCAGAGAACAAAGGTCCTTCACTGCTGCCCCAGCTATCAGAACACACTCTTCGACCCAGTTTCCAAGTCATATTTTTACACACATCATTCTAGACTCTGTAGAACCTGGACGCTTTGTGCCGGGTGATCCGTCCCTCCTCCAGCTAAGTCGCTGCTCCTTCAGCTGATATTCTGGGTGTGATTTATGTGCCAGGCACTTGCCACGCCCAGAAGCCCGACCCTGAGAAGATGGACATGGTCCCAGGTACAGGGTGTGTTGGATTGCGGATTCCTCGTCTTAAAGGTAGTGGATGGGAGTGGACATGGACGGCTCACTGCTCACTTCCACCCCAGCACTGGATTCATCCTCTGTGCCTCAGTCTCCACATCTGTAAAGTGGGCCTAAGAATAGTACCCACGTCACAGAGTTATTGCGGAAAGTTGTGAGCTGATACTTAGAAAGATGCTTGATACTTGGTCACTACTCAACAAGTATTACTGTTATTTATCAACACCGTGGTTGCTTGTTTGCTAGCACTGTGACCCAGGTCATAATGTCCGATCGAGTTATGATAATCAGCAAAGGAGATATAGAAAGAAAAGTTGTACAAATATGGCTGAATGGACATAATTCAAATACCTTATTTTAAAAAGCTAAATGCTTTCCTTAAAATTCGTCCATTTTTATATAGCAAATGCTCCGTAATTTAATTTTAATTTCTCTTTTTTCCTATGAATAATATTAACAATACTTACTTTAGAAAAGTTTAGTTAAAAATCTAAATGTTGGGACTTCCCTGGTGGCACAGTGGTTAAGAATCTGCCTGCCAATGCAGGGGACACGGGTTCAATTCCTGGTCCAGGAAGGTCCCACATGCTGGGGAGCAACTAAGCCCGTGTGCCACAACTACTGAGCCCACGTGCTACAACTACTGAAGCCCGCACACCTAGAGCCCACGCTCCAACAAGAGAAGCCACCACAATGAGAAGACCGGGCACCGCAAAAAAGAGTAGCCCCGCTCGTCACAACTAGAGAAAGCCTGTGCGCAGCAACAAAGACCCAATGCAGCCAAAAATAAATTAAGTAATTTTTAAAAATCTAAACATGGGCTTCCGTGGTGGCGCAGTGGTTGAGAGTCCGCCTGCCGATGCAGGGGACACGGGTTCGTGCCCCGGTCTGGGAGGATCCCACATGCCACGGAGCGGCTGGGCCCGTGAGCCATGGCTGCTGAGCCTGTGCATCCGGAGACTGTGCTCTGCAACGGGGGAGGCCACAACAGTGAGAGGCCTACGTACCGCAAAAAAAAAAAAAAAAAAAAAAAAAAAAAAAAATCTAAACGTTACCAATAATCCAGGAAGTAGCCCTCAAAATAGGAAGAAATGAATTTGCCATTTTTCATCATCCTCCAAGATCTAAAGAAAGGACCATCTCAATTCCCCATTTTCATGTAAGTGATAAGTAACTGGCTAATAACAAAGGAGGAGTGATGCTTTTCCTGCTTCTGTATAAAAGCTGGTGAAGGTGCTCTCTGAACAAACCTAGAATCAGGACACTTGGAATCACGGATCCTAGAGTGAGGGGCTCCCCGAGCCCAAAGCTGACATCTAGGATTTCAGGCTCACAGCCACCAGGCCACCTGCCCAAGGTCACTGTCGGCAACCAACACAGTCACGCTAGGTGGTCCCATGGGCCTCTCGTAAGCCTCAGATTATGCCAAATTCCTTAGTAGGCAGTGGATGGAACCCGGCCACATTCTCCAAGATCCATTGTTTGCATCACTTTTCTAATGTTTACATGGGATTAACAGAAAAGTGACTGGAAAATAATCCACACAGCTTGGATTTCCAAGACACCGTCACAGACACGACTGCATTTCCGTGAACAAGCCTCTCAACGTTGGAAGAAGTTCCCGCTTCCCCAAACCTCCTGCTGACCAAACCTCTCCCCACTCGCTAATCCCTGAGCTGCTCAGTGGCTCTGTTGCTGCTGTTTCCCCCAAAACATGTTTGTGCAGCCAAGACACCACCCTCTGTCTGGGGGCGGCCAGCCCCAGACACCGGGAATGCACACGTGCGGATCCACAGGCCAGACAGTTCAGGGGCAACATCAGAGTTCTGTGCTCTCAGCAAAGGAAAAGCCTCCCCTGTCCCACCACAGCCGCCCCGCCTCCTCTTGGCCCCGACACTCGGAGATTCTGCCCATGAGCCTGGTTTTCGTGTAGAACTCCTGCTCACCTCAGTGGGTCCCAGAGCACAGAGCCGTGCTTTACTCGTGCTTCTGCTCTTTTCTGGGTCCAGTACCAGACCTCGGGGCAATAAGTGCTGGTTGACTTAAATTGTAGCAACAAGAAAAAGAGGAGCCCACCAGGCCAACGCTTGGCTGAGCCTAGGTCAACCCACGTCACCCTGACCCCCGACATTTCACTCTCGACTTTTCTGGAAAACAGAGACGCAAAAGAAACCAACCACAAGGGTAAACCGATGTGCATCTGAGCTGGGAGTTCTGACAAAAAGAAGTCACAAAAACATACACTATATCCTAATTGAAAAAAGAATCACTCTTTTTCTTTCTGTGTGTTGGAAAAACAAACACCAGGATATAGGCTGGAGTTAATTCTGCTTTTTGTTGGACAATACAAACCTGTGGCACCTATTTGAGTCTGGAGATGGGATTGGAAACCTTGAGCAATATTCTGGGAGGGTTTTTTTTCTTGTTTTACTTTTTTTTTTTTTTGGCTGTGTTGGGTCTTCGTTGCTGCACACAGGCTTTCTCTAGCTGTGGCGAGCAGGGGCTACTCTTCGTTGCGGTGCGCGGGCTTCTCATTGCGGTGGCTTCTCTTGTTACGGAGCACGGGCTCTAGGCATGCGGGCTTCAGTAGTTGTGGCTCACAGGCTCAGTAGCTGTGGGCCATGGGCTCAGCTGGTCTGCTGCATGTGAGATCTTTACAGACCAGGATTGAACCCATGTCCCCTGCATTGGCAGGCAGATTCCTAACCACTGCACCACTGGAGAAGTCCCTCTTGCTTTACTTTTTAAACAAATATGAATTACAGTAGGCAAATATCTTCTGTCATAACACAAAGGATGAATGCTATAAGATGCCATCTTCACATCCAAATCAAATGAGTTGGTAGAATTGTGAGAATGAAGGTAGTGTCCCTCTGTCCACAGAGGAGCTCCAGCCACAGCTCACGTTCCAGACAAGACAGGGGCAGCTTCTCTACACCGTCGATAGATGGACGGAACCATGTCATCACCTTGAGAGCCCTGTGTCGGCAACACTGGGGGAAGCAGTTTCCCTCTTTTCCAACCACTGTCCCTCACTCCTCACTCTGACAAGGTGAAGGGTCCACCGTTTCCATGTGTGACAGTGAGATGCCTTCAAAGAGCATCCTGCACCCAAACACGTATTCTACTGAGCTTCCTGGGGGCAGGGACATGTGAACATTTGGGGTCCCCCCCACTGTAGAATGCTTCCTGTCTGAGTCCATTTGGGTTGCTGTAACAGAACACCCCACGCTGGGTGGCTTATAAACAACAGACATTGATTTCTCCCAGTTCTGGAGGCTGGACGTCCAAGATCAAGGCCCCCGCAGATTCCACGTCTGGTGAGGGCCTACTTCCTGGTTCACAGACTGCCATCTTCTCCCTGTGTCCTCACGTGGAAGAAGGCGGAGCTCTCTGAGGTCCCGTATATAAGGCACTGATCCCCTTCATGGGGGCTCCACCCTCCTGGCCTCATCACCTCCCAAAGGCCCCACCTCCTGCACTATCAGATTGGGGGTTAGGGTTTTAACATATGAATTCTGGGGGGACACAAACATTCAGTGCATAGCATTCAGCATCCATCATCTATACCCATTACAGGACTACAGTGACCTGCAAACAGTGCAACAACCAGAAATGACCCTACCCCCCAAACAGCCTCTGAAACAGGGGGCAGTCCCCCTGACCGAGAAGGACTGATAACAGGATTGGTCAGGTTAGCTGGTGGCCCGTGGCCAGGCACAGCATCTCAGGCTGTGCAAACATTCCTGCCACACAGATCGGTGACCGCTGCCGAGGTGACTTCTGATCAGATGGACCCAGAACCTCCACGTGCCAGTCGTGGAGATGGAGGACCCGCTCCTCGAGGCAGGGCCCTGGGCTCCCGCACGGTCCTTGCCTGGATCTGAGCACAGGAGATGCTCCAAAGGTACTTTAGAACCTGGTGTGTTCAGCTACTTAGCCAATTTCTTGTATTCGCATTTGAAGGGCGCTTTTAGATAGAACAATTAACATATTTCCCATAGGCGTTCAAAGTTTAAGTCTTGATTGATGGACTTAGGTGTTAGAAAAAAAAATCTCTAACAGGTGGAAATGCCATAGAGATCACAGCAGAAATGACCACTTCCCCCTGGAAAGGTCTACTGTTTGTAATTTGTAAACCAGCAGTCTTCACCCCAAGGTAAGGGGGGGTGTATCCTCAGAAGAAGAAAAGCAGAAGCCATGATTAAGAGCAGCGTGTGTGTGTGTGTGTGTGTCGGTGGGATACCATGGTCTCGGGCTCAGCATTGCCTGAAAAACAAGTGCCTCGTCATTCATATTTTGGTCACATTGAGGGAAAACCTGAAGTGAAGTCACCAGGTTGTGGAAGAGTTGAGGGAACAGCATTCAAATATCTTGAAAATTAAAATGATTCATCACAATTATTCAGTTCGCTGATATGCCCTACGCTTCAGTTGTCAAAATGGGAAAGTAACAAATGCAGAAGGCAGTCTGGAAGGAAACACACTGAAGCCACTTTTCAGAAGATTAAGCTGTGAGCACAGTTTCTCAGCCCAAAGGGAGAAGCAGAGCTGATGCCAGGCACAGGGCCATGGACAAGCTGTGACCACAGCCCAGGGAGGGGGGCCATGGGAGCGTCCAAGGTAGGAAGGGAGGCGGAACAAGATGCCGAGAGCCTGAAGTGATTGCGACCAGGAACCCTAACAGGGAAGAAGAACTCGGACTCCATACTGGGTCTGTTTCTTTTACCTTTGTTTTCTGTTGCTTTTTCTACAAGTTAATCACTAAAGGGATGTTGCTTGTAGCTTAAAGTGTGCCTAATGGCCCATCCCTGGGAACCCTGCCCCCAGGCCTGAGTCATAAGCTAAAATACTTTGTTTTGCTCCCAGGAAACATCCTGAGCTGTGAATGGCTGCAGGAAGGAGGAGTTTGGCACATCCCCTGAGTCCACAGGAACCAGGAACTTATGGCCACTCTCACTTTACCTCCTCACCTATGCCTCCCTATTCTATACAAGAAATGAGCATCCAAACCCAGGCAAGGTGGGTCTTTGGGACACGAGTCCACCCTCTCCTCCGTCTGCTGGCTTTCCAAATAAAGTTGCTAGTTCTGCCCCGACACCTTGTGTCTGGATTGATCGGCCTGTCGTGCGGCGAGCAGGATGAGGCTGGACTCGGTAACAGCACAAAATCTGAGGCAGGGCGTGAGGGGCCAGGACGGGGACAGGAGGAGAGTGACACGGAGGGAAGACCAGGACTGTGTAGGAGACTGGCCGGGCCCCTCACCCTTGCCAGCAGCGCAGGGACCCTCCTCAAGGAGGAGGTCCAGGCACATCACTCATGGCTTACTGAGCACCCTGTCTTTTCTACGTGGCATCCTGTCTGAAGCTGGGCTGCTTCTTATTCTCAGTGCGGTGCTCATGCCCTGAACCCTTGGCCTCCTCAGGAGTGAACCTGGTGACAAGCCGTCACTCCTGGTGAGGGGTGCTGGGCCCGAGGGGGGCCTTAGCAAAGCCCCTCAGATGAGGAGGCCAAGGTCCAGGCAGTAAGCAGTTCTCATGGTCACATTTACAGGGTGGGTGAGACCGGCCTCCTGTGCAGGCTGTGCTTCCCAGGGGCCATGGCACATGCCCCCCAGCCCAGGAGCAGACGGGCTTCCCGGGGCCCAGAGCTGCTCTCCAGGGGCTGCTTCCCATTGCCAGCGTCTCCAGTCCATCCATTTCCAGTGCTCGGTGGATCCTCCGTCCTTGCTGCATGGGGACAGGACTGTCCACCCGCTGGGGCCAAATGCTTTTCCCGACTTCCCATTGAGCTCCCTCAACCCCCTTGAAAGCAGAGACATTGTTCCCTCTTTGTGCATAAACAGGCTGAGACTCAGAGCTGAGACGCCTGAGTTCACAGATGTGCTGAGCGCTGCAGCTGGAATTTAAACTCCGTCCCTCTGTCTGTCTCTGCCAAGCTCGGGATCTTTTCATCACATCAGGGTCCTCAGTCAGGGTCGCAAACAGAAAGCTCAGAGCTGAGAGGGGAAAGGTCATGGCGGCGGGGGTGAGTGTGTGTGAGTGTAAGTGTGTGTTTTCATCTCTCTGGCCGCACGGCATGCGGGCTCTTAGGTCCCCAACCAGAGATTGAACCCGGGCCCTCGGCAGTGGAAGCGCCGAGTCCCAACCACTGGACCACCAGGGGATTCCCTCACTGGTAATTTTTTTAATTACTGGTGGTTGAGCTGAAACTCCTTTTTTGATGAGAATGTTTCCCGTTGAAAGAGGTTTTCATAGCAGAAGGTGTTGGCTTTTCAGCCAGCATTGCCCAAAAGGGGGCCCGTTTACAGGGGGTTCTCCCACGGCTCAGTTTTGAGAACCAGCACTGCCCGGCTCCGTCCCGGGTGAGCCGAGGTGCGTTCACGGACCTCTCGGGGTAGAAGGCTGACGTCGGGTGCGGGTCACAGAACGCGCCCTCTTGTCGGCCAGGCGTCGTCTGTGGGATAAAGGAAGCCCGGGCATTCACACCGACGTGCTTTACTGCGCAGATGTAACAGCTTGCTGGACTAGTCGCCTTTGGAGAAAACCATCTGGTTAATCAGACGCAAAAGACAACTCCGTGACTAACTGGCTTCACATCTCCGGGGCAGCTGAATCTGTCACGAGGCGATGCCAGTGTATTTGCGCCTTGGGGCACAAACGTCCCTTCCAAAGGGGTGGCATTCGGGTCTGCAGTTGCTGCTCTGCCATCCAGCACTGGGAAGCAGTCCTGATCTCACCACGTGGAGGGTTGGTTCTGGCCGCGGGGGGTGGCTGCTCTGAGCCCCCAGCGGGTCTCCTGTGGGGAAAGGCTCCTGGGATGGGGGCCCTGCTGGGCGAGCCGCTCCCGCCTCAGAGGCCGCAGCGCTGCTCCTTAGGTAGGACGGCTGACATGGTGCCGTGGCTCCCACGTGTAAGACAACACAGGGGCACTGTCAGCCAGCGGTGTCCCATGAGTCCGCAGGTTTACTTCTTACGGGAGGGGGGAGGGGAGTTAGCCCCACCGCCGAACTGACGACACAGCGATGAGATTTATAAAATGTTAACTAAATTGAAGAATGCCTGGGGGACCCCTCTGGATTTAAAAATCCAACACTTACCTCGGTTCACCCAGGCTCCTGCAGCCACAGACGCACATTTTCCTAAATCTCCCCTGTCACCTGCCTCTAAAAGAGACCTCTTTTCTGGAGTTTTCCTGCCAGCTTTTATTCTGATAATGTCAGCGTGTGATGCCGTCAGCTACCTCTGAGCTTTCCTGCCCTATCTGTCAAAGGCTGAGAGGGAAACGCAACACCTTGCCTGAGATGGGGGCCAATCCATGGAGCCGTAGGCGCACCAGGAGCGGGGGAGTGGGGGGTGTGCAGGGACCCACATCCCCGAGGGGCAGGCTCCCCTGGGACCAGAGGGCAGGAGGGGACCTGACACTCCTCCGGGGAAAGCTAGGGGCTGCACCCACGCTGTGACTTGCTGAAGGCTTATCAGGAGAAACGCATAAAGGCAAGATTAGCTGTCTGACAGGGGAAAGCTGCAAACATCAATCTCCGGGGTTTGGGGTTTGGGCGGACGTGAGAGAACAGGGAGGGGTGCGGAGGTGTCTGCTCGTCTGAGTCAGGAGGACTGACCTGGAAGGAACCACGGTTTAGGTTTCCACGCTGAAGCAAAGGGATTAGCGAGCAAGGCTCAGCGCCTTCTCCCGAGCGGGCTCAGCCCTGAAAGGGCACCTGGGCTGGGATTTTCCGGGATGCCTGCAAGAGTGCAAAGCAGTGACGACAGAGGAGGGGACCCTGTTCTCCCAAGTGTGAGGAGAAGCCCGTGGAGTAAGCAGTAACGCCCAGGCCGTGCTTCAGTGAGGAGCTCGTTTCCTTTGTAATGTTAGCCCTGGAACAAAAACCCTGTCCTATGACCGGTCCTCATGCAGGCCGACTCCAGACTTGCGGGGGCCACAGGTCCAGGGAGGAGATGTGGAAAGCAAGTGCTTGTAGACACTCACTTACCAAGGGCCACACTGAAACGTGGAATATTTGCTACTAATTCAAGATGTTTTCAGTAACTCAAGTCAGGCTCATCTGACAGGACAATATTTTTCCCCAAGAACCGTCCTGTGACAGCTGAGAAACTGAGGCTCAACACAGAAATGACTTCATAAAGTCTACACTGAAACATTTGAAGGTAAAACTCAGGAATCTTGGGGGACAACGTTTTCCTTGAATTCGTCCAATCCAGACAGACCCAGGACATGGACAGTGACCAAGGTGACAAAGTCTCCAGGACAATGTTAAGGGTCGACCGTGGTGAACAAGTCATCGGCCTAAGGACTCACCCTGCACCTGGCTAGGACATCCGGACACGAAATGCAGCAACACCTGCGGTCTCCACGTGGCTGCAGCCTGCCTGCCACCTTGTCCACACCACCCTTCCCCGGGTCTCTCCGCTGGGGCCCCGGGAGGCCTCCATGCCCACCGCTGTGCAGGTAGCCAAGGTTTCCTCCCCCTGGAATGTCCCTCTTCCTCCTCATGCCCTGAGAAACTTCCAGGTCTTTCCAGACCACGCCTTCACAGGTCTCCCCTAATCCCCTCCCACCTTCACCCACACCCCAAGCCTCCCCACCCCTTCGGAGTCTTCCCAGCCTTTGTGCAGGTCTGCGGGGCAAGGGGCGGTCCTTCCTCAGTCTCAGCTACCCAACTGTACTTGAAAATGACAAACCTGGGAGAAAAACGCAGCTCTCTCCCACCGCAGGGGCCTGACTCCAGCGGGACTTTGCTCCTCCTCTGCCGTCCACGCCGTCTGTCCAAATCGGTGGAAGGCTCCTCCCCCCACCCACCCCCAACATCGTTAAGACCTTTTCCCTTCTTTTTCTAGTATTTTGTGGTTTCATTGTTAACAGTTCACCTGTGAACCAGCGGCACTTCGCTTCGGTGAAGGAGTGAAGGAGGCAGAGATGTTTGAGAACCTGTCACTTTCTCTCTCTGCAGCTCTAAGCTTGTCAAGAGAGATGCAGATTTTTGAAAAACCAGAGAGGCTGCCGATTTTCTAACATTACGGATTTTTCCTTTATAACAAACTGAGAAAACCCAACGAGCAATGCTATCCTTCTGCTGAAGGCAAGTCCCCTGGGAACAGTCCTGGGAGTGAGTACAGCAGTTACAGGACTTGGCTGGGCCCTCACCCAACACAGACGACCCCCGCCCCGTGCCCCCAGGGGCCCACGCCTTGGTGTTATTTGCAGGCTCGGACTGCCACCTACTGGAAACAGGCAAACACAAGTCAAAAAGCAAAAAGGAAAGCAGGCTTTGCCCAGAGAACCTTTCACTCTAGGCAGGACCCCTCATGACTTTTGTCCTTGGAAACCTAGTGCCAGAGTGAGGAGTCCACACATCTCAGTGGCCGTGGGATGGGAGCGGGGGCCCGGCTCAGAGAGCTTCTGCACGACGCTATAACTTAACCCACCCACCACGTCAAAGGACTCAGGGATCCCAACTGAACATGAAGCTATCCGTGAGGAAATTGATGCTTGAATAACCTGTCGCACAGGGAAATATCAGAAGTCACATAAGCACGTGTCCTATGTGAAATCTAAGTACATATTTTTAGCCTCAGTAATTTCTCATTAAATGGAGGCCTTTTATAGTCTCCTGATAAGACCGAGGTATTTTAAGTAAGGTTTTTTGTTTTTTTTTTTTGCGGTACGCGGGCCTCTCACTGTTGTGGCCTCTCCTGTTGCGGAGCACAGGCTCCGGACGCGCAGGCTCAGCGGCCATGGCTCACGGGCCCAGCCGCTCCGTGCGCAGCATGTGGGATCTTCCCGGACCGGGGCACGAACCCGTGTCCCCTGCATCGGCAGGCAGACTCTCCACCACTGCGCCACCAGGGAAGCCCAGACCGAGATATTTTAAATATCCTTAGAAATAGGATCCAAATCCCATAATTTACAAAATTCCCAGCAAGCCTCCCCCTTGACCCTGAGGCTGAGTCCCTGCGGGTGGTGACAGCGACGGATGGCGGCTGCTGTTTGTTGAGCCCTCAGCACCGTGTGTCACCTCCTCGGAACCTCTAACACGATGAAGGGGGGGGTCCTGGGGTTATCTTCGTTCGACAGGTGAGGAAAGAGGTATAAAGGAGTTAAGAAGCGTTCCTAGGGTCCCACACGCCTGGGAGTGGCTGAAGCGGCCGCTCCGCTTTTGCAAAATTTAATCCTGGGACAATGCATACTTTCCACAGATGTGTGAATCGGGGAATCACGGATGTTTCCAACTTGACCCGAGTGGTGCTCTTTGGAAGATACTTTTCCAAAGGGAGAAAACTGCAGAATGCACCCCGAAACCAAATATAGAAGATACTTAACACGCGTGTTGTTTTGTTGAGGCATGCATTGCTCTCCATCAGGGAGATGTTTGAAGTCCACTCCAGACCTCTCCCCCACTTCAAAGCACAGCCCAGCCCTGCATCTCTGAGGCTCCTCCATCCCTTTCAATGTGTGAGGCTTGTCGGATTATATCCAATCTAAACGACCCACTGTGTCTGCTCCGTTTGGGTCTGTGGTACTTTGTTACTGCAGCCGGAGAAACTCATACAGCAGCTCAGACTGGGGCTGGGGCTGTGTGGTCTGAGCTCCCCCCGTGGCCCTGAGGCTCAACAGAAAAAGCTAGAGGGCCCAAAGGCCCCTAAGGTGGTGTTCAGTTTTCACGTCCAGTGATCCTTGAGATTTGTAAAGAAACATGGTCCTCTTGACTCGGGGGTGAAAAAGTGCCCATCGTATGCATCGATTTTGGGCTGCTCTGTTTCTATCATGTTCTTGTAACATACTTTGTGACATTTCTCTCACCTTTTACTAGACTTTAATCCTGAGGGTCATGGCTGGGCTGTAGTGTCCTTTTAGGTCCAACGCATCGCCCGGCGCATAGTAGGCCCTTCATAAACATTTGTTCACTAATGCAACAAACACTAGTTTGAGTACTGACTGGTCATTGGGGTTGGAGGGGTGGGTTCCAGATAGGCTACGTGATGTCTGGGAAGCCTGACCTCCTCGGTCTGTGTGAAGCAATGGGAAGAAATGTAGAGGAAAAAGCAGATGCAGCGCTTTCCGGCGTGTGATGAGCAAAGCTCCACCCCATCTACGAGAAAGCATCCAGGGAGCACAGGGTGTCCCGCTGTCCCCCAGAGTCCTGAGGGCCAGTGTCCTTGAGCGCCCAGAGCCCAAGTGTCTCTAGACCTCATGCCCAGGAAGTGGTCAGTGAGGTCACCTCCCAGCAGATTCCTGAAAGGTTACCCAGCAGTTCTCAGTGGGTGTCCAATTCGGTATGTTTATGTTTCGGGTGGGAAGGATTACGTTAACTTCCTTTGATGTCTTCACTTAATCTTCAAAGCAGTCACAATATTATTAGATAACTCCCAAGACCGCTGCTTGGCGGTTCTATTTAATCCAAGCAATCTAATTAATTGAGGGGTTCAGGATGGTTTGTGGGGGCTGCGTGAGCTGAGCTATTCGATCAGCAGATGGGAAACGATGGGTGTACCGGGTGGAGGCCACGCCGCGGGAACATTTTCTCACTTCTCATTTCCAAAGCACAAACTTCAAATCCTGTTGGGACTGGAAATCAGACAGGAGTCTGCCACTGACTTGACAGATTTTGCGTTTCTTAAAAAAATGTTTGATAACCACTTGGTGGCCATATTAGAATAGGAACGTACAGAATAAAGCCCTTTAAGCTCAGCTCTGTGTTCTCCACCGTCCCTCCTGGGCAACACGGCGACACCACCCATGGGCAGACCCACGTCTGAGACCAGGCCCAGCTCGGGCTCAGTCAGCTCATGTGATGCAAACTTCCTGGCCCCGGACTGGACCCCGCCCTCTTCTTGCAGCTGCGTCACCACAAAGTTGCTTTCACAATATCCCATTTACAGGAGAGGGCTCGAAGAAAATACCAGAGGGTGTGCAGGGGACGAGACCCCGAGAGCTGACACGAGCTTCCGGCTCCCGTACACCTGGCTGTCCCGGGAGAAGGAGTGCGCTGGTGAGCCGCATGCTCTAGGACGCGGCTCACCGAGGACCAAGGCAGCCTGTGGTTCCAGCACCCACGTCTCCGTTGCCCGGCCTATAAGGGCCAGAGTCAGTGAACGTTCTGGGATCCGACGGCCAACCCTGAGACCAGAACTGGACAGCAGCTGGCAGAGAGGCAGTGCTCACGGGACAGACCGAGCTGGGGCCCAGAGGCCGAGCAGCAGGTTCCCGAGGCCGGACTGCGGGTTGGGGCCCTGGGAAGCGGCCACGTAAGGGCCACCCACCCGGGTGGACGGGAAGGAAACCACAGTGGATGCTGAGCAGCTGCCAGAGCCTGGGCCCTGCAGCCGACAGCCGCTCTGGGGCCCATGTCCACGAGAGGACGGCCCCGCCAAGGGTTCTTCTCGGCCTGACAGTGTGCACAAGCATCCCAGCACCTGTTCACTGAAATTCTAAAGACTCTTTTCTCCATTACTGGCTATCCAACGAGAGCACGTATTTGAGTTTGAAACAGAAGCTATTTCACGCAGTTTTGGTGTTTTAAAGTTATTATTGGATAACTGCTCTTTTGTGAGAAATGAAATGTCTGCAGCATGATTCTGCAGCGCCCCCCTCGCCCCCAGTCTCCGTGTCCTGGTGTCTAAGTCACGGCAGCGCTTTGCCTGCCCTCCCTCCCTCACCTGGCGTTCGGATATCTGGTCCCCAGTGGGCTCTGGGCCGGGGTCTGCAAGTGCAGGGACCCTGCCTGCCTCCGCAGCTCCCGGGGTGAGGTCAGCGGTCGACCACAGCTGTGTGCACAGGGCACGGGTGAGGGACGTGACTGATTCTGCTGGTAATTCTGTCTGAACGGCTCCCTCCCTCTTGTCTGTACTAGTCTCTCCCTTTTCCGCAGCTGCGCAGTTTGTAAGGGTCGCCTGCAGGGTGATTTCACTTAAACGTTTCCATTAATTTCCCTAAAGTCCCTTCTCCTTAGCTACTCTTAGCATCAATTTGGAAATCGGGCCCTTGATCATCTCCGAGCCGTCCTGGGGCCTCCTGGACACCGGGCAGTGGGCCAGGGACATCTCTGGAAGCCCAGGAAGCCGGGGCCTCAAGGAGCCACGAGGCGGCAACACCGAGACGAGTGAGCTCAGGTGCCCAGCCCCTGAGGTCCCCGCGTGGTAGCCTCGTCCCCACCCATGGGGCTTCTAGCCCTCCAGCCACTCTATTCCCAGGTGGCCGCAGAGGCCCCTGGGGCTGGGGCCACTCAGATCTGCAGGTCTGAGCAAACCTCCCAGCTCTCCCCAGGCCCAAGCCCCGAGTTCCTGTGAAGTCTGGAAACTGGGCAGGTCCCTGGCGGGTGCTCTGGGTGACACAGGGCCATCTGACTCTAAAAGGGATGCTCACGGGCCGCACACTGCACTCCTGATTCTGGGAGGACTGGAGGACGGGTGGGGTCTCAGAAATCCAGGGTGGAACAGGGCCGATTCCTGGCCCTTTCCAGCGTTTGAAGGAGAAGTTCTGAGACACGGGAACAAGTTTGCACTCGTGCAGGACAAAGGCAGCTCATCAATGCCCGGTTCTAGTTACGGAACCCTGTCCCGTTCGACTTATTCTCCGTATCTTTACTGAGCACCTACTGTATGCTAGACAGTATCATAGGTGATGGAGTTACAAGGGTGAACAAAATGCCCCAGTTCCTTGCCGAGGGGGAGACTGACAGTTACCAAACATGGGACTCACAGCATGGAAAGGTCTAGAAGGAGACAGGATGCAATTGTCCAGGATATGGAGTGGACCCGCCTTCGACACCTCCTCCCCTCCTCTCCCCCTTCCGCCCCTCCCATGCTTCCTGCCAACAAATGGAACTTCCCCAGGCTTGGTCCCCGGTTTTCTGTGTCTACGGTCTGTCCTTGGTCTCCCCCGTCCACAGCTCCAGCCCCCTGCCCTTTACCTCCACCCTAAACTTCTTCTCTCAATTCCAGATGTACAGTGGACCCAACAGCACCTTTACATTTCCAGCTAGGTGTCTGGCAAACTCCTCAAACTGGGGGCATCCAAAAGCCTCTCAGGGGCCCCACCTGTCCCCAGGAGATTGTCCCCCCCATCACCAGTTCCTCCCTCCCTTCCCGCAGTCGTCACCTCACCAGCGGTGCCCAAGCACCTCCCCTGCGAGGCGAACTCAGGACCCTTCCGAGCCTGTGTTCTCACGGAGCCCTCACGCTGACTCTGGACGGTTGATGCCCATCTCCACCGCACGGGTCAGGAAGCAGAAGACCCTTGGAAGGCCCAGACGCACGCGGGCAGTTGTGTCCCAGGCCTCACTCCCAAGCCATCCCGGGAAGTCCTGCATCCTTGCCTCCATCCCCTGCCACCCCTCCCTTCTCTGCATCTTCTCCATCGCGAGATGAGGCATCCCCAGGTCCCTGCACCAAGTGAAGAGCAGGAGTGGGTGCTGACCCCTCCCACGCAAGTCCCCATCCCTGCCAGCGCCCGGCCTCATCCAGCTCCGACCTCGGCTGTTTACCTCACAGACCTGGAGACCAGCTCCCTGAACGGCCTGCCCCTCCGCCTCTAACAGAATTCCCAAATGCTTCCACGTCCAAACACCCCCGCACCTGGACGTGCCGGGTCCCCTCCCGATGGATGCCCAGGTTCCAAAGCTGGGCCAGCCTGCTGCGCTCACCGAGCCCGGCCTGGCCCTCCCCTGCCAAGCCCTCATGTCCTATCCATGGCCACAGGCTTCCCCGGAGACGTCCCTGCCCAGCAGGTGGACGTGGCTGCAGAACTGGCTCTTCCAGCCTCGGCCAGGTTGATATCGAGGGCCCGTCATCCTTGTTGTGGGCCCGCCTGTGCACTGGGGGGCTTAGCAGCATCCCCGGAATCTGCTCCCCGCCGGGTTGGCACAATCAAAAATGAACCCCGGCTCCACCCCGGAGCCCCTGTGCTGGCCTTCACCCCTCCCCCTCCTCAGGCGTCTCGTCTCGGAGGCCGGGACCCTCTAGCTGCTGAGGCAAAAGCCAGCACCAGCGAAGGTGCACCCACGTTGTTCTGGAGGCCTGCTGAGGGGCTTCTAAGTATCGATGCATCTTTCTTCCCATGCCTGATAAATTAAATTTTAAGATTTATTCACTCAGTAACCACTTATCCAGCATACGTTGATGCCGGGGCTGGTCCCAGCCCAGGGGGGTCTGTCCAGGAGCAAGTTGGGGGCCGGGCGTGTTCTCAGCGGGAGAGGCGGCCACGACCAGACACAGCTCAGGGGGGTGGCGGAGCCACAGGGGAAGGAGGGCCAGGACGGGGGAGGCACGGGCACTGCTCTCCCAGGAGCCGGTTACGGACGGCCGCCTTCTTGCTGCGTCTTCATGTGGGGGAAGGGCGAGGGGCCTCTCTGGGGTCCCATTTATAAGGCACTGACCCCATTCCTGGGGCTCCACCCTCATGACCTCGGCGCCTCCAAAGGCCCCACCTCCTCACACTATACTGTTGGGGGGTTAGGATTTCACACGTGAACCTTGGGGGGATACAGACATTCAGACTGTAGCAGCTGGGGTGAAAGGTGTGTGGAGAAGAGTGAGGGGTGGCCTCAGAAAGGCCGGCAAAGAGGCAGGTGCCAGGCCTGGTTCCTGGAGCCCCTTGGCCATCAGAGTCCGCGGTGAGTCATTCCGCGGGGTACAGGGTCTCTTGTTGAGATGGGAGGAGTGTTCTAGAATTAGTGAATGCACTGGAAGTCCCTAAGCTGCACACTGAAGATGACGATGTTTATGATGTATGAATTACATCTCAATCATAATCATAGCAAAAGTGTTAAGAAATCCAACGGCTTCTTGCCTTGCTCTGAGGAAAAGCCCGTGTCCTCTTCGTGACGTCTGACGGCCCCGGGCCCCTGTCTCCTCTGCCCTCTCCCTCTGCCCCTCGCTGAACCTGCTTCCCCCGCCCTCTCCCAACAGGCAGAGTGTACCCCGCTGAGCACCTCGACTGCTCCCAGATGCCCGAAGCATAGTTTCCTGTATTATAGCCATCTTATGCAGGATCATCGTGCAGTCTGGAAAAAACACCTTTATAAGAAGTGTTCGGGGCCAGGAAACATGCTGAAGAAATAACTTGTGTAATGAAAGCATGAGACACAGTGGTCCAGGCCATCCAATCTTAATCACGTCAAAGGTACGCGTATGTAAGAAAAGTCCCAAGGAAGGTGCTGCAGGGAAAAGTACGGAAACCCCCAGATGGAGCCCTGGACACGTGGCTCTGAAGATCATGACGCTTCTCCCGACAGTGAGGCCCCTGGTCGGCACGTGTCTCCACGGTGATGCCGAGGCTGCTTCGGGTGGAATGGGGGGCGTTTGCACACCTGCCTGAGACGAGGCAGCATGTCTGCGAGGTCCCTGCCTGAGGCCCTGTGGACGGCTGTCTGCTCACGGGACACTCTCGTCTGACAGGTGGGGAAGCCAGGCCTGAGAACGGTGAACACAGAGGCAGTGGGTGGACCTCACCTCGAGCCCACGGCGCCTGCCCTGGAAAAGGAGGAGGGGATCCGCCCTTCTCATCGGCTGTTTCATCGCAGTCAGGACTGAAATGCGGAGAGATCGCCCACGTTCCTCAGACCCCAGAAACCGGAGGTCCGTGGCGGAGGGAAGTTGAGGACGACCAGTGTCTCCCGGGGATACTTTCCCACCTTTTGACGTTGAGCTTGTGTACCTCTCGTGGGCGGGGAGGGGACGCGAATTTCTTACCCCTGACTCTAGTCCTCCCCTCACGGAAGCCTTGCAACAGGCAAGAGCATTTAATGTCAGCCTCTGTTAGCTCAGCGACGCACAGTAGGAGACAAGGGACGGTGACGACGGCGGGCTCCCCTCCCTCACGGTCTCGAGGCCCGGGGGAGGCGGGGTCCGCAGGACCTCCCTGTACTTTTCAGACTTCATTTCGTGGGGGCGGCAGCGGGGCCGGGATGAAGGGCTCGTGCACAGCCAGCGACCCCGGCGTCCCTCCCTCCGGCGTCGTCCCCTCCGGCCTTAGAGCTCCGTCCGCCCTCTCATTTCCCACATCGCAACCAAACCATCCCAGCGCCGTCACGACGCATCACACCCGTGCCCGAAAGGCGGCTCTGCCCCGACGCCCTGCTCCCCCAGCAACTGCCGAGGTGCCCGTCCTGGGGCAGAGGCCTTGACGGTGCCCCGGGGTCAGCTAGCCGGGGATCTACACCCTGAGGTCGAGGAAGGCCCCTCCTTTCAAGTGAAACATGAAGGCAAAATCCAGGGTGTGAGCCGCCCCCAGGGAGGGCGTCCCCGGCGGCACAGTCGTGCAGGAGGGTCGGGGTGCTGGCTGACCCTCTCCGGACCTGTCACTCCACAGGTGAACAAGCTGAATAATGTGAGCGACAGCTCAGAATGACCCAGGATCCCCCCGGTTGCCGGGCTCAGCCCCAGCACGTCTGACCCCGTGGGTCTGGGCTGAGGCCCAGGAAGCATCATCTCTAACAAGGCGATGCTGACAGTGCTGTCTGGGACCACGCCTAGAAACTGCAGAGTTAGAGGCACGGCAGGCCCAGAGCTCAGGCCTCCTACCTCCTGGGCCAGGGCTCTGTCTGTTCACAGTACACATCTTCTTTGACTCCGGTTAGCAAAAACTCTATCAATGAAAGAACTAATATATATCAAACAGAAGGTTGAACTTTGAATAAAGAGACACTTGGCCTTGTCAACATCCCACTGTTTCCGAGAGGGTCTGGCAAACACACCTTTGTGACCCACAAACTAGCATTTACTGAGCACACATGAGGCTTCATGCTGAGAACCATACACGTGCTCCTGTTTCACCTGCACAAACCCTCATTAGAGAGGTACCGTTACTATCTCTACTTTACAGATGAAGAAACTGAGGCCAGTAAAGTTAGAGTCCAGTGGGGAAGAGTGTGTATATTCTGAAGTCATCATTAGGGTTGGATGCAAACTCTACCACACAGTAGCTTTTTGGCCTTTGGCCAAGTAGTTGATGTGACAGTGATGACGATGGTGATGGTGGTGACCATGGTATGGGTGGTGGTGTGTATGGTAGTGGTGGAGATGGTGGTGCTGATGGTGATGCTGATGGTGATGCTGATGGTGGTAGTGGTGGTGATGGTGGTGATGGTGATGGTAGTGATGGGGATGAAAATGGTGATGGTGATGGTGATGCTAATGGTGATGGTGGTGATCATGGTATGGATGGTGGTGTGTATGGTAGTGGTGGAGATGGTGGTGCTGATGGTGATGCTGATGGTGATGCTGATGGTGGTAGTGGTGGTGATGGTGGTGATGGTGATGGTAGTGATGGGGATGAAAATGGTGATGGTGATGGTGATGCTAATGGTGATGGTGGTGATCATGGTATGGATGGTGGTGTGTATGGTAGTGGTGGTGATGGTGGTGCTGATGGTGATGCTGATGGTGGTTGTGGTGGTGATGGTGATGATGGTGATGGTGATGATGGTGATGGTAGTGATGGTGATGACAATGGTGATGGTGATGCTGATCGATGGTGGGGGATGGTAATGGTGGTCCTGGGGGTGATGGTGATGATGGTGATGGTAGTGATGGTAGTGATGGTGATGACAATGGTGATGGTGATGCTAATGGTGATGGTGGTGATCATGGTATGGATGGTGGTGTGTATGGTAGTGGTGGTGATGGTGGTGCTGATGGTGATGCTGATGGTGGTTGTGGTGGTGATGGTGATGATGGTGATGGTGATGATGGTGATGGTAGTGATGGTGATGACAATGGTGATGGTGATGCTGATCGATGGTGGGGGATGGTAATGGTGGTCCTGGGGGTGATGGTGATGATGGTGATGGTAGTGGTGGTGATGCTAATGGTGATGGTGATGGTGATCGATGGTGGGGGATGGTAATGGTGGTCCTGGGGGTGATGGTGATGGTGGTGATGGTAGTGATGGTGATGACAATGGTGATGGTGATGGTGATGCTAATGGTGATGGTGGTGATCATGGTATGGATGGTGGTGTGTATGGTAGTGGTGGTGATGGTGATCGATGGTGAGGGATGGTAATGGTGGTCCTGGTGGTGATGGTGATGATGGTGATGGTAGTGGTGGTGATGCTAATGGTGATGGTGATGGTGATCGATGGTGGGGGATGGTAATGGTGGTCCTGGTGGTGATGGTAGTGGTGGTGATGACAATGGTGATGGTGATGCTAATGGTGATGGTGGTGATCATGGTATGGATGGTGGTGTGTATGGTAATGGTGGTGATGGTGATGCTGATGGTGATGCCGATGGTGGTTGTGGTGGTGATGGTGATGATGGTGATGGTAGTGGTGGTGATGCTGATGGTGATGGTGATGGTGATCGATGGTGGGGGATGGTAATGGTGGTCCTGGTAGTGATGGTGATGATGGTGATGGTAGTGGTGGTGATGCTGATGCTGATGGTGATGCTGATCGATGGTGGGGGATGGTAATGGTGGTCCTGGGGGTGATGGTGATGGTGGTGATGGTAGTGGTGGTGACGACAATGGTGATGGTGATGCTGATGGTGATGGTGAAGGTGACAACGGTGATGACACATTTTTGAAGTGGAAGCTGGTGGCTGCAGTGAGACGCTCTGTGCTGCTGGGTAATCTGACCACCCACATTACCAAGAACATTACTAGGCCTTTCCAAAAGAATGGCATATTAGGAGAGAAGAATGTCTGGAGCACAAAGCAGAGCTCTCTCTAGCAGCTGGAATGTCAAGTTATCAGCTCAGTGGTAAGCATGTTAAACAAAGAACTCCGTCAGAAGGCACCTGTGGCATTTCTGAGCACTTGGTTTTGCCCGCAAGAAACAGCCCAGACAGACAGACGGTTCCCATGGCAGCCGAGTGTTTATCCTGCCCTCACAAGTCAGAGCCGGTGGGCTGAGTGCATCTAAGGCGTCGCTCTGATTGGTGTGGGCAATTTCTTTGACTCTGAATGATGTAGATCAAGAGAGCACACACCTGGATCTTCTCAGCTGGGCCTCTGGTGGTGGAGGAAGCACTCCTGGGAGGACAGAGGATGAAGTAAGCCAAAGACTGGCCTGGAAAACTGCCTTTAATTATTTTTTTGTATTTCTTTTATTTTTAAGTTTATTTTGTTTTCTGGAGTATAATTGAGTTACAGTGTGTTAGTTTCAAGTGTACAGCACAGTGATTCAGTTATATATATATATGTGTTCTTTTTCAGATTCTTTTCCATTATAGGTTATTACAAAATATTGAATATAGTTCCTCGTGCTATATAGTAGGTCCTTGTTGTTTATCTATTTTATACATAGTAGTGTGTATATGTTAATCCCAAACTCCTAATGCATGCCTCCCTCACCCCCTTTCCCTTTTGGTAACCATAACTTTGTTTTCTATGTCTGTGGGTCTATTTCTGTTTTGTAAATAAGTTCATTTGTGTCGTATTTTAGATTCCACATATAAGTAATATCGTATGATATTTGTCTTTCTCTGACTTACTTCACTTAGTATGATCATCTCTAGGTCCACCCATGTTGCTGCAAATGCCATGATTTCATTCTTTCTTATGCGGAGTAGTATTCCATCATATATATGTACCACGTCTTCTTATTCCATTCTGTCGAAAACTGCCTATAGAGGCTTTGGAATGGCACACAAATCATCAGGCCCGAGAAACTAGAGGCAACATTTCAAACACGTTCCCATGAAATCGCTGTGGAGATGATTTTAGTTTTAAGCTAATTTACAGATACATGTTTCATACGCAATGCAATTGAAAGTTGAAACTGATGTTACAACGATGCTAGTATTGAAAGGAGAAAAAATATAAAGAGCCAAACGGTTGTTTATTTTTCAGGGTAGGAAAGGAAACAGGTGTGCTGAGACAGGGTCTAAGAGACCAGACATCTCAGATGTACATGGCTTTTCAAGGCCTTGGAGGCTCAGCACACTGGTTCTTGCAGTAGCTCTTTCTTTTCGAAGCTGTTTTCCTTTCTCTTGGTTCAGGTATTCTGCAGGAGAGGATGTCAGGTGAGGACAAACGGGAGGATGCTACTGCCCAGCAGAAAGGGACTCAAGTACGAATTGTGGGCAGAAGGAGGAGGGCACTTAGCATGTGGGCGTCAACCCAAGAGAGAAGAAAGTTGAAAAACTCCCCGCAGCTCGTATGCTGCCACCAGAGGGCGCCCGAACCCACCTTGCCTGGTTGCTCTAAGTAATTTGCAAAGTTAAAGTACAATTCTGCTGTGTAGCCAGGTATTTACAGTACCGTAGTTCTCAACTCAGTATAATACAATCTGTATTAAGATCTCATGATTCCATAAGGTAGTGCAGATTTTTTTTTAAAACATACATTTGTCACCCCAGATGAGACCGAACCTTGTTTAGTCAATTGTGATCAGTATTTTATTTTCAGTCACTCTTTCTCAGACTCTTAATCTGTCTTCACCTCAATTTATAGTTGACCCCATTCAGCATCGACAGGAAAATATGTTTTAGTTCCAGTTTCTGTCACTGGAAGCATTCGTATGTGTTGGGCATTTTATGTCTTATTCATCATAGTCTGCGGTTGTAAGAATCGGATAAGCTTGGTTGAGTCGGGGATGCTGGTCATGGTGTTGCCCCAGTCCCTACTCACGGAAGTGAGTGACCTCTGCCCTTGGTGAAAGTGCCCTTCTGGAGGAAATCCTGGTTCCACTCATGGTTCAGAAACGACTTCCACTTGTACCGCCGTCAGCAATCCCACCGGAAACGGGCTCTGGGCGCATCAGCCATCACCAGACAGGCTGGCTGAGCACAGGGCAGTACCCCGAGGCCAGCAGTTCATTAAGGTCTGTCATCTCAGCCCGGGCGGGGATGGAAACGCAGTAGTAACAGGTGTCCGGCTAAAGCCCACCCCATCACCAGGTGTGGTGCTGAGAGATAGGGGAAGAGAGCATGGAGGGCCCATCCCCACCTGCTGGAAGTGCAGCGGGGCAGGAGACAGATGGGCCCTCCCGACAAATGGTCTGGGTTCCTTCCCTGTGGACTAATACTCCGATACGGAAATAACAGGACAATTGAGAGAGGAGGCTGGCCCTGCCCAGACAGAAGATAAGAGACCACATATTCCTCTTTCTCGAAGTCAGGAGACGTCCCCAACTACACATGCGCAGAAAGGCTCCTTGGAGGTCAAAGGAGGAGTGATGCTGAGGGATGGCAGCTAATGCTCACTACCCACAGCCCTCTTCAGTAGAATCCATCTTGGCTAAGAGATGCATCCACACACGTGGGAAAATCCTGAGATACACCAAGTATGGACTTTCAACCTGGCACATCAAAATGATTGGTCAAAAGAAACCCGGAAGAAATGCCCCATAAAAGTGATTCCAACTGCCACGAGGGCACGACTCTGAGTCTGCTCATGTGTCTATCCACACATACTCTTTTTTTCTCTTAATAAATACTTTACTTGTTTCACTACTGGCCGTCTGGTCTAGTGGTTAGGATTCGGTGCTTTCACTGCCTTGAACCAACTTCAGTCACTGGCCAGGAACCGAAACCCTGCTTCAAGCCATTGCAGGCCGAGGCCACCCGAGGTCAGCAGGACCAGACGCCAGGTGTGATCCCACGATGGCTGTGAGATAAGCGGTCCTGGTTAATTTAACACATGACACTCTCAAAGTCAGAGCGCTTTCACGTGGCGAGGCAGACGACCTAGCTCTGACTTACGGACGCCCACAAGCCACCACCGCGCGTACATGAGCTGCTCAGAGCTGACCCCGGACATCTGCTCCGGGGGCCGATTGGGCTCTTGGCAGAGCGGGGTGACTTCAGCCTCAGCCTGGAGTGAGCAGCAGAGCCCTCACCCCTGCATTTCCCTGTGCTGTGTGGTCAGGCAGGTGGCTTCTGTCCTAAACCTTGGCTTCATGGTCTAGACAATGAAAGCAGGAGAACAAACCCTCAGGGCTAGCGTAAGGATCTGATTCAGATGAGTGTCTGTTGTGAGAGCCTCTCAGAGGTCAATAAACGCCTTGTCTTGGCCCTCGCTCGGGACCATTTGCTACAAGACAAAGCACCCAAACTGAGTGCAGGACCACAGTGCCTCACTTGCTTTTGGGTTCTCTGGGCAGCCTGGGCTCGGCCAGAAGTCCCCCGCCCCGGGCCGCCAGCTCCGTGGCAGTCACGTCAGGCTCGTCAGGCCGATGCCCAAGAGAGCTACGTCCTCTGTTGCCGGGCCCCCCACTCCCCGAGGCCTCCTTCTCCAGCAGACAGGTCTGGCCCCAGGAGACAGACGTCAGGAGATGCCACGCCAGCAGAGGGACACACCTGGGGTGACAGAGTTGCTATCTTCACTGCCTATTGGTCAAGTCGCTTCAGACTGAAGTGCGGGGGGGCTCAGAATAGGTGTTTAGGAGACAAAGACATCGGTTGTTACCTAAACAACAGCTAGGAGGGTCAGTTATTAAATTGTAGGATGTGCCCCAAATAGGATACTTTGTAGCTACTATAATGACGTTATCACTCTATATGTTAATAAAACAGAGGTTTGCGATTTATTGCTAAGTAGGAAAATAAATTGCATGACAGTGTGATCCCATTTTTGAAACAAAGTCACGTGTGCATGTGCACACATGAGCAGGAAGGAGCTGGCAGGGCCTGCGTGATGTTAGTGGTGAGTATTGGGGGTCATTATTAAGATGTTCTTTTTTTGCGTTGTCAGTGGATAATTGTGTTAAAAAATAACTTTCAAGGTCTGAGGATCTATTTAAAACATGGTGACTATAGTTGAAACTGTACTATGTATAATTGAAATTTGGTAAGAGAGCAGAACTTCATTGTTTTCACCAAAAAAAAAAAAAAAAGAGAAATATGGGACTTCCCTGGTGGTCCAGTGGTTAGGACTCTGCACTTCCACTGCAGGGGGCCCGGGTTTGATCCCTGGTCAGGGAACTAAAATCCCGCAAGCCGCGTGGCACGGCCAAAAAAAAAAAAAAGAAAGAAATATGTGAGGTGATAAACGTGTTCATTAACTAGATGGAGGAAATCTTTTCACAGTGTTTATGTTTATCAAACCATGTTGTACACTCTAATATCTTACAATTCTATTTGTCAATAACACCTCAATAAAGCTGAAAAGTAAATGCGTAAATTCCTAGGAAGTAAAAAATAAAAGTGATTTTCAAAGGTTTGAAGGTACGTGCTACTAAGCTCTCTTGATTTTAGAGTTCTGTGCCTGTTTTGAGCACGCTGGTATGAATCTAAGAATTTGAAAAGAAAGACACTTTTGTGAAAATCCCTGTTCGAACACTGGGTGGCAAGACTTGAACTTTCATTTCTGATCCCTGATTATCTGCCAGTCGCCGAGTCCCAGACCCCCGTCCAGCTCTGCTTTCTCCCTCACACGTGGCCCGTAGCTGTGAGCTTTCCCTGGACCGGTGACTGGAGTTCAGAGCATCAGACAACCTTCTCGGCAGGTCCCAGGGGCTCCCACATGGCCTGAGTCCACGTGACCTGCAGGGAGACTGGGGCCATCCATCCATCCTTCCATCCAGCGCTCCTGTCTTCTCACAGGTGCCCGCCAGTCTCTTCCAGAGATGACAGCCTGAACCCCCGTTTCAGCGCATCCACCACCAGCCCCCAACAGGGATGGGATCTGAGGTGGGGGCCTCAGGAAAAGACAGGCTCCAGAGCCTTGATTCCTGCTAAGAATTTGAAGAGCCCTTTCCTTTCTCAGCGCTCTGCAGACCTGAGGAATCATCTGGAAAGACCACTGATGGGGAGTGACCAGGGCTTCAGTGTCCAGGCACTGGCCGCCCACCGGGAGTGCTGGTTAAGGGCTTGGAAATGAACTTATATGTGGCACGACAGCAGCAGGCTTCCCAGCCAGGAGGCCCTGCCAACAGCAAACGCTTTGTTCCAGTTACACATGTTCGGCCGCTAGCCGGCCCCGCGTCTCCCTGCAAGCAAGCACCTTCACTGAAAAGAGGCTCCAAACTCGGTGTCACTCCAACCCAGCTGCAGGGCCTGAGATGCTTGCTTCTGCAATAGGGGAGCAGAAGGGTGGGGCGCGGGGCAGTGGGGGCCCACGCGCACCAGAGGGCCCATCGTCCCCATTGCCCGCCGCCTGCTCCAGCCAACTCGGCCCAGCTCCAGCTGGTCTCTGGGGGTCACCAGGTGGTACTCAGGTCCAAGGAAGACACAAGCCCAGACGTGTGTGGGCTCAAGCCCGTGCCTTTGGGGTTGGAGGAGGCCTGATGTGCCCACAGGCTCAAGCCCTGGCTGAGGCCCCGGGGGGCACTCAGAGACCCGGGGACACTGGGAGCTGCAGGAGGTGGCCTGCCATCCCCACCCTGTCCCCTGCTCCCCTGTGCTGGCCACAGGTTCCAGGCAGCACCCTTGGCCCACGGTGGTAACATCTGTTCAAGGCCCTGGCACCTCTGGACAGGGACAGGGGCGGCCATGTGCTGAGATGACCCCCAGGGACCTTGCACGTCCTGGGTCCTCACCCCCTTCCTCTTTCCTTTCAGCATGTTCCTGGAACATCCTCCTACCCTGACAGCCCCTTTGGAAACACCCCCAAGACCCAGTCTGTCTGAGCCATCTGGGAGAGTCCCCCCCGTCTCCCTGGAGCAGGGAGCATCTCTGGCCCCGGCTCTGCTCTGGCTTCACCCTCTGGCTTCAAACCAAAGGCCCTCAGCCTTTTTTCCCTCCAAATAGTTCACCTATATTTTTTAAAGCTCTTTTTTGCAGTTCCTCTAACCTGCCATGGATAGATTGCTATAATTGGCACTTCTAATTCTACCCTTGGTATCTATTTTTCTCATGCAGCTTTTATTTATTTATTCTTTCCTGCAGACTCCTGAGGGCTGTTTCCATTTGCTTTCTATTTTATTCATGCATCCTGTATGTATCCACCTGTGATACTGTGATTTATTTTATACATATATATATATATTTGGCCTTCCTCTGCTCCTGGCACAGGGCTCCTAAAACTGTTGGAGTTTCCTAACTGGTAAACTATAAAGCTGTCTTTTGTTGTGTTAATGAGGTCACTTTAGGAAAGCTTCTAAGGTTGCAGGCTGGTTGCCAGGAGACCAACCACGTGGTTACAGGGTTGGAAATTTCAGTCCCACCTCCGACCCCCAGTGAGGGAAGAGGGGCTGGAGACGGAGTTCAATCGCCAACCACCAATGATTTAATCAATCCTGTCTGTGCAATGAAGTCTCCGTAAACCCAAAAGAATGGGGTTTGGAGAGCATCCAGTATCGGTGGGCACCTGGAGGTGCTGGAAGCCTGGTGCACCTGGGCAGCATGGAAACCCTTCCCCAGAGCCTTGCCCTTGCATCTCTTCTCTGGCCGTTCCTGAGTTATGCCCTTTTTTAATAAACCCATAATCTAATGAGTTTCCTGAGTTAACTGGTCAAACCAGTTTAGCTGGTTTCCTGAGACCTGTGCGCTACTCAAGCAAATTAATAGAAACCAAGAAAGGGGTCCTTGGAACCTCAGATGTATATCCCATGGGTCAGAAGCACAGGTGATGACCTGGGCTTGGAATTGGTGTCTAAAGTGGGTCTGAGGCCTTACTTGGTGGGGTCTGACACCAGGCCAGGTAGATGGTGCCATATCTGAGTTGAATTGCAGGACCCCCAGCTGGTGTTGGGGCAGCGCTTGGTGGGGACCTCCCCCACTCAGGGACTGGGCGCAGCTCTTGCCGCTGTACAGCGATGTTATCTACGTGTTCTCATTACAGAGACTGCATTTTTCATGCTGAGTGTTTCCACTCGGGCCTTTTTACGGTTTCTTGTTTTTATTTTGTACTGATAAGTCTTCTTTATCTGCTTAATTTCAAATCCTTGGCCAATTCACTTTAATAATGCTGATTCACATTATAATCTTGTCTATTTCAGGGTAGTGACCAGCCCATCCTTCCGTGTGAATTTTAAAAGGCAAAACCTTTTTTTAGTAAACTTTGTTAGATTAGTATACTATTTATTTCTCAACAACTACTACAACACATAAAGTCAGCCTGTAAAACTTGTACAAACAATTATTAAACATGAAATAATAAAAATTTAAGTTTTAATCACAATAATTATAAACTCTACGTCACTAGGATATAATATTTATACAAACATGCCTCGCTTTTGGCTGAGAAAATTTTCAAAATGCATTTCATTACTTACTGGCTTCAATATTGCATTTTATAACAGGTCCCTAGATTTGACAGTTTTTTGTGACACTGTGGATCACAAGCAGTTTTAGGTAGATTTTGAGAAGGTACACTTTCCACTAGCAAATGATACTGGCATAGTTGTGTACGTCCTGAGAGATTCGAAATTATTTAGAAATGTATCCAATAAATTACTGCTGCAAATATATCTTAGGACTTTAATGGGAGTCATCCAGTTTTAGAAAACAGCCTGAAATTTCTAGATTCTCATACACTGGTCCCCCGTCCACCCCCCACCCCACCCCCACCCCCGCTAATATCACCTTCTTACCATGTTCAGCGGTAGAGTCAGTGCAGACACATTTTATGTGCTGGCAGAATTCAATTCATCTAATTTTCAGATTTCATAAGGCATCTGGAAAACTGTAAAGGCCATGAAATTATTTCGGTATCTCAAAACTTTATTTCAAAATGATTGGGCCTCCCTGGTGGCGCAGTGGTTGGGAGTCCGCCTGCCGATGCAGGGGATACGGGTTCGTGCCCCGGTCTGGGAGGATCCCATATGCCGCGGAGCGGCTGGGCCCGTGAGCCATGGCCGCTGAGCCTGTGCATCCGGAGCCTGTGCTCCGCGACGGGAGAGGCCACAACAGTGAGAGGCCCGCGTACCGCAAAAAAAAAAAAAAAAAAAAAAAAAAATTATTGTCTCTAACACAGAAAAAAACTTATTCTTAAATTGTCTTACGTTTCAAAGATGGGCTGAATGTAAGTTGCACAAGTAGAATGAGCGTTCTTTTTTCTTTTCCTATTATTTTCTTTGTTGGCAAACTTGGCATCAACTGTCAAGAGACTTTGTCGTCTTTATTTTAACATTAATAATGTCATTTTGTAAACATGATTGCTTTCTTTTTGTTGAAATAATTTCTTAATCTTTCAATAACTTTCAGGGAACTGTGTGCATTGAAGTTTGGTTCCTGCATAATTTTGCTACAACATTACTTTTATTTAAAATACTTTGTCAGATCAGTACAGAGCAAATACAATTAAAAGTGAGTAAAAAGGTATAATTTTGATGTGTGCTGTGGAATGTATATTTTCAGTAATATCAATAATTTCCAAAGGAATGTTGGACACTGTCTCTCACTGATTTCTTGGATATCTCACAAGTATCTCAGAAACAACACATCCTGAAGTTAAGTCCAGTCTCAACGCCGTCACCCGTCTGCTTCCCGTCTTCATGCATCCCTGAAGCTGGGAAACAGCATCCTTGATTCCTTCCATTTTTACTTTCTGAATCCTTAGCAGGTCTGCTGACTCTGGCCTTCCCTAGGTCGGCTTCCTTTGACTGGAGGCTCTGGGTTCTCTAACCCTAGAGTCTACCGGATTTATGTATTGATTAACTAAGGCAGTAAATTCACTTACAGACCAGTGGGGAATTCCATTTTCTACAACAAATCCAAGCAGGTTCCCCAGTGACTTTCCATCGTGGACTCTGCCATTTTCCTCCTCGCTCTGCAAGGAGCTGTAACACACTCAGCAGCGTGTTTCCTGCCCACGTCCCCACTGGAGGGCATGACGAGCTCCAGCAGGTAGAGAGACATGCCAGGTAGTTTACAAGGATGTCCACCTGGATGCCACTCCTAAATGGATAAGTATCTATATCTAGGCATTTGCTCCCTTGCAATACCAATTTCCCAGGGGTGCATTTCTGTAATCTTCTAAGTGCTGGATGGGAGGTTCGAGCTGGATTCCATCTGGTTTGTTGTCTGAGGTCAGTGAAAACCCAGACACTGGTCCCAGTGTGATGTTAGTCTTTATTCAATGAGGAGACGGTCTCTCCATCCTTTGTCAGCCCCACACTGGAAACGTGGAAATCTTGGGTTCATCTCTCGCATGCAGTGCTTAAATTTCACTTTGAAGTCTTTCCCCTTGAACGCCGGCACCCACTGGTATCTGATGGTGCTGATAAAGTTGCTGTTTCTAAGCTGGACGTTCACCCAGGCTCCTGGTGGCGCCAAGTGACAAGGTAGCCACACCGCAAACCACTGGAGCGCAGAGCAGCCAGCACAGCCGCTGGGCTCGAGGGCATCGGATGTGGGAAACCTCACGGCTCATCTCCCGGCTCAGGTGGGTTGGAAGCCAGATCTGTTCCTGAAAATATTGCCAATTTGGCCTAGGAGAAACCAGGGCACCTAGTTCCTGGTATTAGTGTTGCCGCCTCCTAGTTTAAGCCTAAACATGGGGATTAGATCAAATCGTCTGGGAAGCGGCTTTTATTTTGCTCGCCTCTACCCTGCGCTGCCTCGCCTTTGGCCCTTGTCCTGGTGAGAACACCTGCGGGTGAAGAGAAACACGGAATTAAAGAAGGAGAGATGGAGGGTTGCTTTAGGTGTACGTTAGGGATTGAATTGTGTGTCCCCCCAAAAAGATATGTTGACATCCTATCCCCTGAGACCTCGGAATGTGCCCAATTTGGAAACAGGGTGGCTGCAGACTTAATTAGTTATGAGGCGGTCATACTGGAGGAGGGAGGGCCCTAACCCAACCGGGCTGGTGTCCCTATAAGAAACGGAGAGAGACACGGGGAAGGACACACAACGCAGTCTCTTTCTCCATCGTCACACGGCCTTCTCCTCCCTGTCTGTCTGTCTTTGCATCTTTCCTCTTCTTACAAGGACCCCGGTCACGTGGGATCATGCCCCGCCCCGTAACCCCCCACCCCGCCCAGCATGACCTCATCTTAACTGAATACACCTGCAAAGACTCTACTTGCATATAAGGCAATCTTCATTGGCACCGAGGCTTAGGACATCAACATGTCTTTTGGGACACAATTCAGCCCACCAGTATCCTTCGTGACCTCATCCAGGGCTCCAAGTGTCCCCCCGTGGGGGGCGGGTAAACGCAGCCCCATCCTCCCCCTCCCACTGGCAGGAATCCTGTCCTGGCTCCAAACCTCACACACACACACACAGCCTTCCAAAAGGTCGCCACTTTCCAATACATGTTGAGGTCCTTCACGGTGACAGAGAAAGGCCCAGATCCTGTGGGGAGCCAGCTGGAGAGGGCGTGGCGGGGCTAAATCCTTGAGCAAAAGGGACACTGGGGGCCTGGGGACCTAAGTGCTCGGCCTAGAGGGCCTTTCCAACAGAAACACACACGCTGTCATTTCAACACGTAACTGGGATTTTAAAAACTAATAAGATACTTTGCATTTTTTTTTCATGCTAAGTCTTCAAAATCTGATGTGTTTTATACTTAATGTACATTTCACTTTGGACCAGTTCCATTTCAGGTGGTCAACAGCCACTCCTGGCTGGTAGCTATCATGTTGTCCAGAGCTCCAGAAGATGCTCCAGCACAACCCGCTGAGTGGGGTGAGGATCTTAGAATATGTCCACAAAATCTCTGCTACTCCTGCCTTCCTCTTGAGGGTGGGCTAGACTTCCTGACCTGCTCTGGCCACTAGAATAAAGGGGGACGTGACAGGGTGTGCCTTCAGAGGCTTGGTCATAAAAGGGACTGGGACATGGTCCTCACTGCCCTCGCTGTCCTGTTGGGAGGACACAAGCCCCCATGCAGAGGCCCACATGGGGTGCGGTGAGCTTGGCTATGAGCCAGGTACGTGGGCCATCCTGGAGGTGCATCTCCTGCCCAAGCAGGCCTTCGGGTGACCCTTCCCCCAGCACCACTTCTTCCCAACCGCTTTGTTCTTTAAATGGTGTACAGGGCCACTTGCCTCTTTACCACCTGGAAAAATATCCTACAAACGAGAGAGAAGGAAAAGAATTTTGTCAAAGGGATGGTGAAGAGATCATGATTTTGACATTTTTTTAACTCTTAAGTCTTCAGAAATTCTCTTCTATGCCCACCCTCCCTTTTTTTTTTTTTTTTTTTTTTTTTTTTGCGGTATGCGGGCCTCTTCACTGTTGTGGCCTCTCCCGCTGCGGAGCACAGACTCCGGACGCGCAGGCTCAGTGGCCATGGCTCACGGGCCCAGCCGCTCCGCGGCATGTGGGATCTTCCCGGACCAGGGCACGAACCCGTGTCCCCTGCATCGGCAGGCGGGCTCTCAACCACTGCGCCACCAGGGAAGCCCCCCACCCTCCCCTTTAATGCTTATTTACATGGACACATATACTCATCAACCCAAAGCACAGCCCCCTTTTGAAAATTTGTTTTGAGCAATTTTAGGTTCTCAGAAAACATTGAGCAGAAAATACAGAGAATTTCCATATACCCGCCTCATCCTTCCTCCAACTTCCCCTATTACTACCGGCTTCTACTGATTCAGCACATTTGTTACAGTTGATGAGCCAATATCGATACTTTGTTATTAACTGAAGTCCTCGCATAGTTTGCTTCAGGTCGCTCTTGGTGGTGTACTTTCCATGGGCTTGGACAAACGTATAATGATGACACCATTACGGTATCATACACAGTAGTTTCACTGCCCTAAAAATCCCCTGTGCTCTGCTTATCCATCCCTCCCCCACCTCAACCCCTGGCAACCCCTGATCTTGTCACCGCCTGCATAGTTTTGCCTTTTCCAGAATGTCATATAGTTGGAATCACACAGTACATAGCTTTTCAGGTTGGCTTCTTTCACTTAGTCAAGTGCATTTAAGGTTCCTCCATGTCTCTTCATGGCTTCACGGCTCATTTCTTTCGACTGCTGAATCATATTCCATTGTCCGGATGAACATAAATAAAACCAAGGTTTATTCTATTCACCTACTGAAGGACATCTTGGTTGCTTCCAAATTTTGGCAATTATGAGTAAAGCTCTTATAAGTATCCGTGTGCAGGTTTCCTGTGCAGACATAAGTTTTCAGTGTATTTGAGTAAATACCAAGGGATGTGGCTGCTGGATCGTACGGTGAGAATATGTTCAGTTTTGTAAGAAACCCCTAGACTGTCTTCCAAGCTGGCTGCACCATTTTGCATTCCCACCAGCAACGTGTGAGTGTGCTTGTTGCTCCCCCTTTAAAAACAAAAACAAATAAACAAAAAACATTTTCTTGACAACTGTTCTCTTTAAGAGGGAAAAATCATTTGGCAAGGCAGTGGAGCCACCAGGGTCCAAAGAGAAAAGTCTACATCCAGAGAAGCTTTCTGAAACAACAAAACAAAACAAGCCTGGTACCAGCCTTCTGGAAGAAGCCCACCCTGAAGCAGAACCAGCAGTTTGTGGGCCAGTTATTCAAGGAATCGGTAGAAACCAGCTGATCAACAGTGAGATGGGCCCAGGGTGGAGCTGGAGCTCTGCACCTTGAGGCAAGGACAGTTCTCCTCACCCCCATCCTCAGGCGACAGCTAAAAAAGTGAGGATGGAGAAATCAACCAGCCATTTATCTTGTTTCCTGAAACTAAAGCATTCCCTCTTCCAACAGGTTGTTGGGTGTTTTTCTTTATTAATTCTTATCAAGTAAGAAATAATTTGATACTTATTATTTATTTGATACTTATTATTTACAAATAATTCTTATTACTATTAAGAATTATTCATTAACAAAAAAGACAAGCCAAAAAAACCTAAAATCTTACTACTTTTGATGTGTTTTCATGTATTTCCATCCAGACATTTTTCTCTGTAAATATATAATTAAAAAATTATTTTCTGTCCTCCTCCTCTCCAGGCTGGACATCTTATATCTTTTTCTAGAGAGAGAGAATCATTAAACTCTCAGCTAGAAAGGTTAACAGCCATTGCTGTTTAGCATATAATGTTTATCACATAGGAAATTGCCTTGGGCCACGGAGCTGCATCTCCAGGTTGGTGGTACGTTCCAGCAAGTGCACCAGGGCAGCACCAACTTGTTATTTTAGCACCTTCTAGGAAAATGAAACTGTGCACCTTAGACTGAACTTAGACTAAGTCAGTTCACTGTTGCCCAGTTACTGTGACACCAAAAAGGTCACAAAGTAAATTTTAATTTCCTTATTTAATTATGTAAGATAATTGTCACCATGTGTAATAACTGCTCATGGATATTAACATTGATACTTGGAATTATATGACAACTTTCACAAAACAACCTCAGACATAGAATTGTGTGCAGAGCATCTTGTGATCATTTGGAGCATATGAAGATGTAAAAGGAAGGGAAACATTGAGCTAATTCACTCAGAGAGGGGATCCCAGCCAACCCCTGCTACCCAGTGGGGCATTAGAAGGATTGAGGCCCTTCAGGCCCGTCTCTGCTGAGGACAGGACAAAGGAAACAAGCAGATCAAGGCCTCCTGGACATGGGTGCGGACTGTACCAGTGCAGATTTGGGTGGCCAGCTAGGGATTCCAGACAGTGAGCCTGGGCAAATATGGGAGTTGTCACGGCTCCCCTACAAGCTTATAAACCAACACAGACAAAACCAGAAAGAGCCCAGAGAGGACAACACACGTATCCAGGCATCACGATGCCTGGACTCCAAGCCTTCTTGAGGTTTCTGGAACATGCTGGCCTGTGCTACCCTGTCCCCAGCACCAAGGTCTTCACCATTCATGTTGTCCTTCTTGGCACAATGGCGGGGGCCATCCTCATCGACGTGGGTCTTTGCTGTGTCACCGCTGCAGCTAAAAAGGAAGTGGAAGGGCTGGAGGAATAAGTGAAGACCGCCAGAGCTCCTCTCTGTGAGACAAAGGGCCCGGTGCTTCGCACATGTTTTACATTGTTGATCTGTTCTATCTGCATATTGTCTTGTTGGGTGGAAAAAAGGAGAGAGGCTAACTCTTACTTAGCCCTTACATGTCAGGCACTTTCTGAATGTTTTACAAATATTAACTCAATTAATCCTCAGACCCCTCTATGAGTAAGTACTATTATCGTCCCCTTTTTAGGCAAAGAGAGGTTAAGTAGCCTAAGATCACATAGCAAGAAAGTGACAAAGCCAGGTTTTGGACCCCCAAAGTCAGGCTCCAGAATCTACGTGCGTAATACTTCCTCTGCCATTTTTCACTTTGGGCTGATCACATGAGATAATAGATAAAGCTGTTTTGAGAGGTGTAAATGTAAGGTCATAGTTTATAATGGTTTTTGCTAATTACTTCATTTATTCAACAAGTTTCCGCCTGCCGAAGAATGAGACTCACCCACTGAGTGCTGACTACACGGTGAAGAGCAAACGCAGACAGCAGGGCACGGTGGATATTCTCTAGGCTGTGCAACAGGGGAAAGCCTTGTGCCCCCTTACCCGAGTTTTGATCTGTTCCAACCCTCACTGTCCTCCTCTATAAAACAGGAAGATTGGTTCCTGTCTTGCAGAATTCAGCATACTATTGAGTACCCAGTAGATGGTTGGCATTATGAAAAATAGCTTGTACCCAAATACAAGGCTCTCACGGTTGAGTGGGGGGGGGCACCTGAAAAATCACACTGCAACTGAGTCTATGAAATAATTGACGTTTGCAGTACTGAGAGCGTCCCAAGGCAGCCGTGAGTAAATGGAGTTGGGAACAGCTTTACCCCAGTTGACGGTTTGAGTGTGACCCCGAGGTACGAACTTACTCACTGAACAAATAACCGTGAGCTGCCAGCCACTCTTCTAGGTGTTTGGGTCTCCGCAGCAAACAAACAGAAATACCTGCCCTGGTGGGGGGGACTTGATCAAAATGAAAGAGTAAATAAGGTAATATACTAGAAGCTGACACGAGCTATGAAGAAAAACAAAGCTGGGAATTGGTGAGGTTTAGGGTTCAGGACTGCTCCCTCGCAGCCCCTCCCAGGGCCCTGGGCCTACTTTTCTCTCGACATCATACCCCAGCCCTTCCTCGGGGTCCCGCGGCGGCATCGGCTTCGGGCCCCGCGGCACTGGAAACGGCGCGCATCCCCCCATGCGCGCGCCCGGCTCGCCCACTACCGACTCGCGCGCGTCCCACTGGTGGGTTCGGGGTCCCCCCGCAGGTCACCAGGTCCCTGGGCGCACCTCTGCTCGCCAGGCACCGCGCTCTGCGTTGCGCCTCCAGTGCCAGCGGGTGCGCGCTGGCTGGTGGAGATCCGGCGGGACGTTTCCACCAGACACCACCTGTGCGCCCGGGCCCGTGCCCACGCCGGAGACTGGGACCCAAGGACCTTGCGACCCCGTGAGGCTGCACCCTCAGGAGGGTGCGACCTGGGATGCTCAAGCCCCGCGGCCGGGCCGTCCAGCTGGTCCGGCGGGGAGGGAGGGCCGCGGTGGTAGGGGGGTGAAGAAGGGAGGGGCTGGGAGAAAGGGGGAGAAGGCGGGGCGGGGGCGGGAGGAAGCGGGCAGTGGCTGGGGATCCGGCCAATCCCGAGCCCGGGCACCTCCCCCTGGTGATCGCCCCCAACCGCCGCCCCCGCGGGTTCCAGCCTGACCGCAACCGAGCTTCGGCCACGTTCACTCTGCCGCCCCGGGACCCCAACCTGGACCCTCGCCCAGACCCTCACCCTGACCCGGATCCGGACCCCGACCCCGACCCGGAGCCGGATCCGGAGCCAGACCCGGACCCAAACCCTGACCCCGATACGGACCTCGACGCCCACCCAGACCCCGACCCGGACCCGGAACCGTGAGCCCTGTCTGGACCCCGACTTTGATCCCTGCAGGTGAGCGTGTCAGTCTCCGTGGCGGGCGGCACCCCCTTCCTGCGACCCCGGACCCGGACCCTGCCGGGGGTCCCGGGGGTCGCAGGCACCGGACCCAACGGCTGTCACCTTACCGCCGTCACCTTTTCTGGTTTACGCCTCTAGGTCCCACCCAGAGGAGAAGGTCAGGACCCTCCCCCGGGCCTGCTATCGCCCCTGGGCGGCTTCTTACTTAGAGACCCGGTCCCGTCCCAGGCTCTGCGCGGAGCGGTCCGGCGCGTCCCCGCCAGCCCTTCTAGAGGAAGCCCCCGACCCCCTCCAGCCCTTCCGCCCCCCCCCCGGCCCCCTCCGGCCCTTCCAGCCCTCGCCGGCCCCTCCGGCACCCCCGGCCCCTCAGGTACCCCAAGCCCCCCCCCCCCGCCCTCCACTCCTTCCTCGGCTTCTCGCAGCCCCATCACCGCCACACCCACACCCCGCGGTGGCCCGGTGCTCCAGACTCGGTCCGGGGCTGCGGCGCTGGTCCGCGTTGGCGGCGCGGCCTCCTTTATCCCGCCCTCCCCCCGACTCTCCATCCAGGTGCGGCCTGAAACGTGGGCTTTCTGAGCTCCTTTGGAGAGGGCTCCACTCTGAACGTTGCCTGAGGCTGACCTGGAGGAGCCTGGAGGACCGGCAAAAGCACCAAGAGGGAGACACCCAGGTGAGGGGTACCTGCCTGCCTGCAGGGTATGGGATTCCCAGGAGGACTGGAACTTCCCAGGTCACAGGGTCGGGCCGTTCTGGATGATTTGTGTGTGGGGTTCAGTGGCATTGACGCAAGGCGACACGACGACATTAGCTGTGAATCCCCAAGTTGAGGGCATGCCTTGGTTCAGCAGTGTGACCACAGCCCCTCTCTTCTTCCTCCCCAGAAAGGACGGCTGGAGCAGAAAGTGGCTGGGGAGTGGGGAGGGGCTGCGGGGGAGGGGCTGAGGCGAGCGCTGGGGTCAGTGGGTGAGTGTGTCTTCTTCCACCTTTCGAGTTTCCTTGAAAGGTGAGTGGACTTTTCTAGGACGCTGCTGGCAGGGAGCTGGGCCTTTCCATCGGGAAGGGGGCTGCTGGCCACTTGGCCCTGAAACACCCCTGTCCCCACTTTTCTGTGGAACCTCAGCCCCCTGCCGCCATCAAGTATGGACGAATGTGACTGAAGACAAAAAGAGACGTGTGTCCCGCACCCACCCACCCAATCCCAGCGGGGCAGGGGCAGGTCCAGCCTGTCCTCCCAGCAGAGGTAGGCAGACAAAAGGAAGTGGGGAGGAAGGCCCAGCCCAGGCCCCGTGGCTGTTCTTACCTGGGGGGACAGGGTGTGCAGGGCCAGCTGCTTGGTTGACACGAGGAGGCTCTATGAGTCACGCCCCATGTAACATAGTTGTGTCCAGTTCATTCCCCTTGGACTTTCAAGGATCTTCTGGTGACCAGGATGTGGTGACACGAGGGCCCAGAGGCCCCAGCCACCTGCTGACCTGGGTTAGGTTATTAAAGTGGTGGCCTTGTGGGCCCAGGTGGGCATTTTGTGGCAGCCCCTTCCTGGCCTCTGGGCACAGGCTGGATGGCTGGTGGGTATGTTGAGGTCCACGTCCCCACGGTGAGGCTGTAGGTGGGACATGCGGGGCTGTGTGTGTGGCAGGGCCCTGTGGCCCCTAAGTGAATAGTGGCTTTTCCAAGAGCAGCTGTCATCAGGTGCTGATTCTCCCAGACTCTGGTCTGGCACCAACCGGTCCCTGCAGTGAACGAGAGATGTGAACTTGAACCTCAGGAAATCCTAGGCCTCCCAAGACCGGGAAGACAGGCCCACTAGAACCTCAACGCACTTTTCAGCAGGGCATGGCAGGGTTGGGTGGCTTGCCGGCTACTGAGAGGGCAGGGCCTGGTCGCCTGTCACCTCACCCCAGCCCCAGTTTAGCCAGGACTGGTCTGCCCCACGAGCACTGTTTGGGGCACCCTGCCCTCCTCCTAACAGGGGCCTACAGAGGGCCTCCATTTCCTCTCTTCTAGAAGCAGTAACTTCCCAGGAGCTTTAATCAGCCAGCCGTCGCTGCGCCATTTTACTCTCAAGAAGGGCGGGCTGAACGCCAGCCAGTCATGTTGACAAGGTGCAGGCCTGCGGGTTTCCCGTCTCGGCCACCTGATCCCGCCAGGAGGGCCATTTGTGCATCTTCTTAGGCGTGGCTGCCCCCCCCCACCCCCGGCAGAGGTGGCTGACACTGCACAGATGCGCCTTGTGCTCAGGGCAAGCGGAGCTGCTTCTCGACTCCTGGCCCGTTTGTTTCGAGGCCTCAGCCTTTTTAGGAAGGTGGTTGGTTTGGAAAAGTACAAGACTTGCCTACACAGAATCGCTGGCTTCCTTAAAGTTTGAAGTGTCCTTGACGCAAAGACCGGGTACTTTGTACTTGACAAGAACTGTGCCTTGTTTTCGAAATGACTGGGTTTTGAGGAGCCGGTCAGGTCTCTGCCGTGGCAGGACCGCGGGCCTGGGATGTTCTCAGATGACACCTGTTGTCTCAGGGTGGCTGTCACTCAGGAAAGTGTCGGGGTCACCTGATCCTTGTTCTCCCCCATCCTTAGAACGCAGGCACCTGGGCACGGCTGAGGGTGGGTGCCAGCAGGGTGGGAACGTCTCTGACTAGGGGAACCTTGCATCTCCCTGCACCCCTGGACTCGGCCCCCTCCCCAGTCCCTGCACCCCTGGGCTGGATCCCCTCCCCAGTCCCTGCACCCCTGGGCTGGATCCCCTCCCCAGTCCCTGCACCCCTGCGCTCGGCCCCCTCCCCAGTCCCTGCACCCCTGGGCTGGATCCCCTCCCCAGTCCCTGCACCCCTGCGCTCGGCCCCCTCCCCAGTCCCTGCACCCCTGGGCTGAATCCCCTCCCCAGTCCCTGCACCCCTGGGCTCGGCCCCCTTCCCCAGTCCCTGCACCCTTGGGCTGGGCACCTCTCACCCCGCAGTCCACACCCCCCTGTGCCCTTGCTGGGAAGCCCGGCAGGAGGCTGGTGGATCAGTCAGTGAGGCGACTCAGTGAGCAAATGTGAGAGCGACTGTGACCATCACGATACAGACGTGTGGACGGGGTTGGGGAAGGGGAGCCGCGCGCCCGACACCAGTGTCCGCGCGCCAGGGACCCCGCCACACGATCCCAGATGCGGCCTGCGTGACCACGCTCCCTGTCCTGTCTACAGAGCACGACAGGGCCCAACGCCTGAGGCTCCCTTCTCTAGGCGCCCATGGAGGGACCCCTGGCGGCAATGGCCAGCGGCCCCTCTGGATGGGTCTGGGTGGCCTCTGGTTCCCGGGCACCACCTGCACACACAGGCCTGACTGTGATGCTGACATGAAGCTTCTCTCATCACCAGGGGGTCGTTATTCCAGTTACTTCGCTCGATAATATAATGGATCCGGAAGCAGAGAGGTTTACAGGGTGCCCGTGGGCCCCAGGGCCCCAAACCCTGCCGGAAGGACACCGAGAGTGTGACCCTGACAGCGCGGCACACACAGGAGGGAGGCTGAGCGCCTGCAGGATGAGCCCTGAGGCCGCGGTGCCTGCCTGTGCACCTGGCGGCTCAGGGGACCCTGCCCTTGGCCGCTTCCTCCTTGTCCCCTGAGGCCACGGCCAAGACCCCCTGTCGGCGCCTCCCTCCCAGCCCCACCCGACAGGGAGGAAAGTCTGGGCGGAGTGGGTGAAAGTCAGTGCTTTCTTGGAGGGGACCTTCACAGGTGCGTGCCCCGTGCCCCGAGCCGAGCCCCTGCCAGGACGCAGGGCCGAGCGGACCTGCCTCTGCTCTTGTAGAGGAGGCCACGGGTGACCCTGCAGCTTGTTCTCTGCTCCCAAGAGAGGGACGTGGCCCTGGGGTTCTCATGCATGTGCACCGGGCAGCTGGGCCCAGGGGCAGCGAAGCAGCCAGGCGCAGACCTGCCCTCGGAAGTGTGGGGTGCAGTACCGGGAGACCAGCCCGAGGACACGGGGGGCACAGAGGTCTGGCACACAGGAGTCCACGTGCCCGGGGAGATACAGGGTCGGTGCCAGGTGGCTGGCGGCCAGAGGCCAGTGGACGGTGGGAAGGGGCCTTGGCCTGAGGTAGCGCATGCCAGGCGGAGGGAACTGTACTCGGGACGGCGCGGAGGTGGGGCCCCTAAGGTGGGGGGACTCTGAGGTGGGGAGCCCCTGCGGGCCGTGGTGGGAAGGCCCCGTAGGATTCTGGACGCGGAGAAGGCGAGGGGCTGGGCAGGAGAGGGGGAGGGGGAGGACGACAGAGCCCGGCCGCCGTGCCAAGTCAGGGGGAGAGGCCCTGAGGGGCAGTGGGGGCCTCTGGAGGACTTGCCCTGGGCGGGCGGCGGGCGCATCCCACCCTGTTTCCAGACGTCTGTCTGGGCAGCTGTGAGGAGAGGGAGGGAGGGAGGGGCGGCAGGGGAGCAGGCTGTTTAGTTGGCCCAAGCGGGACATGTGGGCGGCACCGGCCAGGCTGGTGGGAGGAGAAAGGAGGGAAACGCCAGCACGTAGCGCAGAGCAGAGGGGAGGTGGGACGAGTCTGCTCCCCTGGACCCGGCAGGCGGAGTACTCTGGGGGGGGGAGGAGGGCAGAGGGCCGTGCAGGAGCCCCCCACCTGCCCGCGTGTGTTCCGCCGGGCGTCACCAGGATGCGGGAATGTGGGTTTAGATAAATAGAGTGGGTGTCGAACATGGGGGTTTAGTCAGGGCTCTCCGGGAGAGAGTTGCATCTTGAGGGGCTGGATCGTGACTGAGTGGCAGGCAGGTCTGAAATCCACGGGGCGGGGCGGGGCGGGCGGCAGGGCTGCAGACCCAGGAAGAGCTGACGCTGCAACTGGAGTCGAAGGCCGTCTGGAGGAGGATGGCCTCCTCCTCCAGGGACCTATCTTTCCTCAAGGCCTTGGACCGCTTGCATGCGGCCCACCCACACTGCGGAGGCTCATCCGCTTTACTTAAGGTCAGCTGTTTAGAACATAGCTTCACCCGAAAACCCCCTCTGAGCAGCACCCGACACCGGGTACGTGGCCCAGCCAGGCGGACACACGAGGGCCGGGCAGCCACGGGGCTGCGCGTGGTCCTCTAGGCTGGGCACGGGTCTCTGGGCCCCTTTCGGGTGCTGGGGCCCTGGGGTCTCAGGAGCAGCCAGCTAACATTCGTGACTGGGACCCCGATAAGTAAAGGTTTCCCCCAGCCCCAGCGCACGCTCCCAACGCGGGAACAGCGATTTCAGGGAGTGGCGCTCACTGTGACCGACCCTGCTTTGCCCCTGGTTGGTTCGCAGCCTCGGGAGTTTCCTGGGTGGCATTTGAAGCTGGCTCCGTACGTGGAGGGCGGGAGAGACCAGGACAGAGGCAGACACCCGGGTGGCAGGTGCAAGTTTACTAAGCAGGGACTTGGGTGTGACGCCCGTCTCGGGCACCCCGCCCACCAGAGTCTCAAGTTCACACGGAGGCCCTGGCGGTCCGGCTGAGTTCACCTCCAGAGGGCCTCAGCCGCATCTCTGACACTGCCTCTCCTGCGGGAACCGGCGGCAGAGCCTGCGTCCGAGGGCAGGGGTATGGATCGTCTGGGTCCGGCTGGTGGTCAGCCGGTGGTCACGTTCTCTCGATGGCCGCCTCCACCGTGGGGCGTCCTCTGGAGGCCTCGCACTTCCTCCGGGCCGACACGCGTGTGTGACCCCGATCACAGGTGAAACGCCCTCCTCTGGGGCCGTGGTCGACGAGCCAGTGCAGCCCTGGAGGCCGGCAGGCAGGGGCTGGGACCCGGGGTGGGGGCACCAGGCTGCTGGCCGAACCCCTCCCAGCGACCTCACGGGCCACGTGCTGGGTGCAAGATGAAAGGTGATGGAGACCCTTCGGGGCCCCCCATGTAGGAAGCCTCTGCTCCCCCAGGAGGTGCCCCCCGCTGTGGGCTTCAGGTCACTGCTCCGTGAGGTTGGGCCCTGGACCCTCCCCAGTCTGGGGACCTCTGTGTCCTGGGCTGACCCTTGACTTCACCTTTGAACGCGCAGGAGTCCCGGTGCTCACCCTCCAGGGAGAGGGACCATGGGGCAGCCACACCCACAGCAGGGTCAGGGCCCCAGGCCAGAGCAGGCCCCTCCCCGCCCTGCTCCCGTCACCTGAGGAAGGTCTGGCAGGCGTTGCTCAGTAAGGTCTGGGAATCTCACAGGCAGCAGCCACTCCCCGCACCCACCAGGGCGTTTCCGCCCCCCCCCCCCGCCCCCCGGGGTCCACACTGCGTCAGGCCTGCCCCGTGCGGCCTGGGCACGTCCTCGGGGCACATGAGGCCCCATCGGCGGAGTGGACGCCCACTCATCTCGGTGCTGGAGCCTCCACTCGGGCATCTGTCCATCTTCCCGGCATCCGCGCCTTTCCCAGAGGTCTTGCCAGGTGACTAGTTAACCAGATAAACTGGTCCCTGATAGGGGTGCTCCCCCGGCCCCCCAGGATGTTCTGCCACCCCGTGGCCTCCCTTTCCTCCTCTCAGGGCACCTCTTCCCCCAGAGCGAGCATCCCTCACCCAGATGCACCTTAGGTCTGAGTGGCTCTCTCTCAGCTTCGAGGGGTTTTGCCGTCGGGATTCTTCCTTTGGGTTCTGGAAAGAGAGGACGTTGATTGGTGCTGGACCCTGAGACCGGGCTCTGGGGTGGGTGTCTGTGCCCCACCCAGACATGGAGCACCCTCGGAAAATACCCAGGGTTTTGAAAACACATTCCTGCGCCCTGGGAAATAGGATCGGGCTGTTGGCTTCGGATAACTGGTCACCACAGCCGCCGTTTCCCGCCCACCACGGCTTCGCCCTTCAACCAGCGCCGTTGCACGAACACTGGTGTGTGTTTCAAACTGCAGCTGCCGGGTTGATGCTGTGGGCTTGAAGTTGGTGTGGTTTTGAAACCGTTCTTGATTCTTTGCCACGAACAGCAACTTGGATCAATAACGTCTTTGAAGACGCTCGCTCTGCAGAGGCTCCCGCCCTGGCTCTTTCCTGGTCTCCCGAAAGCAGGCACCAAGCGCGGCTTCTCCGCTGGGCCTGGGCTGCTGCAGGGGCCGGGAGCCGGGTGTTCTGAGGCTCCAGATGACAAGTGTCAGGACCCGCACGCCCTCAGCAGCGGGAGGACGAGCGGAAGAGCCGGGAGTCGGAGCCGCGAGCCTGGCGGGCTGGGCGCCCCGTCTGTGGCCAGCCTGCCTGTACAGGCCCAGTGTCCTGGCGCCCAGGGGAAGGGGCCCGAAGTCGCTTGGAGCTTGGGCCGGTCTGGCCTGAGGCTCAGCCTTGCCTCAGTACCGTGCTTTCATAGCTGTGGGCTCCTGGCAGCTAGAAAGCCCAGCTCAGGTTTCCGTTCCACTTCTCAGCCGTCGACAGATGGGCGCTGCAGTCCCAGAGCCCCTCAGAGCTGGCCCTCAGCTCTCAGCAGGAGGCACCGCTGCCTCGGCGGAAGGGTCCCTCCGGGAATCATCCAGCAGGGAGGGGCCGACGTGGGCGTCGCTGTGCCGTGTGCCTGGTGTTCTGCATGCGTGCGGGAGCTTGGTCTGCGGTTTTCTTGCTGCTCAGCACCCCGTCTATAAGCTTCCACCCCTGGTTTGTAAATTCATAACGTTAAGTCAAGAAAAAGCAGCCACCGTCCCCTTTCACTAGAGTAGTCTTGTTAAGTCTCTCTGGAATTGCAGGACGCCTCATTTCCTGCTGCAGGGGCTGGGGAGGCTCTGCCCCTTTGTGCACCTCGGGGAGGTCTGCACCCAGGACTTCTCTGGTCCAGAGCGAGCCAAGGCCCCTCAGAACACACGGAGGACCTGCCCGGGCATCCGGGCTGGGAGGCCCCTGGCCTTGCTAGCCCTGTGGAGGCAGGGTGAAAGCAGCATCGGCTGGGTGTCTCGGTTCTGGTCTCGGTGATTGGTTGTGTTCCTGGGTGCTTCTCTTGTCCCTTTTGGACCTCAGTTTCCTCCAACTGTAGAATGGAAGTAAGGTGAGCCTTTTTGTCTTATGGGATGGCGTATATAAAAGCATTTGGAAAAGTTTAAAGTGTAAGTATAAGATACAGAAGTGAAATGTAAAATGCATTATATTTAAGGAAAGTATGGAAGTGCAAATGTGAGGTCTCAGCGAGGCTCCCGGAGGTGGCACCTTGCTGGGAAGCGGCAGGAGGCGGTGACAGGCAACGGTCAGGCTCTGCTGAGCAGGGAGGGGTTCGAGGACTCCTGAGTGGGAAGAGTTAGCTAGCTCGCCCAGGCCCCTGCCAGCAAGTGGCTGGTGAGGACACGCGTCTGTAGAGCACACGCACCTCTTACACCAACGAGGGGCGCTGAGGTCACAGCACACGACACGTGAGACCACAGCCTCGTTTCACTCCACCCGCCAACAAAAGGAGCTTATTGGTTGGAGCCCCCAGCCCCAGAACTCAGCTTCCTAAGTGAAGAAGCAGAAAGTTCTGGAAGAGCAACACTTTAGGTGGCTGTTCCGAGAGCCTCATCGTGAGGAGGGCCCAGAGTACGTGAATTCCACTCCCAGCACTTGCCACGGACAGCATCTCCAAAGACTTCCAAAGGCCTTTTGGCCTCGAATGCCCTGGTGTGCTTCTCCAGACCTGAGAACCCACTGGAGGTTCTGAGAAAAGACTCTGAGTCCATCTTGGTTTACATTTCTCGGGTACTGCTGTGACCTTGGGCAGATGGAAACCTTGGGGTTGGTCCAGGGAATCTGAGCCACCTTGTAAAAGTCAAACAGACCTGTAAACTCGGAAGGATCCTTGTCAGGGTCTACAGTGACATTTCCGCTTAGGGTTGGTCGTGGCCAAGTGTAATACCAAGTGCACTGGTCCACCGCCATTGACAGGGCTTCTCTTCAGGCCAGGAGAAGGTGGGGGGGGTATGTGGGATGACCGGATGGCCATGGCCTTGAGTTCTCAAGGAGGGGGGCATGTGATGGCCACAGCCTTGTGTTCTGAAGGGGACACATGCAAAGGTCCAGGGGCTTGAAGGCCGAGGTAACTTTCAGGACTCCAGTGTCTCCTTGGTGGGAGGTGTGCGCCGTTCTCGGGCTTCGAGCTGGAGTGCGTGATCTGCCCCGTGTTTCAGCAAGAATTTGGGGCCGAGATGTTAAGAGCACAGGGCTGGGGGCTGAGAGAGGAGACTTTGGGAGCCCCTGCGGTAGTCCAGGCTAAAGATGAGAGGGGTGTGGACCAGCCAGTGGAGGTGGGGGGACGTGGCTGGAAGGTGCTGGGCGTGGTTTGATGATAAAATCGTGAGGATTTGCTACCGTCTGGACTTGGGGTGGGAGAAGAAAGAAACCAGGCCGCTCCCAAGCCTGCTGTCCAGAGCAGAGGGCAGGAGGGACGGAGTGCCGTGGCTGAGGGGCTGTTTTTGTTTCCCAGGGACTCGGGCGGCACCTGGCAGCTCGTCTGTGGGCTCAGCAGACGCCTCCGGATAAATGAAGGGATGGATGCCGCCAAGCATGGGGGTGACTTGCCCCACTCTGCCCGGCCGGCACTGCGTGTCCCGTGACCTTCCATCTTTTCCGAGGTCCTCACGCTTGTTTCAGGGCAGAGTCCTGCTTTCAGATGAGCAGGGCCGCTGTGGCCGGGTCTGCGTGTGGGTCTCCGCAGCCCGCACGGGACCCTCAGAGGCCTCGGGCGGGTTTCCCCCGCGCGGGTGAGATGCGCTGCCCCGTGTGTAGAGGATTCAAAAGCAGCAATAAAACGCACTGAACAGGTCTGCTTTCCTGTCGCCGTCCACAGCGAGTGTCAGCCACACACCCCCTCCGCGTGGGGTGGCCGTCCCCACCTCGCCCCTCTGCCCCGCGCCCGCCAGGTCGCTTAGCACAGGATCTGCAGAGGCGCGGAGGCTCAGGGACCCCTCCCCACGTCACCCCGCTGCCAGTGGCCAGTCCGGGGTGGAGCCCGCAGCCCGGCGCCGGTGTCAGCACCTTCCCTGCCCCGCGCGGCCTCCCAGGGGAGACAGCCCCAGCGTGTGGCCCTGGCACCTGGACAGCCTTTTGCCAAAATCCACTGTACTTTCCAAAGTGTGTCTTTCTGCTGAGCTGCAGCTCCGGTGTCCCTGTGCGTCAGAGCGGTGGGACAGCGTGGGCTCCCAGCGAGGGTAGGCGCTTACCCAGAAGAGGGGGCAGGCAGGCCTCGAGGGACAGAAACGAGTCACCCAGCAGCAGACAGACAGATACATCACAGGCACCTTGGTTTGGATCACTCACAATTTGGAAGTAGTAAGCTTCGCTAGACGGGGTCGAAGGCAGGAGCTCCTGCAGCTGAGCTGCATGCACGGCCGCCCGCTGGCCAGGGCTGCAAGCGTGGGTGCTGAGCTGCTCCCCAAAGCCCTTGCCCTCTGCCTCACACGGCCGGGCAAACTGCCACCTGTGCACAGCTAACTTCCTTCTCCTGGGCGTGTTGGGAGTGAGGGGCTCTAATTCCTAAGTTCACAGTCATGGCAAGTTCAGCAGAGAGAGGACACCGGCAGGGAGGGAAATCCAAGAATCTGCCCTCTGGGCAGAAGCGGGCAATGGGAGCTGGGGGTGGGGCCTGGGCCACTGCCCAGCTGTAGTAACTGGCTGAGTCCTGTCCTTTCCTGCACTCCCTCCTCCCATCCTGGGTCGCCCCAGAGCAAGACTGAGGTTTGATGCAGGGCAACCCCAGGGGTCCTCTGCCGACCTGACGGAGCTGGTGACTGCGACAGGAGGGTGGCAGCTGGAGCACAGAACCCCACGTCCCCAACTGGAACAAGCCCCAGTTTGCCCCGCCAAGTAACAGCTGCAGCCTCTGGACAAGCACCCGGCTCCTCCAGCCTCAGGGCTCTTATCCCTGCAATGGGCACAAGGAGGTCCTTGCCCCCAGTTTGTCATAAGATGGGGGGAGCCCATCAGCGTGACTCAGAGCCAGCTCTCCCCAGGGACACCCCAGCCCTGCCGTCCTGCGGCGGCGGTTTCTGCAAACACCAAATTCTGTCCACCGCCAGCACCCTCCGTCTGTTTGCGACCCACGCTCCCTGCCCCGTTCCCAATTTCCAAGTCTGTGCTCTGGGTGCACAAGTTAAAGCCCTGTGCAGGAGGGGTGGAGGGCCCCAGAGGGTGACGGGGCCACCATCCACAGGAGAGACCCTACCAAAATGGAGGGGGTACGAGGACAGTGTCTTGCTTCACCCCTGTAAGTGACGTGACCCGAGGAGAGCCGACATTAGGGGGAAAGTAACTGAGGGCCTCAGGACCGCTCCCCCAACGCCGGCCCCCAGAGCTCCTTTCTGTGCCTCGGAGGGGTTGGACTTAGGGTTCCCCGCCTTGCTTGCTGGCAGGAGCCCCGCTGGTGTGCGCATCCAGCGCTCTGGGAAGCGGCTCTCACGGTGAGAGGTGAGATGAGACCCAAGTCAGTGGTGGGAATGCAGGGGTGCGATGGAAAATGGGGGTGGGGATGGGCTGCAGGGTGGCTCAGGGGACCATGACTGGAGATGCTGGGACGGGCAGTCCCCCCAGCTCCCGCTCCCCTGAAATAACACAGTCCCAGCTTGGGGGCGGGGAGGGGAGGGGAGGCAGGAGGACGGGGGGCGTGGCTGCGGCGGGGCCTGAGCAGGAGGTGGGGGTTTTGCGGAGGATGACAGGAGGGCACAGTGAGCACACCGGGACCGGCTCCACCCAGGACTGGGGCCCCGGCTGGGGGCGAGGTTCACCCCTAACGGCAGGGAGCCCTCTTTGCCTCACTGATGTGACCTTTACATTCTACCTGATGTTCAAAGTTACCCCATCCACCGCGCCAGGCGGAGATTTTGAGTGATAGCTGATCTGGGGAGGTGGTGTCTGGAGGGGGAGGGGCGCTGGGCAGCTGGGAGCCATGGAAGGTCACGGAGCAGGTTTGCTGGAGCAGCTGCAGCCCCCCTGCGTTTCCCACACCCCGTTGTCATGGTCTTCAGGGCCAGGCCACACGTCCCTTGTTCTCTACAGAAGACTCGAAACCTTCGCCGGAGTCACTGCACATGACAAGCGTCCTCCAGGACAGGCTTCCTGCCTCGGCCTCACAGCAGCTTCCTCAGCACCCCGCCCAGCCTCGGAGCCCACGCCTGCCATCCCCCTGGACCCCGCAGGCTTTCCCCAACACGCGGGTTTCCCTGCGTTCATTCACAGGCACCCGCTGACCACAGCCATGTGTGCGTCGGTCCTGGGAGGACAGGGCCCCGTCCCCAGCCCCCTGCCCAGTGGCACCTTAGCTGTGGCCTCACTCCCAGCCATAGCATCCAGCCCCCTAAGATCAGAGGCGGCTCTGCAGCCCCGTCTGCACATGATCAGTACGTGGCCATGGTCTCTGCTGGAGGGTGACCATCCCCCAAGTCAGCCCTGTAATGGAGGTGGGAGCCGCGGAGGAGTAATCTCAGGGGGCTGCTCACACCTCCTTCTTTCCGTGGACTCAAGCCCTTGGCAGGAGTGAGCTCGCCTCGACCTTGTGGTGGGCACCACCCCGTCGCAGGGGCCCCGCTCCCCCTCAGACGGGGAGAAACGAGGCTCTGGCCCCAGGGCCTGCCTCTCAGGTTCGAGACCTTTTGTCCCTCTGCCTTGCGGAGCTGGGTCCCGGGAGGCTGCTTTGTTTCTGCAGGGCTGTGCGCTGTCCTGATCTAAAGGGCACAGTGACTGGAGCTGGGACTGACGCAGAGGGAGGGTGTGGCTCCTGTGTGGGGGGGACGTTTCCTGGGGGCGGGGGCCGTGGATGGCTTTTCGGGGCCGGGACAAGCGCAGTCTGTTTCCAGGGGGCCTTGCTGATGTGGGGCACCACGCACCCCTCCACCCACGCTCCCCCTTCCCGGGGGCTTCATCTTCCTGCAGCCCACGGGACGGGGCAGCGCGTGCGGGGGCATGTTGTGAGCATTTGCTGCCTTGGGCTTTCTTAGTCCAGGGGTTATGAGGTTTTCACACTCGTGAAGCACCAACACAGCACGCGTCCCAGCCCTGGATGCAGATTTAAGGAATCTTGGCTACACGCGTCGCTCCGATATTTCCTACTCAGCTCCGCTCTGGGCCCGGTGATGGTGGCAGCTGCGGGGTGACGGGCTTGTTTTAATCTGACGTCCATAGGGGCTGGTGGTCCTGGGACAGGCTGTTTCCCGGGGGAAGAAGCAGAGGCCTGAAATAGAAGTTTCCTTCAAATCTTGCCAAGGCAAATGGAACACGTGAGCCAGCTGACCTCACCAGCCACCGTAGTCCTTTCTGGGGCTGCCGGCTGGCCCCCTCCTCACCTGCTGCTTGGGAGGAAGGTCCCCGGGCACCCCCTGCCCTCATGCCCTCCACAAGGCTTCAGGGCAAGTGTGGGAGACCCTGGCTTAGGGAGTCTTGAAAATAAAGTGTCACACGTAACACACGAGTTGATTTATGTTAAAGACTGGGAAGGGCTCGGGTTTCACGGAGAAGAGCTGTTTCACTCTGCTGACCCCAGTGTGTCCCCCTGGGGGCTGGGCGCCGGCGGACTCCCTGCTGCCAGCCCCCATCCTAGTGTGGGCGTCCATACCTGCTGACGCCGAACTCCGGGACCCCAACGGGCCCCCAGCCATGTCCACAGCCCACACAGTCGGCCTTTACGTGTTCCTGTGTCTCAGCAAATTCTTCCAGATCCATCTCTGTGCCCAGGGACGCGGGGACAGGGCAGCCCCTCCCACGATCTAACAGTTTCACTGTCCTTCCCGCCGTGTTCCTCAGATGCCTTTACTGCTCGGGTTAATTCATTTATTTAATTTCTTGTTCAACTGGGTTGGCTAATCTTCTGGCTTCATAGAATTTTGTTCACTATGATTCACTTCTCTGAAATAGAAACCATCCTGTGAGAACACACAAGAGGCACACGTCCTTGGGATACGCTTCTCTGCGCCAAGTTCTCGTTTTTGTGCCGCCTCTTCCTGAAAACGCAGGGGTCCCACAAATGGGCAGTTGACTCGGGAGCTTTGTCGCACTGGCATCAAGGCCCAGGGAGTGAGCCCAGAAGCAGGTCCCCTCGCTCACAGCAGCTCCCCGGCTGGACTGGGGGACCGGGCAGGAGCTGCGGTGCCAGGGCGAGTGACTGGGTGGCTTAGTTTTAGAGGGTTGCGTGAGAGGGACATCGGAGCACAGCCTGGGGGCAGCGGTCTCCGGTGAGTGCTGGGAGGTCCCTCCCCAGGCGCCGGGGGCCTGGTGCTCCTGTAGCTGTGGTGGGCCTGGCCCTCGTCCCACTGTGTCCGCCAACGCGGTCCCTCGGCCCCCTTCCTTTCTTTGTCTGTCACCATCGTGTCCCTGGATCTTAGCCTGAGAGTAGGGCCCGGAGGCGCCCTGCGATGGGCCGTGTGAGGCCGATGGGTGGCAGGTGAGCCCAGGAGCCCTGGTTCCAACTGCGTGGCAGGGTGGGTGGTGCCAGCGCTTGCTGTTGGGAAATGAGGAGTTTGCCAGGAGCTACTCCCTACAGGGCGTCGCTTTGGAACCCTGGCCAGCGGTCAGCTGGAGAAAAAGCAGCTGGCGCACTAAAGGGGTGGACGATGGGCTTGCACGCCGCCCCGCACCCTGCTCTTGGGCCCTGGGTTTTAATGGAGGTCAAGAGGTGGAGCGGGCGGCAAACTCAGCACGGCCCGCCTGCGTGGGCAGCAGGCAGCGCTCCAGCCGCCTAGCCTCTCCTCTGGGCCGGCTCTTCTCAGCCCACAGGCACCCGGGCCCTGGACACCCGCGGGGGGACCCCTCCAGTGTCTCCATCACCGGGCTGGCGCTGTGAGGGGTCCTCAGCTCCCGTCGCCCAGCAGAGGCCCATCGGGGACCCCCCAGCGCTCCGCACCCACTGCAACTCCCGATGGCAGTCAGACCCCTGCGCTTCCCCAAACGCTGACGTCTGTCATTCCCGAGTGCGGGAGTCACCCTGGACGTGTGCAGGAGAATGAGCACTTGTCACGTGACTCTGGGGGGGTTCTTAGAGACGCTGTAGCCAGGGGCCCTGCACAGCACTTGGCTTCTCTGTGCCTCACGTTCCCTATGGATAAAATGAGCAAAATATGCTGCATCTAGCCAACCACCTTTTCAGGAAAGGTGAGAATAAAAGAAGCACTTTAAGAAGCGGTGTGAGAACGGCCCAGGGCGGCTGGGCTGGGCTGGGCTCTTCACTGGACGCCGGATGGGTCAGGCCAGAGGTGCACCAGAGGGGGAAGGCAAAGTGCACATGGGCATAGCGGTGGGGCGGAAGGCAGGCGGGCCCCCACCCCCGACCGCTAACTGAGCAGCTCGACCCCTGAACTCAGATTCCCTGTCCCTAAAATGGGCCCCTGCAACCGTCAGAACTGGCTCCGTAAAGGACAGGCGAGGCACACGGGGAAGGGTCCCCACGCGGTGCTGACAGTGCAGGAGAGCCTGTCGTCAGGGCACTTGCACGTGCACACACCTGTGTGCACACTCACACACGCGGTGCACGCACATGCACACACACACCTGCTGGAAGGGGCATTTCCGGCAGATGGTTGCATTGCTTTCTGTGCCATCGATCGAATGACTTTTTGTGGTTTTCTACTATTCTATAACATGTATTTTAGTAGCCTTATCGAGGTAGGATTTACATACTGTAAAATACATTCATTTTCAGTGAACAATTGAGTGAGTTTTGGTAAACTTACGACTGCGCAGCCTCCACCGTCTGACTGTGGCACGTCCCCACGCCGTGTGCAGGCTCCTCCCCCCAGGCGTCGCACACCTGCTTCCTGTCTCTGTGGGTGTTGCCCCTTCTGGACATCTCCTGGAGTCCTGTAAGACGTGTTCTCCGGGTCGGCAGGACTGCTGGACGTTTGTCGACCACCAGGACTCTGCTGTGCTCCCTTTTATTGCTGAACGGTTTTCCTGCGTTGTTTTGTGACACCTGTTTTTTATGGGCTTGTGGTTCAGAAGCTTCATTTCTAGAACATTCTTGGCAGGTCCATCTCATGCTAGAGGACAAAGACCATCATCCAGAGAAAGGCAGGCTGCACAGAGAAGGGATCCCGGGTCAGCAGCCCTCAGGAGGGCCCAGTGCAGGGGTGGCCCTCCCCTGAGACCCGGAACCACAGACTCTCAGCAGGTGGCCGCTTCCCACCTGAGCACCCACCCAGCTCAGGACACGTGAGTGTTTTTTTGTTTTGAATTTTATTTTATTTTTTTTAAATACAGCAGGTTCTTATTAGTTATCTATTTTATACCTATTAATGTATATATGTCAATCCCAATCTCCCAATCTATCACACCCTCCGCTTTCCCCCTTGGTGTCCATATGTTTGTTCTCTACATCTGTGTCACTTTCTGCCCTGCAAACCGGTTCATCTGTACCATTTTTCTAGGCTCCATATATATGCGTTAATATACAATTTTTGTTTTTCTCTCTCTGACTTACTTCACTCTGTATGACAGCCTCTAGCTCCATTCACGTCTCTACAAATCACCCAATTTTGTTCCTTTTTATGGCTGAGTAATATTCCATTGTATATATGTACCACATCTTCTTTATCCATTTGTCTGTCGATGAGCATTTAGGTTACTTCAATGACCTGGCTATTGTAAATAGAGCTGCAATGAACATTGGGGTGCATGTGTCTTTTTGAATTACAGTTTTCTCTGGGTATATGTCCAGTAGTAGGATTGCTGGGTCATATGGTAATTCTATTTTTAGTTTTATAAGGAACCTCCATACTGTTCTCCATAGTGGCTGTATCAATTTACATTCCCACCAACAGAGCAAGAGGGTTCCCTTTTCTCCACACCCTCTCCAGCATTTGTTGTTTGTAGACTTTCTGATGATGCCCATCCTAACTGGTGTGAGGTGATACCTCATTGCAGTTTTTGATTTGCATTTCTCTAATAATTAGTGATGTTGAGCAGCTTTTCATGTGCCTCTTGGCCATCTGCATGTCTTCTTTGGAGAAATGTCTATTTAGGTCTTCTGCCCATTTTTGGATTGGGTTGTTTGTTTTTTTAATGTTGAGCTGCATGAGCTGTTTATATATTTTGGAGATTAACCCTTTGTCTGTTGATTCGTTAGCAAATATTTTCTCCCATTCTGAGGGTTGTCTTCTTGTCTTGTTTATAGTTTCCTTTGCTGTGCAAAAGCTTTTAAGTTTCATTAGGTCCCATTTGTTTATTTTTGTTTTTATTTCCATTACTCTAGGAGGTGGGTCAAAAAAGATCTTGCTGTGATTTATGTCATAGAGTGTTCTGCCTATGTTTTCCCCTAAGAGTTTTATAGTGCCAGTCTTACATTTAGGTCTCTAATCCATTTTGAGTTTATTTTCACCTATGGTGTTAAGGAGTGTTCTAATGTCATTCTTTTACATGTAGCTGTCCAGTTTTCCCAGCACCACTTATTGAAGAGACTGTCTTTTCTCCACTGTATATCCTTGACTCCTTTGTCATAGATTAGTTGACCATAGGTGTGTGGGTTTATGTCTGGGCTTTCTATCCTGTTCCACTGTTTTTGTGCCAGTACCATATTGTCTTGATTACTGTAGCTTTATAGTATAGTCTGAAGTCAGGGAGCCTGATTCCTCCAGCTCCGTTTTTTTCCCTCAAGATTGCTTTGGCTATTCGGGGTCTTTTGTGTCTCCAAACAAATTTTAAGATTTTTTGTTCTAGTTCTGTAAAAAATGCCATTGGTAATTTGATAGGGATTGCATTGAATCTGTAGATTGCTTTGGGTAGTATAGTCATTTTCACAGTATTGATTCTTCCAATCCAAGAACATGGTATATCTCTCCATCTGTTTGTGTCATCTTTGATTTCTTTCATCAGTGTCTTATAGTTTTCTGAGTATAGGTCTTTTACCTCCTTAGGTAGGTTTATTCCTAGGTATTTTATTCTTTTTGTTGCAGTGGTGAATGTGAGTGTTTCCTTAATTTCTCTTTCTGATCTTTCATTGTTAGTGTATAGGAATGCAAGAGATTTCTGTGCATTAATTTGTATCCTGCAACTTTACCAATACATTGATTAGCTGTAGTCGTTTTCTGGTGGCATCTTTAGGATTCTCTGTGTATAGTATCATGTCATCTGCAAACAGTGACAGTTTTACTTCTTTTTTTCCAATTTGTATTCCTTTCACTTCTTTTTCTTCTCTGATTGCCATGGCTAGGACTTCCAAAACTATGTTGAATAAGAGTGATGAGAGTGGACAACCTTGTCTTGCTCCTGATCTTAAAGGAAATGCTTTCAATTTTTCACCATTGAGAATGATGTTTGCTGAAGACACGAGTATTTGAAGTGTGTTTATCTCACTCCCACCTTCCTGAGAAGCCAGAGGACAGGGGTCCCTGGCTGGTGGGAGGGGCCCCGGGGCACCTGGTGCAGACCCTCTGCAGCCTCTCCGGGAAGTGCACCCACTGCCCTGATACCTGATACATGATGCAAGGTGGAGTATTTATCAACAAGAAGCAGCCTTTCTTTTCCTTTTCGTCACTGGAGGTGTTTGGAGCTCCTTTGCCAACTGTCACCGACGACACGGCCAGCACCGAACAGGCAAGTGAGGCACCGTCACCCAGTGCTGGTCAGAGGAGCACACCTGGGGCAGAGCATCTCGGCTGTGGATCACCAGATGCCCAGCGGCGGCTGACGTCCGTCCCTGACACCTTCCTCGGGAGAAGCCCCACTTCCGTGTCCCTCCGTCCACCACCTCGGGGTCCCTCTCTCTGTGTGTGTGTGTGTGTGTGTGTGTGTGTGTGTGTGTGTCTGTGCCCATGCTTTGTGCAGCTGCCCGGTCACCTCACGTCCTCCCTGTTTGCTCCTTATAGCAGGAGCTCCAGGGACCTCTCTTCAGTGGGTCACAGGACATCTCGGCCAGTGAATCGAGCAACCAGGGTGCACGTGCAGGGGATCATGGGATACAGCATCTGTTTTCAGGCTCTTTGGCCATTTTAAAAATCATTAAGTTGCCGGTAAAAAGGACACACACATCTCGGAAGAGAATAATTTTGCCTTCACCCTGGAGAGAAAAACATAGGGCGGCAGCCTCCTCAGATTCACATGTGACCCGTACAGCTGGGCAGGAATCACAGGCAGATAGAGCCGGCAAGAGGTTTCCTTCTCTCCATTGTGTTCCCCACCTTCCAGCCCCATAGGGCCAGACGTAGGGACAGCGGGAACCGAATTCCCTAGGACCTGCCCAGCTGCCCCTCGAGGAACTTCCTGTGTTTGTCAAATAAAAGCCTCTTGGAGTCCCTCTCAAAGAGGGACAGCTCAGTACCCTTCCAGGCTCACCCCGTAATGGAAACACAGGGGTGCCAGCCGGCCTGTGGGAGCAGAAACCACGTTCAGGGGGCTACAGGGGCCCCACCCTTTAGCACTGCTCTTCCACGCGGGTCAGAGCTCACGAGCTCAGCAGTTCACCGGCTCAGGGCCCGGCAGGAGGCTGTGACCTCTGCCCGAAGGGATCAGAGTGGGCCTTCAGGGAGACCTTGTTTGGGGACCGGTGTCTGCTACCTCGGGATTCATTTCCAGACGCGAGCGGCAGGGGCTGCAGTGGGGATCCGGGCGGGCCTAGTGCTCGCGGTGCCCCTCCAGCTCCTCCAGTGCCCTCCACGGCAGCCCTGGGTTCGGGGTCTGTGCCATGGGTCTCGGTGGCCCTACTCTCGGTCCCTGAAAAGGAGAAAGTGGTACATGGGGGAGTTGGCTTAGCTGGAGCTGGGCGGTGCCAGCCTGGCGCGTTGTTTATTTGCATTCCAATCAACCTGCACGTAGCCGGCTATTTATGACCCTGGACCTTGGCCTGGCTCCACTGCGGGTGGTTTCCCAGCTAGGAGCTCAGCAGGGTGCCTGTCCCCAGGAAGCCCGGAGCTGGGTGAGTCTGGGGGTGCAGGGCCGCACCTGTGTCCGGCCGGTGGAAGAGGGCCCACACGTGGTGACACGTGGTCCTGTCCCTCTGGAGTTCTCTCCCTGATGAGTTCTCTCCCGCAGGAGGGGATGGAGGGCTCCTGGTCCTGAGACCCCATGTGTGGCTGGCGGAAGTGGCCCTGGGACGGTGAGATGCCCTCGGAGCACAGGGACGTCCTGGTGCTGCTCCCCACGCGGGAACGGCTGCGGCTGGTCGTGGGGGTGAGCTCGGAGGAGGGCCGGGTGGGCGACAGCAGGGGGACAGCAGGGGCCATGGGGTGAGCCAGGCCATGTGTGAGGGGTGGCCGTGGGGACCACATGGGGCCAGTGTGCTGGCGGGCCTGCCCTCTGGGACCGCACTGTGTTCTAATCACACCACTGTCCCCCAGCTTAGAGAAACGGACGCTGGCTCTGGCCACCTTTACACAGTGTGTGTCTCTCTCGGTCTGTAGCCCCCGGCTGTGGCCCAGGCCAGACACAGTCAGCAGCGTCCGGTGCCTGCGTGGGCTGATTTTGTTCCAAGGGGCCCATCCCTTCTGGAGCCTCTTCCCGTGACCGGGGCGGGGGTGGATCTGAGGGCAGCTGCGTCCTTGGCCTGGAATAAACACTAAAGCTGCAGAGGGAACCAGATTCAGACTTGGCAGATGGGAGTCAGGCCACCCACACTTTGTCTGCGGGTGACCGTGAGGTCCTGCCTGGAGGGGCGAGACCGCGGGTCTGTCCTCCCAAGAAGGTGGCGCCCGCCTTCCCTGGAAGGGGCAGCCCCTAAGTGCTGGGCTGAGGGACAGCGGAGCAGGGGTTTGCTCGACAGTGTCCATGAGAGACCCTGCTTGGCCTCTACCTGATGGCCACGTGATTCAGGTTGTCCTTTCAGGGGAGATGTGAATTGTCGCTTAGGAATCCATGGATTCACTCCACATGCAGGATGACACCCAGGCGCAGGTACAGGACGGAGGCTCTGTTTAGGAAGCATGTGACTCCTGCAAACTCCCACCAGACAATGCACCTGTTTGAAGTCAGAGCCATTAGCTAAGAAGCCTCATCACAGAGGTGGCATGTGCCCGGCTCTGAATGCCACTTCGTCTGTGAGGACCAGTGCACCCCTGGGGTCAAAGCTCGCCTTTACCGCCTTCCCCAGGCCCCCGGCCACCCCGGGAAAGCGGCTGCCACGCAGACGTCTTCAGGGCAACCTGTGTCAGCCAGCACCGGGTGCCCCGCAGACCCGGCCCCACCTGCTCCTCCCTCCCTGTGAAGGAGTGCCCAGAACAAGACAGGGGCTGCGCGCTGGCCCCACACAGGCACTCCCGGCCCCGCAGAGACCCTCCCCGATGGGACCTCCTGGGGAGCGGGGGTACGCTGAGCCGGGGAGGGGAGCCCCCGTCTCTGTACAGCAGCTCTAGGGGTGCGTGGGGCCTGGCCTGAGCACAAACACCTGCAGGGACACACCGGACAAGCCGGCCGTGCTGTGGGCCTGCTGCTGTGCCCTGCGGCAACTCAGAGCCTGCACCGCGGGCTGCCTGCACCCCAGCTCCGGCCCTCGGGACATGGGGCGTCTAGTGGGTCAGTGCAGGCCGGGCCAGGTCGCTTCTAGCCGGGATTTTGACGTCTTTCCACCTCATTCCAGTTGCCCGAGAGGAAATGAAGTGGCCTGAGTCCTCCGGTGCCGGGCGGCCTCTGGAGCTCAGTTGCAGTGGCCCTTCCAGGCATGTCTGAGCTGAGGTCAAGGCCTCTCTTCCCCATCTCGGCCCGGAGCAGCCCCTCCTGCGCTAACCGGTGCCCCTGCCCCCTCCCTTAGCCCTCTCCCCGCGCAGCCGGGGCCGTGCCCACCCCCCCCCCCCGTTGGTCTGATCTCACAGACGGGAAACTGAGGCCCAGGGTTGGCGAGCGCTCGGTGCCGTGTTGGGGCTGCAGCCCAGGCCGCCTGGCTCCAGAGCCCGTCTGCGTTCTCGCTGCAGGTGTAGCCCCCTGCCCGCAGGGGAGCCAAGCCAGGGCGGCGGGGGGCGGGTGCTCTGGAGCCCCAGGCCCCGTCTCGGCGGCGCGCCGGGGAGGGCTCGGCCCTCCCATTTGGCCCGTGAAGGGAGTGTTCCTGATAGACGTTGCTGACTGTGAGAAATAAGTTCCCGTTTCTGCATCTCCTTTCTGGGAACGCGGGGTGCAGGGTGCGAGGGGGACGGAGAGCTCGGGAAGCTCACGTCCATGTGGAGATGTCTGTCTCACGTGTTCAGCCATCGCGGACGCTCGGGCTGTCTAGGGCCCAATCAGAGGAAGGTGGAATCTCTGTGTCTGTCTTTCCTTCCTACTCTCACCTTGTCTGCCTGTCTTAGTTGAGTTGAGAGGCAACGGAAAGAGCCTAGAACGTTGGCTGGTGGCCCCTGGGGGAGGGGGTAACCTCACTGAAGGATAATTGTGGTTTATGAAAACGCAGCACTTGACGTGGGAGGGGTCTGGCGAAGAGTGCTGGTCCCTGCGGGGCTGGTTTGGGGCTGCCTTTGGGAGGGGGTGAAGGGGTCTGAGATGCCCCATGGCTCCCGGGAATGTCTTGCCTGAGTCCTGGGAATTTCTCCTCTGCTCAGGGACACACTTCTGTACTGGAGTCAAGGTGCCCAAGCCTCGGCGTCCCCATCCAGCGATGAGGTGCTGGAGTGGATCGATGGGCTTTCCGGGGGTTCGCTGTGTCCTTAGAGGTGGCTTATGCCACGGGGAGGTGCAGCAAGGGGACCTGGGGCAGGGGGGAGGGTTGGTCCTGGGGCACTGGCCCTGCCCTATGTGAGCCTGCTTCCTCGGTGAAATTCACGGGAAGGTCTTCCTGAAGGACTGTGCAGCCAGAGCAGAGCTGAATCCTCTAGATGGAGACGTGGATCTTGGCTGCGACGGGGCCCACGGAGCCAGCCTCCAGTGCCTGTGGCCTCGCCCTCCTGGCCCTGCAACTCGGAGCCAGTGGAGGCAAGTTACTTCCGGGGTGTGTGCACAAGGGAGGACCCCGTATTTAACTGCACCGCGTGCGTCTTCACACCAAGCATCAGGAAGCTGTGGGCCGGGAAAAGCCTTGCTGCGAATATGCGTCACCGTCATCGCGGGCGGAGGGATTGCCCCTCACCAGATCAGATGGACAGTGACAAGGCCGGCCTCCCGGGCACTGACCACTAAGAAGTGGGACTCCCAGAGTCACAGGAGCTCCACCCGTCCCCAGGAAGCCTGCGAACAGCGTCCTCAGGCTGCCTGGGCCGTCGCACTCCAGCCCCTCAGCTGCCCCCGGTAAATGGGTCTCCATTTGGTGAACCCGAGCCTCCACCAGCCGGCCTCACACACACGGACATGGGCGCCAGGCGGCAACGTAGGTCTGTGGGGACCAATCACCGGCCCAGGAAGCACAGAGGACAGAGGACCAGAGCCAGCAGGGAGGTGTGTCGGCTGCGGGATAAAGGACCCTGTGTGCCCAGCAAGTCACCGGCCGGGGAAAGGTCCCGGGGTGGGGCCTGCCTTGAGTCTGGACTCAAATCAACAAAGCACGAAAGTGTTGACGTTTGTGAGACAACCGGAAATTTGAACGTGTGGGGCTGATATAAAGATGCTATTAACTTTTTAGGTGTAATGAAGCGTCTGTGGATAATGGAAAGCTGACTGGCTAATAGTTGTGTTGAGGGCGAGAGCCTGCCCTTCCGTGTACACACACCGACGGAAGAGAGACACCTCACTCGTGCAGGCGTGGACGCACACCCAGGACTGGGGCCGCGTGGGAGCGGGGAGGGGTGGGGAGGTGACGGCGCTGGGGCTCGGCCTGCACCCTGAAGCCCGGCAGGAGGTCCCTGTGGGGCAGGACGGCTGCTGTGGCAGAAGTGGGTTGTGGGGAGACATGGGCCTCCCCTGCAGCACACGCCCCTTTCAGGGGTGCCCAGACGCCAGCCCCGCTTTCAGGAGTCGCCTAGCGATGCTGGCTTAGGGTGAGGAGAGAGCCCAGTGGGGTTCCTGGGGGCACGGAGCCTCCCACACCCTGTCCTTGGAGGGAGCAGCCTCCTGTCCTGGGGTTGGGCACGCCGCCCCCGCCCTCATGAGGGTCCCACCCTCTCACAGGCGGCCCGCTGCGTTGGGGGGACTTCTAGCCGTCAGCCTGGGGAGTGACCAGGGACCCCGAGCCCTGACTCTGCTGAGCGGGAAGCCCACTGAGCCAGACCCCCTGCCCACCAGCCCGGCTCGGTGGACCCTCCTCTGGACTTCCTCCTCTTCCAGGGGTCGCCCTGCTCGGCACCCTGAGCACGTCCCATCTCTGTCGCAGGTGCAGGCCACCGGGCACGAGCTCTTCCAGCAGGTGTGCGACCTGGCCGGCATCAGAGAAGTCCAGTTCTTTGGCCTCAGTGTGATAAGAAGTAAGCAAGCGTCGCCCGATGACCCTGGGCCCCCCGGGCCCCTCCCAGGGCAGGGAGGGCGGGTGCTTGGGGCTGAGTCTGAAGGAGACCCCAGGCCTCTGCCTGGTGCCAACTGGTGCCCACGTGTTCCAAGGGCACCAGGGTATCTGGGCGATTCCCCCTCACTGCACCGGAGCACAGGCGCGTGCACTCATGCTCACACATGCAAATATTTACATACTTACACGTTCACACACATACACACTCAGGCACACACATACATGTTCACGTATTCATACGCACACAAAATACACAAACACATAACCACACTCGTGCACACTGTCTCACATATTTACATACTTAACACATTCACATGTGCGCACTTACATATTCACACACATGCTGGCACACTCATACCCTCACATACTTATTCACACTTATAGGCACACACTCACATGTATGTACATGCTCTCACACTGGTGCACACATGCACACACACACATATACACTTGCACACTCCCCTCCTCTGGAGAGAGAGGGTGAGCAGGCTGGAAGCTTGCTTTCTGGAAGCCCTGTGCCCTGCTGGTCTGCAGGGCCCAGTTCAGAGCCGTGGGTCAGACGGAGCCTCCGTGGAACCCTGGTGTGACGAGGAGCACTGCTGGCAGACGAGGTGGGGCGGCCACCTCGTCCCCCCGGGCCAGGCTCCCTCCAGGCCCCGGGCTGAGTGGACGAGCACAGGGCGAAGCAGGGGAGCTTGACCCTCTGCCTGGATCCCCCAGCCTGTGCACCCCAGGCAGGTGTCCGGGTGGGGGCCGAGTGAGATGGGGAGACCCCATGGGGACGTGGGCTCTGAGGACCCGGCCTCTTCCTCGGCCGTCCGTGCAGCGTGTCCTGCAGATTTGTAAGCATTTCTCCGAGGGAAACAATCCCGCGGTGGTGGCCCCCTCATGATGACCCAGGCCTTCGTCCCACGTGGGTTCCCTCGGCCCCAGCCGCAGAGAAGATTCCGTGCTTGGACCGCCTGACCTCTCCGGGCCCAGAGCATAGAGATGGAGGCCCCGGGCTTGTCACTGGTGCGACTCCCGTCCTCGCCAGGCTCTCTTTGGAGCTTGTAATTTCGTCTCAGCGTGGCTGAGAGCCGAGCACTGGGACTTCTGGTGGCCGAGTGCCTAGGGGCTTGGGGGGCAGGGGGGGAGGTGTGGACCAAGCAGGGAAGAGAAGGAGGATGAGGTGGGGTCACAGGTCAAGGTCCCGATGGGAATTCCTGCCCTTAGACCCGGCCGTGCGCCCCTGGCGTGGACTTGGGGTGTCCCGTGTGGGACCCCCAGGCTGGCCCGGGGGAGGTGGTAGAGCTCAAGACAACCGCCTTTTCTCCTGTCAGGAAATCGCGCCCCAGTTCCGGGCCCCGGACAGAATCGGGGGCATCGGTAAGACGGTGCTGCAGGCAGGGGGCCCGGAGCCCAGCATGGGGTTCACGTCCTAGAGTAGTGGCTTTGGGTTAAATTTTAATATTAGTGGACTTTTCCCGGTTTGCAGGGAAAGCCCAGTTAATGGGTGGCTTTGCCCCAGTTTACACTTCTGTCCAGGATCGCCGTCTTAGCCGTTGGACGCTGCCGCCTTGTGCCTGGTCCTTGCAGACAACCAATCGGGAGGCGAGCGTTTCTAAGAAGCTTGATTTGTTTGGGGGAGGAGGGGGTTGCCAGTGCTCATTCCTCAACAAGTCTGTCGTCTTGTTCTAGAAGTTTCCCACTTCATGGAAATGAAGTCCCCATTGTTCCAGAGAGGGTCCTGGTGGGCCTGGTGGAGGCTGAGCGGGGGGGGGGGCTGGGGTAGGTGGCGGGACCTGCTCACTTCACGGCACAGGCCTCATGGCGTAGGACCAGGCACACGCGAGCGGTAAAGCAGAGAGAGGGGACGCACACACGTGGTGACTTCGTGCGGGGACTCGTTGAGACCCGGAGCCTTGCGGGGAGGGGGGTCACAGGCTCTGGGGGGGCCCCTACCCCTGGGACGTGGTGATTGGGTTCGGTGGTACCCTCTTCCTCCTGAGCTTTGTCACTTGGGAGCCTGGGCTTCTGGAGCATCTGGAGGTGGCTTAGCTGAGGGCGTGTGCCACTCCAGGCCTCTCTGGTCCAGGACAGCCGCCAGCCCTTGGGTCCCCCTGCCAGGGCTTGAGGTGCAGTGCCACCACCACCTGACCTGACGAGGCCCTGCTTCCAGGGGTGCGAGATGGGCCCGTGGGTTCAGGTGGGCAGTGCTGGAAGCCCACGTCCAGCGGGTGGGCTGCAGCTGGGGGGCTAGCGGGCGACTTTGAGAAACAACACACTCGATCCATTTCTAGTGCCTTTGTGGTCTAGGTTAGTGACGCTGTCGGGACTCTTCTTCTAGAGCTTGAACTTAAGCTGAAGGTGGTTTGTTTCTTTCTATTCTTTATCGTGAATTTGGAGGGGAGCTTGGAAGGAGCAGGAAGGTGATTTCTGTACCCTCGAAGGCTGCCTCGTGGAGCTGGGAGGGGTGAGGCTGTCCTGCTGTCCTCAGAGAGGGGCGCAGTCGAGGCCCTGAGAGTCACCGGTTCTGGAGCTGAGCCCGACAGTAACGGAGGGAGGCCGGCCCGCCCCACGCTCCTCTCTAGAATAATCTCATTTTTCTCCAGCTTACAAAGGAAACACGTGGTCGTAATAGTGCAAAAACACAGAGCGTAGAATTTGGAAAGAAGCGTCCCCCGTGACCATTCCCGGCATGACCACGTCAACCTGGCTGTTGACTTGAAGTTGGGGAGCTTGGTCCCAGGTTTATAGGCCTTTCCCGTTTCGAAGGACTCGGTCTACAGCTGGGAGAGGGGCTGTTGGGAGGGGCTGTTGCGCCCCCGGCAAGTACCAGCTCCAGTGCCATCGCGATGTCAGTGTCTAGGTTTCAGTATCTAAAGATTCCGCACTTTGGAAAACCACCCGGTAAAGCCTGGACGTCAGGAGACACGCTCCTTCGGCCCGCCACCCCGAGGAGGCCACCACGCGTGACTGGTCGCACGTGGGCCCCTCCCAGCACGCTCTGCCCCAGGCCCTGCTTCTCTCTGTAGACTGCGAGCACGTCTTCATGGACTTGAAGCAGAAGCTCAGCAAGTACTTCTCAAAGGACTGGAAGAGAGAAGTGCATGGGGTGAGCCAAACCGCCAGGCGGGCGGGCAGGGTGGAGGGGCCCGGGAGGCCCAGCTGCTGGCCCCGGGGGGTCCGCCCCCCACCCCAGGTCCCGGTGCGGAGTCTGCCGGGCACAGGGAAGCCAGCCACGCGGGCACAGCTGCATGCCCTTGGGTGTTCTGGACATTTGCTCAGCTTTTCCTTTTAACAAAGTGACATAAAATCATGGACTGCCCCACAGCACAGACCTGAGCTGTGACCTCGGGCTGGGTCTGAAGTGATGGAGGTGATGGGCTCCCTCCTGAGCACCAGCCGGGGGTCAGCCCCCTCCCCCCAGGTCTCAGTACCTCCTTCTCTCCACCCTTCCACCCCCAGGGAAGCAGCAGGCCCGGTGCCCCCTTCGTGGCCTTCCTCAGGGTTGCAGTACTACGTGGAAAACGGAAGGCTTATCAGGTACAATTGCTCGCTGGTTCTCTGGCACGTTCCTGGAAGGTGACCACCTGTCAGGATGCGGTATCGCTGTTGCTGGCGGGGGAGAGGCGCAGCCATTCTTTTAAATTAACCAACATGTAAAGACTAGGGCAGAAACAAGAGAGTGTTTCAGGTATTTTTATGCCCTAGGTGGGGTTTTTCCCAGGTGTGTGTTGCAGGGTCTGCGGATTCCTCTAAGTCGGGGCCATCCTCCTGCCCTGGGCCGCATGCCCAGCTGCCGGTGCCCTGCTGGTGGGAAAGGGCTGCAGGCTGGCATACCTGGAGGTCCTCGTTTCTGAGATCCTGGGGCTACTTTCCCGAGAGAACCCCACCAGAGCATGTGGGAAAATACAGACCCTGGGGTTGCCCCAGGAACTGAGTTACCCCAGACCTGGGGCGGGTAAGCGGGGGCCCGTGTCCCAGGAATCCCCTGAGCAGGTGCAAGCGGGCCGGGTCCCCACAAGCCTCCCCAGGCAGAGAGCTGGCGGGGGGAGGCTCTGGAAAAGTCTCGGAGGGGAGAAACAGGCAGGTTGCGGGGAGGGAGGGTGGCTGCCCCGTGCTGTGGGGCCAGTCGCTGGTGGTAGTGTTAGAAGGTCTGAACTTGTTCTTCCCGGGGGGCCCTGCTCCCCGTGTGTGTTGGGAAATTAGCCAAAGAAAGGGGCCATCTCTTGGGAATGAGCGGCTGTAAACCAGGTCTGCCGAGTCCTGGGTCCCAGGAGCCCTGCCTGAACTCAGGCTCACCTGGCTTCTCAGCAGCAGGCAGCACATCTACCTGTACCTCCCCGCTGCGGGGCCCTGAGGGTCCTGGGGCCCTGGGGCAACGGGACGGGGCGTGGCGGGGCGGGGGGCGGTGCCCGGCGAGGTGGGAGGCCGCGGGCTGCAGGGGGACGGCGCCCCCCGAGCCCGCTCGCCTGCAGCGGACAGGACGGCCAGGCACCTGTACTACCGCCACCTGAAGGAGCGGGTGCTGCGGTCCCAGTGCGCCCACCGGAGAGAGGGCCTTACTTCCTGCTGGCTGCCTACGCGCTGCAGGCCGACCTGGGCAAGTACCGCGAGCCGGCACACTCGGGCCGCTACTTTGAGCCGCAGGCCTACTTCCCGCAGTGGGTGAGGCCCCTCTCTCCATCCTGGCCGCCACCCCCAGGGGCGGGGTGGGTCCCCGGGGTGGAGGGGGAGCGGAGGAGGGGGAGCAGGGGGAGCGGAGGAGGGAGAGCAGGGGGAGGGGGAGGGGGAGGGGGGAGCGGGGGGAAGGGAGGAGGGGGAGCAGGGGGAGAGGGGGGCAGGAGGAGGGGGAGCAGGGGGAGGGGAGAGCAGGGGGAGAGGGAGGAGGGGGAGCAGAGGGAGCGGGGGAGGGGGAGCAGGGGGAGCAGGAGGAGGGGGAGCAGAGGAGGGGGAGGGGAAGCAGAGGGAGCGGAGGGAGGGGGAGGAGGGGGAGCAGGGGGGAGCAGGGGGAGGGGGGAGGGGGAACAGGGGAGTGGAGAGGGGGAGCAGGGGAAGGGGGAGCAGGGGGAGTGGAGGAGGGGGAGCAGAGGGGAGCGGGGGAGGGGGAGCAGGAGGAGGGGGGAGCAGAGGAGGGGGAGGGGGGAGCAGAGGGAGTGGAGGAGGGGGAGCAGGAGTAGGGGGAGGGGGAGCAGGGGGAGGGGGAGCAGGCTGGACAGATGGCTGGCGTCTCCCCTCCTCAGAATCATCGCTAAGAGGGGGCAGCGCCTACATCCTCAGGCACGCACCCGCCCTGCACCGTGAGCAGCGGGGGCCTGAGCCCCAAGGAGGCTGTACTGCGCTTCATCCGGGAGGCCTGCCGGCTGGAGGACGTGCCCGTCCATTTCTTCAGGCTGTACAAGGTCCAGCTGCAGGGACGCCAGGTGGGGGAGGGCGGTTCAGGCCTGGATGCACCTCCCCAAGTGTCCACAGGGCGGCCGGGACCCCGACCCAGGACAGGAGGGACAGAGTCCCCACGGCTGTCCTAGGGCCGGGACCCCGAGCCAGCATCAGAGGGGAAATGGGAGGAGGCCCGGGGACCCCCACCGCAGCCTCAGGCACCCCTGGTCCACCAGCGGGGGTCTGCGAGGGGGGCCTCAACCCCAGGCCTGGGGCTCTGGACCTTGCCAACGTCTGTGTCCTCTTAGGATAAGGAGGAGGAGCGACCTACCATTGTCCTGGGACTGACCCTCAGAGGAGTGCAGGTCTATCAGGTGACCGGCAGGAGCACCCTCCTCTTCCTCCCCCTCCACCCTCCCCCTTTCCCCCCTCCCCCTCCCCTCCCGCTCCCCTCCCCCTCCCCTCCCCCGCTCCCCCCCCCCCTCCCCCTCCCCCTCCCCCTCCTCCCCTCCCCCCTCCCCCTTCTCCCTCCTTCCCCCTCCCCTCCCCCTCCTCCCCTCCCCCCTCCCCTCCTCCTCCTCCCCTCCCCCTCCCCCCTCCTTCCTCTCCCTCCCCTCCCCCCTCCCCCTCCCCACCCCCTTGCCCCTCCCCTTTTGCCCCTCCCCCCTCCTCTTTCTCCTTAACGCCCCCTCCCCTCCCCCACGGGGGCTGGCCTTGCTGCTTCCCTCTGGTTGGCCCTGTGCATGCGGCCCTGCTGTCTTGCAGGAGGTGAACCACACTCCACAGCTGCTCTACGACTTCCCCTGGAGCCACGTCGGGAAGCTGGCCTTTCTGGTGCGTGTCTGATGGGGTCAGGGCTGGGGGCTGGGGTGTCTTAGCCCCCAGGAGCCCAGGGGAGCCTGGCAGACGCTTGTCCTTCAGGACGTTGACCAGGCATGTCATGGCCCACGAGGTGCAGGCACAGCCTGAGGCCTGGGGGCTGTCCCGCATGGAGACAGCCCCGCCCCCTGGAAGTGTCCTCCTGCCAGGCTGGGTGTCCTGGCTCTCGTCACCAGGAGGACTTCTGGCTCCTGGGTGGGGACAATAAAGGGGGGCAAGGAGGAGGCCACAGACGCGCTCCATCAGACGCCCTGGGCCGGGCCTGGCGCCGGGCGGGTGGCAGGGACAGTGGGCCCTGGGTGCAGGCTGGACTTGAGGGCCCAACACGGCCGTGGGCCCATGGGGTCCGCCTCCCCCAACCCAGCACGGTGGGCGCCGAGTTACAGCTGCCCTGAGGCCCCTCCCACACCCGCACCCCCAGGAGAAATCTGGTGGCAGGACAGAAACATGGGAGCCCCCAGCAGAGGGTCTGGCTGATGCTGTCCTCTGGCTTTCTTGGTACATCACACTGTGTCTCTTCTCCGCTCAGGGCAAGAAGTTCGAGCTCTGGCCGGACGGGCTGCCCGCGGCCCGGAAGCTGGTGTACCGCACAGGCTGCTCCTGGCGCTCCAGCCACCTGCTGCACCTGCTCAGCACCAGCCACCAGCTGCACCTGACCCTGCAGCCCGTGCTGCAGCGGCTGCGGCAGCTGGAGGAGGCCCAAGGTAGGGCCGTCCCCTCAGCGCCCACCCCCCCTCTGCGGTCTAGGCCGGATGCTCTGGACGCGGCAGCCCGCGTCGCACCGTTTTCCCAGTGGGGGGTTGGCAAGGGGGTGGTGGCAACCCCACTCCTCCAGCTCTCCTGGGGCCTGATTCTAAAGATGGGGGCCAGAGGGGAGGTTGAGGCGAGGGCTGCAGCAACCCCCAGGCAGTTCCTGGAGGCCCTGGCAACGCACGCATGCATGTGCGAGCATGGAGTGCCTGTGTGCACATGTGTGCACGCCTGCTTGCGGGGGCTGCTTGGGGTCCCTCGCACTGAGAGCTGGGAGCCCTAGGGCGTGAGCACAAGGGCGAGTGTTAGGAGTTTACCGGCTGCCGGTGACAGATCCCACCTGGGGGCCTGGGCTATGACAGCAGACACTCGGGCCCCGATCTCTGGGTGGCACTTCCCCTCCCCCGACTCTGCATCTTCCTGGGCCTGGCGGTGGGCTGGACCCCTGGGCCTCTGTCGGCCACCTGCGGCTCCGTCTCCAGCGCTGTTCTTACAGCGGCACCCTCCCCCTCCCCCCGCACAGAGAAGAAGTGCTACCGGGAATCCTGCGTCAGCGATGTGCTGGAGCTGGAGCTGGACCTGGACCCAGCCATCAGAGCGTCCCCCGGCTCCCCTGGCAGCAGGGACAATGGGGACGGAGGCTGGCGTCCCCCGCAGCGCCTCTCCCTCCTCTCGCCTGGCAGCCACTGCAGCTCCCATTCGTCGGCATTGAGGCCGAACTCCCAGCTGGCGGGGCCCGTGGAGCCCGGGGAGATGTCAGTGGATGAGCCCGTTGTCGGGGCTGCAGCGCTCCACGGGGAGGAGCCGCCCAGCAGCTCCAGCACCAGCCAGAGCAGCCGTGGCGCAGTTGGTGGTGGCAGAGGTGGGCCTGAGGGCGACACCCGGGACCAGGGGGAAGGTGAGTGTGCTGCTTGGCTAGATGCCGGCTGGGTCATCGCTGTGGGTGCCGGTGAGAGGCTGGGGTGTTCGTGACCCTGATTCTTGGGGACCTTGTTACACAGGGGCCCCTCCACCTCAGGGCCTTGGAGAGAGAAGGGAGGACAGGGCCCTCCCTGCAAGACGTGGTGGGTGGTGGTCCTTCAGTCCCCCTGCAGCTGGTGACTCCTAGGGAGCCTGGCCTGGCCAGAGTCCCTCATGTAAGATCCCCTTCGGAAAGCATTCAGCCAGGTTTCTCTCTTGCTACCCACGGGGTCAGTAGAAGTCACATGACAGTCGGCCACTTATGAGCCATTCTCGGACCAAGCACCCACCCGGCTTGGCATGAGCTCCTTGTCCTCAGGGATGCTTCCGCAGTAGGTCCGGGAGTGGGGGCCCTGAAGTGGTTCCTTGTCACCCCAGGAAGGTTATGAAGGCTCTGCTATTCCCTGAGCACCTGCAGCATCTTTGAGAGTGGATGCAATGGGTAATCGTGGGGACCAGTCTCAGGGCCTGGCCACCCAGGTCCACCTAGAGTCACCCAAGGTTATGCAGGGTCACCCAGCATCACCCAAGGCCACCCAGAGTCATTCAGGGTTACCCAAGGTCACCCAAGATCACACAGCGTCAGGTGGAAAGGTCAACCTGCCGTGTCCACCTTTACATTCTGAGCGATGAAGGACAGATCGGTCTCCACCTCTGAGGTTTTGCCCAAGTGTGGGGTCTGCACTCTGGTATGAGCAATAATAATGATAAGATGGTGTTTGCCCAGTGAGCGCCTGCTTTGATTAGACATCAGAGCACTTGGACAACTAAAGCAGCCCAGTGCGGAAGGACAGGGTCGTGTGAGGGGGGGGGGGGGGGGACAGGGAGTGGGTGGGGTCCTGGGGGACCCTGCGGGGAGAAGGCTGGGACAGGCGGGGACCACCTAAGGGGAGGGAGCCCGGGTCGCCCACGGAAACCATCGCTCCTCGAAAGGGCTCCGACACCTCCCGTGGAGGACACACGTGATAGTCTGGGGTTCCAGATGACCTGCAGGCAGGAGGCCAAGGTCACAGCCCACCCCTCTGTGACCCCGAGGCCTGAGAGGAGGGGTGCGGGAACCACAGAGGCACCCAGTCTCATCTCAGAGTTTGGGGGCCCTGGGGTGGGCTGCCCTCTGCAGGGAGCAGGCGGGTGTCCCCAGGCCCTGTTCACGTGCCCTCGCCCTCCTCGCAGCCTCTCCCCAGCAGCCTTTGGCCGCGGTGCGGGTCACGCTGGTGAGCACGAGGGGCCTGAGCGCTGAGGGCCTGCACCAGGTAGGTCCCCACGTGGGCCAGGCGGCCTCTCCCTGTTCTGCATCGCGCCCCGTCGGGTCAGGGGCCCTAGGCCCGCCCGAGGGTCCCCGGGAGACTCGTCGGGCAGTGGGGGACCGGTGAGGCTTTAGGGAGTGAGGCGGGTCAGGAGCTGGGTCTCCTCGGCCTCCGCGGCTGAGAGCTGAGAGTTCGGCCTGCCATGTGGGGCGTCCACCGGCCCCGCCCCCTTCCCAGGCGGTGGGCGGTGTGCACAAGGCCGGCACAGCTCGGGCCCCAGGAGTGCGGGGCTGTGGGGGGCTGCGCCCCGACCCCCAGGAGCAGGAGGGGGGCCAAAGCCAGTGGCCCTGGGAGGTGGGTCAGAGGAAAGGGGGCTGGAGGCGCCGGGCCTTGCTTAGGGCGGACCTGGGGGAGCCCCAGTGGGCGGGTGGTGACCCCGGAAAGAGAGTGAATATTAGGGTGCGATTTGACTCAGAGGGAGGCGGGCGGGCGCGGGGGGCCGGCAGGAGGTTGGAGTTCAGCGGGGGAGAGGGCGGGAGGCGGAGCGAATGGAGGAGAGGGTGAGGCGGCTGCAGGACGGCCCCATGGTCTCTCCCTGCAGGTGCCGGAGGCCCAAGCGGCAGCCGGCCCCGCGGCCCCGCACGGCCCGCAGCGTGGAGGCCCCGCGCCCCGCCCCGCGCAGCTGCCCCCTCCGCCGCGCGCTGGACCCCGCGCCGAGGAGGTCCGTGAACTCCTGGTCCCTGGACCTGCTCGGAGAAGACCAGCTCCCTGAGGAGTTTGTGGTGTAGACGCCTCGGGGCGCCGCTTCACCCGCGCAGGGCCCCGTCCGCGCCGCACGGCTCCGCCCACTTGGGACTCTGTCCCTGCAGCGCCGCTCCATCCACGCGGGGCTCCGTCCATCTCTCCATCCGTGTCTCGCCGGCCCTCTCTGCCCTGGAGGCTCCCACCTCCCACCGCCAGGCTGAACGGAGCCTCTGGCACCGCCCCTTTTACCTGGCGGCTTTGCACCTTCACCTGTCAGGCCTGGAGGTGCCGACTAGGTCTCACTTTCCCTGCTGCTCTGACTATGGCCGGTCCTACATCTTCCGTCCGCGTCTCCAGGAGGCAGAAGCCGAGGTCCGGGGCTCCAGTCTCTGCGCAGTGGCGCGTGGGCCGTGCTGCCTCTAACGCTCGAGGGAAGGTGTCTCAGCTCAGGGGTCCCCAACCGCCCGGCCGCAGCCTGTTTGGAGCCGGGCCGCATAGCATGCCCTCCGGGGCTCGCATGACCGCCTGAACCATCCTTCCCCCCACCCCCAACCGCCACCCCGCCTGTGGAAAGATTGTCTCCACCAAACCGGTCCCTCATGCCAAAAAGTTTGGGGACCAATGTCCTAGCTGCTCGCGGACATTGGAGAGCCCTCTGGGGTTCCCCTGCCACTAACTGCTCGAAGGATAGTGAGACCAAGAACAGCAAGCTTCCCGGGAGTCCATGAGCTCACGGTCGCCATCCTTGTCACTGCACTGGCCACAGGTTCCCCAGACCACCCTCTCTGCTCACAGCCCTGGGCCCACGGGACAGAGGCGCCTCTGTGAGCCATGGGCCCAGCTGCGTCACCCCAGACTCTCAGCAGAGCCCACCTTGTCCTCCGTGTGTACACAGAGGCACCAGGCCTGGAACTGCACAGCCACGTGAACACTTGTCCCGTGGAGCTGGTGGCAGTAAGTGGGAGGGGCAGGCTAAAGAGGAAGCCGTGATCTACTCTGACTCACAGAAGGAAAGCTCCAGAAGAAAGCCCGCCAGCGCAGAGGCTCCTTCCCATCACAAGTCAGGCTCTGAAGGTGGTCCTTCCCCACCTCCTGCCCCAGTATCCACCCAGCCCGGAGGGCGTCTGGGCACCAGGGAGCCGTGGCATCTAGTCAGCACTGGTCACCCCCCCGCCCACCGGCCATTCATTGCCCCTGCCCCCTCCCCGAGTCAGAAGACTGGATTGGAGGTGGGGACAGGGATGGGGCCGGACTGCCAACCCCCCTCATCTGGGGCAGGAGACCCCTTCCGAGCTTCGCCACCTCTCCAGTTGGCGGCTCCACAAGTGGCTGAATGGCTGAGTGGAATTTCACAGCGATTTCTGGAACAGCATATTGAGGAACTTTGACCTTTGCTGGGGGCCGTACTGGCCGGTGATTCAGAGGCCGGTGAGCAGGCCGAGTGTCCCACTCGGGGCTGGACCCGCCGGGGTCAGGGCGCCCGGAGGCTGGGCTGTAGTTAAGGCTGTGCTTTCCGTCTAAGTCAGGGCAGCTGCCCCAGGGCTGAGACATGGCCCCCACCGCGCCTCCAGGGCCCTGCGTGCAGGGGGCCTTCTCCAACCGTCCACCTCATGGACAGTGCAGAGTGGCTGCGCTGAGCCCAGACGGCGGAGGGAGCTGGCCTCAGGCTGGCGCTCTGTGTCCCCAGAGGGAAAGGCAGGGCTGGTGCGTGTCTCACCTATCTCCTGACCCCAGCTGGGCCCTGCATTCCTTGTTCTGGAACAGGTGGGACTCCACGGGTAACACCACCCTCCCAGCCTGAGGCTGGTGACAGGCACGTGGCGTGGTATGGCTTAATTCACCTGTGCGTCCCTCTGGCCCTCCCCCCCTTGCACACCTGCTGCCCTCTTTGTCTGGATGCACTGACCTGTGTGTCACTGTCTGATAGTCCCAAGCGCTGTGCCCGAGACACCATCGTCCCCTCCCTGTTCTGCTCACACCTTGAGGACCCCACAAGGGCCGTGTTTTGGGGACGGGGTGGAGCCTGAGCCCAGGGGGTGGGGTGTGCAGCCTGGCCTTAATCGGGCCTCTTGGTCCTTCCTGTGAAAGGAAATCGCGCTCGTGCGCACACCGCGCGTGTGTAATGAAGAGCTGCACACACGTCCGTGTGTCTGCACCTGGGCAGCCTGCGCCGGGGGCGGGGCGCCGGGAGGCTGGGCGGTGCGGCCACACGGGTACTAGATTCTCGCGGTGAGGTTTCCTGGACCCCGAAAGCTTCACCTCGTGAAGAACCACAGTGTCCTAGCGCTGCGTGGATGGAGGAGCTTGGAGGGGAGACCAGCCCCCGCCCTTGGAGTTCATATTTGTCTAAGTCGGTTTTTAAAGAAGCATGGTGGGGGCGGCTGAAGGGAGGTGCTGCCGTGGGGCACGGGCCCGCAGGGTGGCCAGGGGTCGGTCGAGGTGGCCTCATCTGCTCATCTTTCCCTCATTAAGCAGACGTCACCGAGGCAGGTCACGTGCCAGCACTGGGTGGACGCCAGACGGGGGCAGCGCCCCCCAGCACGGAGCGCGGTGAGGGCCAAGGGACCTCCCGGGCCGCCCTTCAGAGTCCTCTGTGCAGGAGGTGCCCACATGCCCAGCTGGGCCGCCCCGAAACAGGGCTCCCGAGGACACCCAGTCTGTGGCCACAAGAGCAGGCGGCGACGGAGGTGTGGTCAGGGCCCTGGAGGACGGGGATGGGCATCCAGAGCTGTTGCGGGCCTGAGCCCCTGCTTTTCCGTGAGTTTCCGAGGTCACACTGAGCCGGGTCCCCATGGTAAGAACCGATGCTGCATCTGCCCTGGTCTAGGGTCTTTTAAAGGAACTTTTGGGAGCAAGAACCCAGCCTAACGGACTGCTTTGCGGTCCCACACACACCCACGCAAGCACACGCGTGCACACGAACGTGGGCAGAAGTGGTGAGTGGGCGCGGAGCGGTGTAGGGAAGCTTTCACCGGGTGCCCACTCGGAGCCCCTTGAGGGGACTCAGAGCTCCGGTGTTTGAGCGCCCGCGCGTCCCGAGGCTGCCACTAGAGGGCGCTGGCGGCGCGCTGTGCCTCCGGGGCGACAGGGACCTGGTTGCGTCCTGCCCGCGCGCAGCTCAGGGGCGGCTCTGGAAGGCGGGGGCGTGGCCTCGGGGTTGGGCCTGTTGGGGGCGGGGCCGCTCAGGCTGCGTGGCTTCCGACCTCGAACGCAGGCTGAGCCTGCGTCTGTCACCTCTGATCCAACCCAGCCCGACTTGAGGGTGGCCGGCGCCACGGGCCGAGGGAGGCTGGGCGCAGCCCCTGTGTCCTTGGCGGAAGAGGCGGCAGGGGCCGCTGGCTGACCCAGGAAACCACCAGAGCTCTGTTCCTATTTCTGCGCTCCCTCTGGGCCTTGCGGAGACGCGGCAAACGGCCAAGTGTCCGCTCAGCACCGGGTGGTCCGCGGTGGCTGGGCAAGCGCAGGACGGTCAGGGGACAGGCGGCACCGCGCCCTGGTCTCCAGCCCCGCCCCCAACGGCCTCCCTCCCCGTCCCGCTGGCCCGGAGGCCGCGAAGGCCGGCAGAGGGGGCCCCTCCCCAGGAGAGGAAGGAGGCTTCTCTGCAGCATCAGGAAAACCGTCTCTTCATCTTGCGTGGATTGGGACCCAAGGCCTTTCGGGCAAGGCAGATGCTGCAGACGCCCCGGAAAACGGGTGTTAGCAGGGGACCGGCAGTTTGTGAGGGGTCACTCGGGACTGACCCACCTTCGCCCCAGGGGTCGTGTGGCCACCAGGGCTGCGGGGGGCGCCCCGACACATCTCCCTCCACACTCGTCAGGGCTCAGAGGCAAGCCCCCCAGGTTCCCTCTGGACGCTGGAGGGCGGGCGGGCAGATGGCTCAGCAACGCGTGGGCCGGACATGACCACCGGCTCCCCCGTGAGGCCAGAGGTCACGCTAGCAGGTCCAGTTCCCGAGAACCCCGAGGGCTTGTTCAGGGCCCACTCCTGGGCCAGCCACCCGCTGCTGGGCCCTGGGAACCTGCATGTCGACCAGCGTGGCCCATCTGCCCCGGGGACTCTGGGGCCAGAGAAGCACCGCAGCCCAACCTGGCAGCAGTTCGTTTGGGGACCTCACCCTCTCGGTCATGGGCCAGGACTCCAGGGTACGTGTCCAGCCGGCCACCTCCGCTCTGTGAAGCCTTCTCTGCCCTCTGGCCCTGGGTCCCTCTTGGGAGACAGAATCCGGGTTCAGGGTGTCCTTTCTCCAGAAAAGCCTGATTCCCCAAGAAGGGCTGCATGGGCTTTGAGATTAGGAAGAGATGAGCGTGTGGGCGGAGGACCGCATCCCTCAGCTGTGTCCGGAGACCCTGGGGGCAGGCCCCGCCCGGGGCTCCTGCGGTGGGGACTCTGCGGCCCAGGCATGGAGGAGACGGGCCTCTTTACTGCGCCAGGCAGGGCGAGCTGACCGCCAGGCCATGAGCACTGGGCTTTGGTCCCCATCGGCATGTTCACATGGTGACACCATTTGGAAAAATTTGCAGGACTGGGACTTTTTAACCGTCAGTGGTTAAGCTGGCTGTCCCTCCACGCCGCCGTGCACCCCGTCACCCTCCCCATGGGCGGAGCCGGCGGGCAGTCAGGGCCCAGCCAAGGGGGAGGTGGGGTTTGGTGGGAGATACCCGCGGGGTTCACAGTCACGGACAGCTGGACGGGGACAGCAGTGGCCTGCGGGAGGATCCCTGCGGTCAGAAGTCACGTCTCGTGGGGACCTTGACCCCCCAGTGCCAGAAGCATGCAGCAGCAAAGCTGTCACCGCGGGGGGCGGGGGCGGCAGGGAGGCCCACGGCTCACAGACCTCCCAGGCCCTCCTGTGGCTGTGAAGGGAGCAAACTGCAAACACCGGCGTTGGGGGAAACCGGGAGAAAGCAGGGTGACTTCCTCCGTCAAGGACGTGGTCGAGGACGCAGCCAGGAAAGACTGCGGATGCTGTTGAATGAAGTGGTGGAAGTGCCTCGCGGAATTCTGTGGTTATTTGTGATATTTGCCTGTTTTTGAAAAGTTTTGAAGTTGTGACTTGATGGTGTTGAAGTTTTTCTCTAGGTATTTGTCTGCTACCTACTTTAGAGTGCATCACCTTATTTTTTTTCCCTTGCGGGAGGGTCCCCATCACCGTCAGTTTATATAAGATTCAGGCCGCAGGCCCAACCCACCCAGGCCCGCCAGGGGCTCTGCCCGAGGACCTCTGGTCACAGACGGGAACGTGTCCCAGCGCCCCCTCTGCTCTCTGCTTCCTCCCGGGGGGTGTGGGGCTCCCGTGAATGCAAACCCAGCTTTCCTCCGAGAGCAGATGTAGGAACACGTTAATCATTTATACACCTTGGCCACCTGAAAAGGCCACGGCCCCCCAGGAATCTTGTGGGCGTGGCTGGAGGCTTTGAGCGGGAGGGGGGCATCCAGCAGAGGGAGGTGCGGGGTGGATATAGCACAAGGACTTGGGCCGTCCACGGCGGGCAACTCGGCCCAGCGATGGGTGAGCAAGTCCGGGAAGCAGGTTCCCCAAAGTGGCAACAAGTCCCCGAAGCACTTATTTGCCAAAACTTGGGGACGGCCAGCTCCCTCCCTCAGCTGTCCTTGTACGAGGCCTGTCCTGGGACAGCAGGGCGGGGGCACCTGGGTCTACCTGAGAGGTTCTGGTCCACACACCTGCCCCTGCTGCTGCTGTGTGGATGGGGGAGCAGACATGGGGGCCACATCTAACCCCCGACTGGTTATGGAGTCGTTGATGGCGGGGCTTTGCCACATGTATGGAACAGCCTGGTGCTCCCACAGGGCGCGGCGTCGTGCAGTGGGCTTCCCAGGGGTGGCCCTGTGACTGAGTGAGCGAGTGGACACGGGCGACACGCCCGGTGCAGGGACCCAGGGGGCGGTGCCGGCTCCCTCTGGGCTCCGCGAGCCCTGCCTCCAGCCCAGCCCGGGCCTCCTCCGGGAGGGAGGGTGTGGGCAGCTGCCTGCGTGCCTGGACCGCGGGAGCCCCTGGAGCCTGGACGGCGTGCTGGCGCCCCACAGGGACGCCACAGTGAGCCTGAGACCCCACATCTGCTTCCTCCACAAATGAAGTGTTTTCTGTTTCTGCCAGCAGCGCAGAGTCAGAGAGCACAGGACAGCTGTCCTGAGGCTGGCCCGTGGCCACTCTGAGGGCTGGGACGCCATCGGCCACGACGACGTGCTGGCACAGCCCTGGCCAGCCCCCAGGACCCCTGCCCTTGGCCTGTGGCAGCTCTCCCCCGTCCTCCGCAGGCCCCTGTCACTGTCTGTCAGGGTGTGGCCCGCTGTTCCAACCGTGAGGCTCGTGGTGGCCCAGGCCTGGGCGACCAGCGACTGTCTCAAGGGACATCCTCAGCGGGCGTCCGGCGCGGCAGGCAGCGTCTCCCAGGTGTTGTTCTCACCGCAGGAGGACACAGGGCCGTGGGGGGGACAGGGGAGGTGGAGCCGGGAGAACTGGTCACACGCACGGAAGGGAGGTGGGGTGCCTACCCGCCACAGCCAGTGCCACCTGCTTCTCCCCAAAGAACGGCCAAGTGGGGGCAGTGGGCGCGTAGGCCTGGGGGACAAACAGAGACACGATCGGATGGTCACGCAGAGCCTGGCCCAGGGCCCAGTGCCTAGAGCAGTGGCCACTGTCCCCGAGGGCAGAGCCCATCTCACGCAGCTGGGCACCGTGGGAGCATGGCGGGCGGCTCCTCTGGCCTCGCAGCCCTCAGGGCTGTGACCTGTCCGTGGCTCTCTGGGCACCCGTGTCCCCCAGCTCCCTCTTCTACGCCGAAATAGACGCAGGAGCTGACAGCGGTCCGCGCCTGTCCTGCGGAGAAACTCGGTTACTGCTGTCCTGCTGTATTAAGGCTTCAGATCTGCCCCAAAAGGCCTCGTCCCGCTAACGGCATTCCTAAGCTTGGCAAGCAGGTGAGGGGCAGTTAGAGAACGGAGCTCGCTGCAGTCGCAGCCACCTGCCTTCGGGCCAGTCCTTTAAGTCCTCGGGGGCGACTCGGCGCCGTGGCAGTCCCAGGTTGTCACCACGACGGGGCTGGGCGTCCTAGGACTACGCAGTGCGCAGACGGTCCTGTTCCGCGAACAGGTCCCTCACGCCCGCAGGACCGGCCGACACGCCGGCGGGCACTCCCAGGTGAGGACCCTGCGTGCGCTGAGCCTGGGGCCCCACCCTGCTTCCCGCCACGTCACGCAGGATCGCCCCTGCTGCTTTAACGCCCCTCTTCGCAGGAACGCGAAAGTCACGTGAGTCAAGGGAAGCTGAAACTGATTTGTTTGTCACGTTACGGAGTCTTCACCATTTGAGAAGATGCTACCTCCACTGGCTACGCTGCTCACGGTAGCTGAGCTGTGAGTGTGACACACGTCTGTGCTCTGCTGCTTCCGTAGCTGCCACATTCATGCATGTGTCCCACACAGTTAGGTCCACTTAGCCCTTCTGTTTAAATCGTCTGCCGTCTCTCTGCTGATCCATCTATCGTGGATCTAATTGTGTGGTTGATGGTGTGTGATTCCTCCACGCAGCACCCCTCTCGCCCCCAGCGCTGGCCCCTCGGGTCCCCGGGGAGCCGTGTCCCGGCGGCTGGGACGTGGAGAGCAGCCCATGGCTCCTGCATCGCACGGCTGCCACCCCTCCTGTCGTGGGCACCCAGAAGGCACTCTTGGGAGTTGGGTGCCCTGGAGGGGTGCAGAGTGCCCAGCCCGAGACACTGGAGGCCGCTGTGGAGCGGAGCCCCTCCTTTGGGCTGGGACCAGCGTGTCCCCTCCTTCCTGGAGGTGCTGGCTGTGCCTAGGTGCTGACCCGGACCCACGGCGACCCACTCCCCGAGCTGTGCACAGAATCTCTGCCAGGTTCCTCAGCTTTTCGCTTCGTCTTTGGGTGTTACCGGTTTCATTTCCACGTGTAGAAAAGATCTAAACCATTCTGATCTCAATCAGAATGCGCATCTTCCGCGCGGCTCTGGGATTCCTCTTGCCCAGAGGGTGGCAGCCCTTGCGGGGTCTTCCCAGCCGGGCACCTCCCTCTCCCGCTCATCCTCCTCCCTCCCCCACAGGGCCAGGCCAGGGCCAGGCCTCACGGACCAGGCTCCCGGAGGCTGGGGTCACGCCCTCTGTGAGACGGGTGACCAGACCCTGGTCCTCTCTCGGGGATGCCCGCGTGTTCCCTGCTGCGGAGCTACAGACTCTTCCTGCTGGGACACGGGTGGCCACGCTGCACTAAGCAGCTGATGCCTCCACGCTCACCTGTCCACCGGGCCCTGCCCCGGGCAGCTCCCTCCTGAGCACCGTCCTCTCTGGGCACATGCCAAACCCTCGGAGCAATGGGGTGATGTGGGGAGAGCCACATAGACGGTCCACCCTTGTGGACGGCCCTCCGCAGCCTGGCAGGCCTGTAGCAACGCTCAGGTGCTCTGAGAAGCAGAGGGAAGTCCGTTACTGCACTGACACCCGCTCAGCAGCCACCGGCGGGGACGGGGCTGCGCCTGTCCCAGGAGGGATGTGGGGACAGCCAGGACCACAGCCAGGAACAACGACGGGTGTGTTTCCCATGTTTGCAGCTGCCGGGCTCCAGGGGGCAAAGCTGCCCCGCTCTCCTCTCCAAGTCCGCAGGGCCCCCCGGTTCTGTTCGCAGGCCCCAGGGTTGAGGGCCGGGGGTGCCCCCTCAAGTCTGCATCATGCTCGGCCCCCTGACATGGGCTCGAGCAGGTCCTCGTGAGGGAGAATAAGGACACACAGTCACCCGCTCTTTGCGGGGTGCGTGCACCCGGCACCCCATTACACCCCGTCTCTGCCGAACGAGGGGACAGGTTCCCTGTCCCTCCTGCCGGCAGCCAGCCAGCCCCTGGGACCCACCCGTGGGCCCCGCCCGAGTCCTCCCCACCAAAGGCGGCTCCTCGGACGCACCCGCCTCCCCCAGCCTCCTGCCACCTCCGTGATCTGTTCAGACGTGGGCCGGCTTCACAGGCTTCAAAGTCAGTGTGTTTATTTTCACAGCACACGCATTACAGGCAATGCCAGGAAGCACATTTTAAGGGAGGAAAGCCCATTACCGCGGCCACCTCTCCTTCACCTGAGTTTTCTGGGGGCTGGACGGCCTCCCTCCACTTGCGGCGCTCGCTCGGGCTCCGAGCCCCAGGCTCTGCAGCGTCTCAGCCTCGTGCCTCTGGCCTGGGCCACGCCCACGATCCCCGTAACTTTGCATCACCTCCTTGAAAAAAGAAGTGACCACACGCAGTTGGAAAGATTCTAATGCAAAAGTGGCATCGCTAAAGCCCTGCGAAGCCCAGGTCGCGGTATGTACAGGCTCAGGAGGGGTCAGCCCGGCCCCAGCAGCGCCAGCCCAGGCGCCCCAGGGGCTCCCCGCGGAGTGCCCCTGCAGCTTAGGGGGCAGAGGCCCCCGACTGCGCCTGGCAAGGCTGGGGCCCCGCTTTGTGCTTCGCGGTGCCCTCGGCCTCCTCCGGGCCCTTGGCGAGGAGCACCTGGGCTTCTCCCCACAGTGGAATGCAGCTCTTGCTTTCCTCAAAGGCCAGCAGTAGGGTCAACAGTTTGGGAGGAAAACCAAAGACAGGGGAAGGGCGGGAGCGGAGGGGATGGAAGGCAGACACAACCGCCCAGCCGTGGAGACGAGAGTGTGGGCTGTGGGCGCCCGGCCCCTCCATCCCCTTCCCCCCAGCCATGCGTGTCCTGGGCTGAGCACCGGCCCTGGGAGCAGCCCCCGACTCATCCTGTGGACAGACTGAGAGGGAGACCCTGAGGCCAGGGACAGAAAGAGCCCTGGAGCATCGCCTCAGTCATCCCAGGACGGGGTGCAGCTCCAAACAGAGCAATCTGACCCCTCCCCTGGGTGTTTCCATCCCCCTGCCCATGTTTATCCCCCATGGCAGGAGCTCCATTAGCCTCCCATGACCGGTGTCTCCCAAGGAAAGACAAGCCCCTTAACTGTTGTCAAATTCAGTAGGAGACGCTGGGGGTGCCCACCCTGCCCCTCCCGTCCCGAGCTCCCTGCTGGGTGGGCGGCCTGAGCTGGGCCGGGACTGCCTTGAGGGAAGTCTGACAGAGAAGCTCAGCTCAGGAACCTGCCTGCCGGACAGACAGCCTGGTGCAGGACAGAGCCTCCATCGGGTTCCCCCACATCGGCTCGGAGCCTGAGCTGGTGAGGGCCAACGTCGTCAGGTCACCCCGATCCCCAAACCCACAGCCTGATGCTTCAACAGCTCCCAGGGTCGCCCACACTCCTTCTAACTCAGCTGGATCTGTGGCACCTGCAACCAGGAGTCCAGCCTCCCCATGGCCAGCCAGTGCGCACAGCCCAGAGCAGGGTCGTCCGTGCAGGTGCAGTGCAGTCCCACAGCTCAGAGACCCCTGTGTGTGCCACACCCCTAGGAGCGTGGAGCCCAGCCAAGGGGCTGGTGGTGCCCACGCTCCACAAACCATCCAGGGCCAGACAACACTGAGAAGAGTGGCAGTGTTCTCAACAGCACTGCAAGTCCTGAGGAGGGGCCGGCAGTGACCCCCCCCCCAGGAGGTGTGGCCGGGAGGGGCGAGCCCGGGGGGAGGGGCAGGGGAGCAGCAGTTCCCCTCTTTGGGCCACCGATGGGACGGCAGTACCGAGCGCGTCCTGGAGCAGGTGGGTGAGCCCGCTGTTCCTGTTGGGACGTGGCCTCTGCCCGCTGACAGCACCCCCAGGACGTCTGCGAGGGCCGCCAGGCTCCGGCTGATGCACGAAGTCTCCCTCAGGGCTGATCCCGTCGCTCCAGACACCCTGGGAAAGTGCAGGATTTACATGAATTCAGGGCGACATCAAGATGAATCAGAAAAGCAAAACGGAGGCTTCTCGGGAAGAGCAGGTGGAGGAGACCCTGCGTCCACCTGGTGTCCCCCGCTGACAGCCATGCAGCGCCAGCAGGGGAAGCTTTCAGGGGAACCGGGCACCCGTCCCCGCAGGTCGCCCGTGGGGAGCAGTGTTTGGATTGATACGCAGGGTCTCAGTGCTGAGACGGCACCAGGAGGATGGGGCTGGGATTTAGAGGGCATCTGGAAGGGGACAGCGGGCCTGGGACCCCCGTCCGCTCACGGTCAGGACCCTTCGTCCCCAGGCCACCCAGGGGAAGGCTTCCCGCTCTCCCCCGCGCACTCGCTGCCCGCCAGGCCCACGAGCCGCAGCTTGGCGCGCACATGCTCCCACACATGGGTTTGGGTTCCAGACCCTCCGAATATGTGGCTGCAGTTCCTCCCCAGGGCTCTGTGCGATGCCCAGAGCCTACAGGTGCGCGGATTCTGTCCTTCGCACGTGGCTTCCTATTACAGGCAACTGACTGGGCGCAGACGGCTGCTCGCCGCTGCCGCGGGGGACGCGGCTGTGGTAGAGGCACCGCGGTCAGCAGGTGAGATCTGGAGGAGTCGGCAGGCGCTGCGGTGGCCGCCTGCGCGGCTGAGCTGCGGACCCCGCCACAAGCATCACGAGCCCCACCGCACTGTGGGCGGATCCCGAGGGTGCTCAGAGCGCACGAACGTCCCCGAGGGACCAGGGAGGCCCGCCTGCACGTCAACCTCTAACTCTCCGCACAGAGACCTCGCATACAAGCTAAGCGTACCCAGCTCAAGAAAGCAGCATATCTTAGACAAAATTAAACCTCATAAATCAGATTTTTACTGTTATGAGGCCTAACTGCCTTATTGTGTCTCTAACTGCTTCATCCGGAAATAATCAGCTGTTTTGGAACCAAATGGAGGTTCCCAGTCTTTTCAACATCAAGCGTTCTTTTAGGTACGGCACCCTCAAGAACCTCAAGACTTTAAAATACTTTGTCTATCAAATCAAATTTATGAAATAAAAATGTAATTTACTTTCCTGTTTTAATTCATGAGATATGACAGCTAAGTAGAACTTCTGATCTTCAGGAGACAATATTTTGATCATATTGTCTATTAGTCAAAAGCTGACAGTTTTGGATAACTTGTGTAAACTTACCGTGATTTCCTTTAGTCTTTTTCAAGTGTTAGAAATAGCTGGCAGACCCTTCCCTCGATAACTTCAAGACCGCAGGACTCGGGCAACATGACCCTGACCCTTTATCCCTTCTCCTGCCTGTGTGGTCAGTCAGGTGACCCCCCCCCCACCTTGGAGCAAACCTGATTCATGAACATGGATTTAAGAATGCAGGGCTCTGAAGAGAAGATCTAATTAAGAAGAGGAGCTGTGCTTTTTCACAAGAGGATTCCTTAGTGTATTCGGTAAAATACTGATATGACCAGTGGAACCCAAGGATACTGTGCTTAACTGAGTGACCTCAGGCAAGTCCTGTGACTTCTCCACACCTGTTCCCTCAGCTGAGCTGCGGGGATAACACCTGTCCCATCAACTCTTAATGAAGATATTCTAAAGGATTAATTAATTTGTTTTCATTGTGATTTTAAAAGATCACTTCTAAAGCAAACTGAAAATTGTGAGCCACACACTAAGCAGTGAAACACAATGGACCTTCTCTCTGGGAGAGCGCCAATTCGGATGACGCAGCCGGTTCTCCGTGGGGCCCCTTGAACGTGCAGTTGTTCCCAGAGCTTGGCACCTGGACTACTCACTCGTAGGTCAGCCCAGAGACCTCCTTCCCCTCCTGGGTTGTCGGCACCTGCGGCTCCACCCCAGACGCCTCTCGACACCTGTCGTTGGCCAGGACGTCAAAAATGTCATTGTTATAAACTTCCACTATGGAAACTTCCACTTCGGAAACTTCCACCTCGGGGCTCCTTGACAGATCTTCTGAAATCAGCCTGGAGGAGGGGCAGGGAGGGACACACAAGAGACTAAACCATCAGAGGAACTTAGATAACCCCGTGGAGAAAGCGGTTAGAGAATGATTTCAACGAGAGACAGTCCTGGAAAATGGGCAGCTAACCTCATGATTCATGAGCACAGGGCAGCATCTCACTAATCAAGACCATGCAGGAAGAAGGGAATGTCCTCCTTAAATTGCAGAGAGAAATAACTGTCTTGGGAATACAGACAGTTTTATCTGAGTTGTATCTAAATCAATGATTTCAGCATTCGGATTCTAATCACACTCTATAAAGATGCTTGAAGAGCCCACAGCCTTGATTCAGAAGTCACCACACCCGAGTTTAATCCCACCCAGAAGCCCAAAGCAAGCTGCAAAGTCTTTGAGCACTGGTCCAGCAACTGGGCTTGTTGATTTTAAAATCTGTTCTGTTTCAGGGGAGATTGAGTCCATGGAACTGAGTCAGTTCCACTGGTATAGCGCCTTCCAACTAAGCCCTGACCATGACCTCTCTAAAACCCACCCAGGCTCTTAAGAAAACAACCACACATCTTATTTTGTTTCAGGTTTTAAAGTACTACATGCAGATTGCAGATCAGTTTAAAAATAAAGACACTACACACTTAGAGCAAAACCCCAGAGTCCTACCCCAGGGAGAAGTGACCCTGACCCTGGGTTTCCTCCCCGACGCCCACGTCCCTGCTTTGTCCCTTTGACAGACAGCCCAGTCACCAAGGAACAAACAATTTCATCTTGGACACTTGCCCAGCAAAGCCAGTCTGATTTTGACTACTGTGCTTTTTCTTGTCCATAAAAACATTCTGAGCACTGGCCTGGACGGGTCCTACTCAACCATTGCTGGGTTGGGTTTTTCACCAGCATCCACAAGAGAGCTATGGATAAAATGAGCCATGAATGTCTTCTAATGATAATTAGGAAAATTAGGGGCTTCCCTGGTGGTGCAGTGTTTAAGAATCCGCCTGCCAATGCAGGGGACACGGGTTCAAGCCCTGTTCCGGGAAGATCCCAGATGCTGCAGAGCAACTAAGCCCGTGTGCCACAACTACTGAGCCCATGCGCCGCAACTACTGAAGACTGCATGCCTAGGGCCCATGCTCCGCAACAAGAGAAGCTACCGCAATGAGAAGCCCACGCACCGCAACGAAGAGTAGCCCCTGCTCGCCACAACTAGAGAAAGCCTGCGCACAGCAGTGGAGACCCAGTGCAGTCAAAAATAAATTAATTTTAAAAAAAGAAAATCAAAAAGACGACAATGAAAGAAAAATAAGCTAAATTCTCTGATGAAAATAACTGCTAGCAAAGAGTTCAGATTTGGGTTGTTCTCAGCACTGGGGTTTGCTGAGAACACTGTAAGAAGAGTATCTGTCTGAAAACTGAAAAACCGAGGTGCACTAAGCTACAGATAGTACATCCCCTCCGCCACACGTTAGGAAAAATGCACCCAGAGCCCCTCTTAGCACTCGGCTCCATCCCTCCAAAGGGCCCCAAACCTGAATTACATTTCTTATCTATACAATACTGGGGAGCTAATTGGAAAGATTTTTCTTCCATTAAATTAAGTACTTGATTTGTTTAATGCATTGATTCATTCGTCACACAAGTATTACTCAGTTACTGGCTAGATTCTGGGAACAATGTTGAAACTAGTCTTCATTCTTGGCTTTGAAGAAACAAAGTGTTTAGTAGGCAAACGATTCCAATATAATGTGATGCATTTTATATAAAATACGCAGAGGCTCCCGTGAGACGCAGGTCAGGTGCTGAGCCCAGAGTCAGGGTGGAGGGAGGTGGCGGGTCGATCACAGTCCCCGCCAACGAGCACCCCCTCCAGGTGTCCTCGGCCACTTTCGTCCTGTTCATCTATTCCTGCCCGGGTCCTCCTGGGTCCTGGTTATTTGTCTGTGTCTGTTCTAGACACCTTGAGGGCTGAATATGATCACGTGTGCCTGCAGCGGTGTCTAGCAGGTAGAAGAGCCTTGTAAATGCCGTGGTTAAGATGACAGCCGAGGTCACCGGAGAAGACGCAGGCCAGCAGCCAGGTTCCCGAGGACGCAGGAGAGAGTGTTAGGCAGAAAGAACCCCAACTAGAATTTTGCTTTATTGAAAATGGCAGGGGAATTCCTTCCTTTGGTCCCCTTAGCAATTTAAGAGTAACCGTTTTTAAGGTAAAGCGTTCATGTAAACATCCTCTGATACCGATGCCCGAGGTTATTATGGTTTTGTGCTGCATCATGAGTTGGGCACAAACTGACCCACGAATGCGGCTGCACGCGTTCCTTTCTGGATCTTGTCCACTTGTGATTAGAAAACAAAGAGGTAGAAAATTTTCCATGTTTGGACTATCATTCTCATTTTGCAAATGACAATGAGGCCTGGGGAGGTAAGCCTCGCCCGTGGCCACAAACGCGGAAAAACAGAGTCAAAATCCCGTCTGAAGGCTCCGAATGCTGTAAGACACTGAGCTCTATGGGAACACCTGTCACAATTTAAGTTATCATTTCATGCCCAAGACTCAAAACATGAATAAACCCACTGTGGAAATGAGGTGACTTAATAATGTGTCAGTGTGATGTCCCTATTTAGTGAAGCTGTGTGTCCATCTCTAGAGAGGCTGACTGTCCAAGTGCAGTCCTAATGGATCTCTTTCCGGACGCCTTCAGCAGCCTCGGTCCCGCCCTGAGTCCTTGGCCTCTGTTTGCTGTCCCCGTGGACAAGCTCCAGAACCAAATACACATGACCTGTACGTTATTTGTCTGCAAATCCAGATTCATCTGGAGCAGACTGTAAGCAGGTGCACAGCTCACACCAGGGATTCAATGAAGGAACACTCTGCCTGCCTGCCCCCTAGGGTCCCCAGCACAAGACAAGAAGACGGCAGTCGTGTGAGGCTCAGGGGAGGATGCTCTAACTCCCCACTATTCTGGCCCCGTTTCTGACCTGCGTTCTTCTTTCTATCGCCTCATCTCTCTGCTTCTGGGCCTTGAAAATATGCTTAGCAGGGAGGTCAGTTACCAGTCAATGCTTTGATACCTGGTACCAGCCATGCTGCTTCCGCTGGTCTGGACGGTTGTGAGTGTTACCAGCGCAGGTGCCGCTCAGAGCAGGCACTTTAAATGTGGGTAAGAAAATGAGGGCCGGGGAGACGGGAGGAGCACTTCTCCCCAGGACCCCTCTCCGTGGCGGACACAACACCATCCTCTCACCCACTACCTATCTCCCCCGTGTCCGTCTTCCATGACATCCAGGAAAGCCACGTGCTGCTGCAGCCGTCCTGCCACATTAGCCCGTGGTGCTACCCAACTTCCAGCAAGCATGGCTGTGGCCAGCTGAGGGGTCCCTGGAGAGGGACCAGGTGACACCCTTAGCAAGTGCCAGCGGCTCTGCAGAGAAGTTCTGACTCACACCAAAGCCTCTGTCTCTTGAACCTGAAACGGAACCAAATGCTTCACGTGGTGCCGTGTCCCCACACGAGGGCTTCACCCCTAAATGAGTGACCCCTGTGTCTGTGAGGGCTGCTCTGTTGCCCACAAGCGTCCTGCCCGTGGAACTCAGGCCTGGCCCTCTGCCTTCTGGGGCCGACCAGACAGGCAGGGTCCCCAGGGCTGGCCTCGTCCCAAGCCTTCTCCATGTGTTCTGGTGGCCACGCTGAGCACAGCCCTTGAGGGCCTTGTGGCCTCAGGGACTTTCAGGATGCTCGTTACCACAGCAGCAGCTCACCAGTGCTGACGGGTTTGATCTCCTAGGAAACGATCTGATTCTGAAAATCACAAGAGACAACTGGAGAAAAAGAACTACCAAAAATTGGGAAATATTTCACGAAGGTTTTTTTTCAGAAGGGGTTAGTAGAAATAAATTAACAAATACATCTTTCATGTGCACTAATAATGAAAGAATATTGGTTTGAAGAGAAACCACAATATCAGGCTTTTGTGGGACTTCTTATGTTTTGGCTCTGATTTTAGGACACAAAAGGATGACGTAAGAAGATATGGAGACAAAACCTGGATTCCAGGGGTTATAGGAGCACAGAGGGCCAGCTGGCTCCACTGAACACCTGCTGCAGGAGACGCCTTCCTTCCAGGGGCTGACAGGCTCTGGGGACATATGGAGCGCACGTAGGGTGAGCCACAGCTCTTAGGAAACGGTGAGCAAAAGTGAAGATGAGTTGGGGCTTCCTTGGCTGCACAGTGGTTAGGAACCCGCCTGCCAATGCAGGGGACACAGGTTCGAGCCCTGGTCCGGGAAGATCCCACATGCTGCAGAGCAACTAAGCCTGCACGCCACAACTACTGAGCCTGAGAGCCACACTGAACCCACACACTTAGAGCCCATGCTCCACAACAAAAGAAGCCTTTGCAATGAGAAGCCTGTGCACCACAACCAAGAGTAGCCCCCGCTCGCCACAACTAGAGAAAGCCTGCGCACAGCAAAGAAGACCCAATGAAGCAAAAAATTAATTAATTAATTAATTCGTTAATTTTTTGAAAAAAGTGAAGATGAGTATCTCACACCGGGACTCCCCAAGGGCGGGAGGTCAGTGACCAACGGGAGGAGACATTGGCACCACGGCCTCCTGGACCACATGGGGCAACTGTTACTGGTTTTTTCTAGCAGTGACTGTAGTGGGAAAATCGTGACAACAGCAGGGGACGCGCCTCTGTGGCTCCTGAGGCCGTGTTAGCGGCACAGGAGACGCTTCAACGCACGTTCGTTGTCCCCCCACAAAGAGGACCAGGTGTGTCTGCTCTTCCCAGGCAGGAAGCAAGGGCAAGCCCATGGCTTTTCACCCTGTCCCCTCCCTGCTCTGTCTTGCATCCTCCACCCTCCCCTGACCGGGGAAGCCGTCTAACTAGAGATCTCCTCGAGAAGTGTTGTCTTGCTGATAGAACTTCGACGTAAATGTGTCATAAGCATTTCTAGCATTTGTGGTAATAACGCCCAGAAGTGAACGCTCGGCCGTTCTGAACGTGTCCCGATAGAGGATGGGACGTGGTCTCCCACACACACAGTCACTCTCACCACCTGCGTCTGTCGTATCTCTGCTCATCCTCACTGCCCGCCCGGTACCTGAAGAGTCCCCCAGCGGCTCTGAGGGTGATGCCCGAGTTGCCGAAGGATTCCGAGAGTGGGGCCGGCTCCTCCCTGGAACGCGGGTCCAGCCTGGTGAAGCTCTTCCCACTTCCTGTCTGTCCGGAAGCCATGATGCAAACATTGTACCTAAAACACAAGCCAGACTTCAGGACAGAAAGACACCCGGTGGGCCTAGTGCCGTGACTGGACTCTGAGCAGAGTGCCACGTGGATGAAACACCTGGACACACTTCCCTTTGAATCCCTGTTCCTCCGTTCCTGAGAAACCGGACCTTCATTTAACTACAACCGTCTTTTGCATAATCCACCCTTGTGGTTATTTGGTTACACGTTGGATTAAATCACATTCATGTTTACACACACACATGCAGCTCAGCGATATCTGTTTCTCGCAGGTGTCTCCACAGTTCCTCATGGGAGACCGCGGCTGGTGCCCATGCCCTCAGAGCCTCCCCGAGGTGCCTTCCTGAGCCAGGCCCTCCTCCTCAACCCCACTCATTCGAACTTTTGGAGTTGCCTGAAGTAACCTCATCTTCATAAAATCAGGCTAACTAAAATGTACATGAAACGATATAAAAGTCTGCATATTTTCTTTTGATGTCCTAAAAATATTTTTCCCCATTACATTTATGATTGCCAGCATTGCTGACTACAGTTAAACTTAAGGTTGTGAAGTATTCTTATACTTTGTTTCTCCAAGGGCCTTGGGGTTTTCATTTCAGCCAGACTGTGCCGACACCCTCTCAGTGCCAGGCCGGCCTGCCCACCACAGTCCTACAGTTTGGGGTTATTTTGGTGCAGCTTACTTCACAGAAGACAAGAACAATTGAAGGATCCATAAGTTTTCTTCCCTTTGTGCTATTAGCCCAAGACGTCAATGAGAAGATGGGAAATATCTGAAGTAAGTTTAAGGTACACGTTTATATGCTTGGCCGTGAAGCTGCAGGTGATCCTGGCCCACACATGGCGGAAGCTAAGCCCCGACCCCCTTTCGTGTCTCCTGGGAGATTAAACATCCAAGCACAGGCCCCACCCGAAGAGATTCTGATTCCATTGATCAACCTTTAATCAGACCCCTCCCCTCCTACAGTCAAACAAAGGCTGTGGCTCTGATAAAATGACTTCGAAGAGTTCTGGATGGGTTCTGACCTTGAACAGTGACACGAAAAGCCCTAGAGATCCTGGAGGCCTCTGCCTCCAAGGTTGACTGTTCCCTGAAAAGATGATGGAAACCATATGTGAGGGTGAGAACTGATCAAAGCCTTCTCTGCTACCATACTGTGTTTTTTTCTTCCAGAACTGAAGAGTCTCCAGGTATTTATAACATGACCCCATAGCATTCCACATCTCTTACACCTTCCCTGAGAGATGCATGTGTTTTTGGCGGGGGAGTGGGGGGATGTCTTTGACTGCAGTGGATAAATGAGCTCTTAAAGGGATCTTTCAAACCACTGAGGAATGCAGAGAGGAATGAACTGGCCCAGGACTTAAAATATGCCATCTGTTTCATATTTATCATGGAAAAGGCAACTCAGGCAAAGATCATTTTAACCACGATGCCATTTTTTATTTCTGGAATCTGCTTAATTAGATGCCTACTTAGGAAAAAAGAGACAGAGAGAGACTCCTATCATTTTCAATGGAAGAAATTTTGTCAGATGGACATTGAAAACCCCAATATTCCAGAGGAGGGGCCGGGTAGGTGTGTGCAGTTGACAACACGCGGTTTCTGTGCTGACCTGACCTCTGGGTTCACGAGCCTTCCCTGCACCCCGTGATGTCAGATGCTGCAGCGCTGTGGTTGGATCCAGCCCTATAATTACAGCTCCCATTTTGTTGGATTTGGCTGTGCTGGACAAACACAAATGCATCTCCTTCAGGACGCTTGATGTCAACTTCTCCGCCAAACCGAGATTCTTCAAAATGCCCCAAAGTGGAAAGTCTTGGCTTATTGTGTGTCAGTTAAGTCAACAGAGCTGTGCACTTTACTGCTGAAAAGTGACCCTTATTCCTAGGTCATGGCCACTGCCTTGGAAACCAGTAGTAGTTTCCATGGGGAAAGGCTCCTTCCCACAGGGATGAGCCCTTGATCTAGTGTCAACATTGTTAACAGACTTTAGAAAAGCCTGAAACGTACAAAGAATCCCAGAGAGAAGAAGGCTGCTGCCATCTCAGTCTTAAGGCAGCACGTGATGCAACTGAATGATCATCTGGACCCAAGGCATATGTGTTCCTTTAACAATCATTCCTCAGATCGCGTTTACGCCTCCTCCTCGGAGAAGGGCCGTGGAGGCTGGGCTGTGGGTCTGCTCTACACGTACATGAAAGGCTCAGACGCTCATGTTCAACTCTCGTGTGTAGCATGAATGAAATCTACTTACATTTACATGTAGCTGTGTTAATTGACCTCAGAAATATTTTAACTCACCCATCTAAGGACGTCAGAAGGGGACACACATCCTCAAACACCATGTTCTGAGGTTCTGCTGGACCATAAACTCTGAGAGGCAAAGTGAAAATGATGCATTCTTGGAAGAAAAAGATATGTACATTACTATCCAAATACAGAAACCTGAGAAACAAAATACCCTTGTGTACTTCTCACGTGAACCCCAACACAGTCAAGATTCATACTTTTTATTTTTTTATTTTTTTTTTTGCAGTACGCGTGCCTCTCACTGTTGTGGCCTCTCCCGCTGTGGAGCACAGGCTCCGGACGCGCAGGCTCAGCGGCCATGGCTCACGGGCCCAGCTGCTCTGCGGCATGTGGGATCTTCCCGGACCGGGGCACGAACCCGTGTCCCCTGCATCGGCAGGCGGACTCTCAACCACTGCGCCACCAGGGAAGCCCAAGATTCATACATTTTTAAACAATGAAAGATTAATTTTATTACTTTTCAAGCTAACAGAGGTTAAGAAAGAATCAAAATTGTTTCCTCTGCTGTAAAAATGTAATAAGCATAAGCAAAGTTATAAATGCTTGCAAAGCAGAAAGAAAAAGCAAGCAAGAAAAAAAGAAAGGATACCATATAATTATCCCATAACTAAATGAGTTCCACTTAAGTGGGGCCAACAACAAGGATGTAAAGCTCATACTCCAGCAGTATGTGACGTGTAATACTGAATTTTTATGTTCAAGCTCTTAAAAGTATTGTTCTCCTAGGCCCCAGGTTGGTTCAGCCGAGCATTAATACACAAAATGGGACTGGAATGTCGGCTATGACAGGGACAGTCTGTGTGTTTATAAACATGTACAAACAAACCCAAGTAGGAAGTGGCTTCCAGAAACCATGGCTCATTGCAGTGTGAAACAAGATGGGAACAACGCCCCAAGGGCAGAGGCAGCGATGGGCCGCCCATTGCTGACAAAGCCACAGCGTGTCATGTGTGAATCGAATATACTTAGATTTTAAGCTTAGTTTTCTGAAATACAGGTTTTTACTTAACTGGAACCAAACTTTTCTTTCATTTTCAAAATGTGTCCTAATGCTCAGCTGAGCCAGATCATGTCTAGAAGCAGGACTGATTTTAAACTTGAAGGGCCTTCCTTATACAATGCTGCTTATTATACATGATGAGGAGGGCTTTTTTTTTTTTTTGCCACGCCACGTGGCATGCGGGATCTTAGTTCCTGACCAGGGATTGAACCCGCGCCCCCCGCAGTGGAAGCGTGGAGTCCTAACCACCAGACTGCCAGGGAAGTCGCCGAGGAGGACATTTACAACAAGAGGGACAGGGCTGAACTCTTAAATTAACTTTTCACCAAAAAAGTCCCAGCAAAATACAAAAGCAGGAAGAACAGTGAATGAGTCCAATCTGTGCACCACCAGCTCCTACAACCACCAACTGTCCCCAACTTCACTGAACAGCCACACCACCCCGGAGCCCTCTGAAACTGACCTCAGGCCCAGCTCGTCCGTAGACGTTCTGTGTGCATCTCTAAGGGATGGTGACTCCTAAAAATCATCGCAGTGTTACCATTGTCACGCTTTTACAAATTAACAGTAATTCCTTTATATCATCCAAGATGAGGGTAGCGTACACATTTCTCCAGTTCTCTAATAAGTTTATTTTTCCTGTCAGTTTTTTTAAGTTAATTTATTTTATTTTATTTTACTTTTTATTTACTTTATTTTTGGCTGTGCTGGGTCTTTGTGGCTGTGCGCGGACTTCTTATTGCGGTGGCTTCTCTTGTTGCAGAGCATGGGCTCTAGGCGCGTGGGCTTCAGTCGTTGTGGCACGTGGACTCAGTAGTTGTGGCTCGCGGGCTCTAGAGTGCAGCCTCAGTAGTTGTGGTGCACGGGGCTTCGTTGCTCCGTGGCATGTAGGATCTTCCCAGACCAGGGCTCGAACCCATGTCCCCTGCATTGGCAGGTGGATTCTTACCCACTGCACCACCAGGGAAGCCCTTCCTGTCCGTTTTTAAGAATCATTGCAGCTGGTTGAATGTCTTCATAGATATTCAGGAGTAGCAAACTTTTTCTGAATAGTAAATATTTTAGGCTTTATGAACATCTTACTTAAAGAGACACTGGAGCCTTTCTCAACAACAGGAAGAAAAGGTGGCAGGTCTACCACTGTACCACTACTCAACATGGTACCAAGTCCTTGTTAGCTAACTTGGGACATGAGGATCACAAAGCAGATGGAACTACTGACTGCTTAGAGGGGATATGGCCGGATATCTGGGCAATCCAAAGCCAAATGATGAAGAAGATTACCAAATCAACAACAGAATTTAGTCAAGTAGCAGGTGGTACAATTCATGTACAAAACCCAATAACATTCATATATACAAACAAAATGAGTTCCCTGATATAATGGAAGAAACACTGTATACATGACAGGAAAAAAGAAAATAAAAAACCAAGGTGTAGATTTTAATAAGAAATGTCTAAATCTTTTATGAAGAAAACCATAAGCCACTCCTGAAAGACACATAATTCAACTCAATGAATGAAAAGGTATGCAGCACCATGTCCTTGGATATGAAGTCCCAACATGAAGATGTTAGTTTTTCCAAAGCAGCTTGTAAACTGAGCTGAATGCCCCCAAAATACCACATATATTCTCAGTGTTTTTCTGAAGCTAGACAATTTGATTATAAAACTTATTTAGCAAAATCAAAGAGCAGAACAGAGAGGAAAACCCTGGGGCAAGAGCAGTGGGGACGTGGAGCTTGTGGTGAAGCCCACGCTTCGGGGAGCATGGTCAGGGCACGTGGTGAATAGACAGACCCTGGGGCAGAAGAGAAAATTCAGAAACAGATACAACTGCAAAGAGCAGCGTACTCTCCGATAAAGGGGACATCCCAGGTTAGGGGAAAAGACGTGTTTTAATGGGTGGTACTGAGGTCACTGGATAGACACATGAAAAAATAAAACTGGAACCATTCCTCATACGGTTCATTCCAAATGGGTCATGAGATTTGATTAATGTAAGAAACCGGGCCACCACAACTACTAAAGCACACAGGTGTATTTGTCTATTACCTGGCAGCCTTTGTAACTACAGTTATGTTAAAGGGGAATAAAAGACTTTTGCATGGCTGAAAGATATCAGAAGCAAAGAAAAAAATACAAGTGACAAACTAGGGAAAATAGCTGTAACTTCAACCACTGACAAAAGCTTGATTTCCCTAATATATCAAGTGCCCCTAAAAATAGAGAAGAAAAAATTTAAAGTATAATAGAAAGAGTATCCCTTATATTCCTTAAATTTCTTATATATTCCTTCTATTAGAAATCCTTTCTATATTTTTATAGGAAAACAGTTAGAGATATGAAGAGTTCACAGAAAAAAAAAGAAATGCACCTAACTCAACCATGTGAAAGGACATGGGGTCTGACTCAGAAGGGAAGCCATGGAGAGATGTCATTTCTCGCCACAGCCGGCAGCCATCCCAAGGCCGACAACGGGCCCCCGGGGGAGCAATGGGGAAGCGGGTTCTGACAGGTGAGCTAAGCAGGTAGAGGAAAGGCAGGCCCAGGTGGCCAGGGGAGGACGGCCCTTTCTCTCCTTCTCTCCCTGGCTGCTCTCGGCCAGCTGACTGTGGAGACACAGTGGCCAGCGTATCTGCATCTCTGTGCTCAGCCCTGCGTCCTGGGCTCCCCGGCACGGTCCCCACATGCAGCTTTGACCGTGGGGACTATCTTCGCCTTACCTGTGCCCGTCGTACCTAATAGGGTGTCTTGCCCATAACCGGGGGTCAGTCAACACTTGAACTTGAATGACTACACGTAGAAATGACTACAAATATGTTGGTAGATACATCACGCCTAACCACACACAGTAAAAGAACACAGCCAAGAGGCCTCCAGCTGCCCGATACACAAATTATACTCAAAACAATAAAAGTGACTTATTTTTCCCATTGCATTTTGGGTCAAATCCTGTTACTTTTAGTTTGCTTTTTTAAAAAAAATAATAATATTTTATTCTGCTTACAAGACCACCTTCTTCTGACCATGGAGCCATTTATAGTTTCCCAAGTGGTAAAGCCTGTGCTTTCCCCTGCACCCACATTTACTTTTAAAAAGGAGTTAAGTGCTGAAACAGTTGAGATTTTCCTTCAGAACTGAAATAAAATATTGTGACATTTACTAGTTCCATAAAAAGCTGTTAGAAAATAAACAGCGTGTGGTTTGCTAAGACCCACATGCTCCACCACCTGTAAAGTCAGCTGATCCTGAGTCCCGAGACTCCAGAATCGGCCCTGAGTGTGGAGTTAAATTTCAGTTTTTCCTCTCACCTAGTTGTACAGCAAGTTACACACATTCCTTCCTTCCTCTTTGGGCTCAGCCCAAGCTCCACAGTGAGGACCCTCCCCTTCAACCTGAACCCTGTGCATGGCCACTGAGACGCCCACCAAAGAGGATGCTCCCGTCTCAGCTGATGGAGCTGGTGCCCCCTCCCCGATCCCCAGATGGGGCGGGTGACCACTGGCGCCTTCCCCGCCTGCAGTGGCCCCGCCGCCACCTCCTCCTCTGTTGAGAGCTCAGCCACGGGCAGCTGTGGGAGTGGATGCTGCCACATTTGGACACTGCAGGGTCTCCTGGTGCTAAGTGCTGGTATCCCCAGAGAGGTGACCCTTTGCTGTCTCAGCATCAGAGGTAAGATGCTCCGGGAATCATTCCTTGGCCGCATGCGGTTGTTGACTCAGTCTTGACTTCATCTGAAGCATCTTGATTGGTCCCCTTTCTCCACACCTGCTAAGGGACCGGTTCGTCCACCACCCAGGCTGATGCAACGGCCCCTGACCATCCCCCAGCTGGTCACTCTGTCCCAAGCCTATGGCCCTTCTAGCATACTCTTGACATTGCTCCCATGGAGGTATTTCCAAAATGTAAATTAAGCAAGGAGGGAGTGGATGAAATTACTGGGGCTGGAGAGAGAGGTTTGAGGAGGAACGAGTGACGCAGAGTGTGTCATCATGGGGTCACTTAGGTCCTGATGGCAAGTGACCCATTGGATATGTCCTGGGAGGTCCTCTGCTAGCATAATGGACACCCTGAGTCCCTTCAGTAGGGTGGATGGGGGCGGACACCAGTCACGGCGGCTTCAGCAGTGAGGGAGAGGTGGTCTCTGTGATGGGGGCCTTCGACCATGGCACAGCCGCCGAGATGGCCTCCTCTGATGGACACACGGAGGCGTGGGTGCCTGGGTTCTAACCCACTTACCAGGGGAGTCACTGAGACATTGTCTCTCCATGGAGCCCTCGTCGGACGCCGGAATCTGTTTCAGGAGGTGTAATCCCGATATGACGCCAGCGATGTCCCCTAGGGCGGAAGGAGCTCTTACATCCTTCCCGCTCCCAGACTCTGGAGGCAGGTGGGGGAGGAGAGCTCAGACGCTCGCCAGGACGGAGGCTCTGACGCAGGGGAGAGGCCCGGGCCCCGACTGCGGCTCCTGGACCTGGAATCTGTCCGCCAGCCCGGGTCCCGCCCCATCCACCCACCACCCCCGGGACATATTTTCCTTTTTCTGTTGCCTGATTATGGGGCCGCTCCTTTAACATCAGGCCAAAATGTAACCCTGAGGACGAACTGCCCGGAACACACACCCCAAAGGGTTTTACTGATGTCCTCAAACGCCTACGTTTTAACCATAAAGAAACACAAGCGAAAAATGCTAAGGTTTACAGTGTCTCACCCAAAAGCTCAAGGGACACCATATGAGGAACATACAAAGCCATAAAAACAAGGCTGAATCCAAAATCTCCCTACAACCATTTAGAATGTCATCTCACAGTACGATCACTAGATTTTAAACAACGTCTGAGATGATTCCAAGAGCAGAGCTTAATCTTCCAAACACAGCTTCAATGTTCTCCCTGCCTGTGCACATCCCACAAACAAACAAGAGTCTTTCCCTTGGCCTTTTAGAGTAACTCCCTTTTATCAAAATCCTCAGGCTTTTGACCGCTAGAGATCCTTCCTTTCAGGATGCACCTGGGCTGTGCAGAGCCGTGGGTCCGGACACCGGGGTTGGTCTCCAGAACTCACTTACAGCCTCCGCCTCACGGAATGGCTCAGATGGGGTAACACAACAGGGGTGCCTGGCTCAGAGCCAGTAATCAATGAAGGTTATTTCCCTTACGCTGAGCTGCTTTATCGTCTATTTTCTTATTTGTATCCAATTCCCTAGGAAGCTTTCAAAGCATCTGGGGCATAAAATTCTTTGCCATCAACTCAGTCATCAAGTTTTAGAGCTAAAAGTAAACTTTAATCCAAATCCTACATTTTCCAGAAAGAAATCTGAGGCCAAGCGGAGGTAAGTGAACCACATTCAGAAGGAAAGCCCAGGCCTCTGGTTCCCCTGCAGGTTCTCCCCAAACCCTGCCTCTCTCAGGCTGTCTCAGCATTTTCTGAGCCTCGGAAACCTCCCTCCCCAAGGTCAGTGGGCCTCAGTCATGCCCTGGTCCACGTGCAGCAGGGAAAGTTAGCCTCCACCTTCCCGGGGGCGGGGCGGGGCGGAGCGCTGTGTGACGTCACAGCAGATATCGGAGTCCTCCCTTCGCTGCAGTCAGCACTCGTCACCACCTTTGGGGATGCACGTCCTTCTCCTGTGACGGGCCCTGAGTTTGCAGACCTAGAGCGATGATCCCCTCCTAGGAGGGGACGTCCAGTACCAAGGCCCATAGAAGACGGCCTCCATCGTGTCACTGCGCCTTTGCCGGGCACCTGCACCGGTATGGATAAGTCTCCGCAAAGCCAAGTTGAGTATAAAAACTCAGTCCCCCGCAGAATACAGCTAAAAGCAACCAATGACTTCTTGCGATCAAATACAGACAGGTCCATACCGGGTGATGGATTCAGAGAAGTTTGGACATTATTAAAATAAATATGCAGGCACAGACTTTGAATCACCCTAAATCTCCACATTAAAAAACAGAGCGACCAGATGGTAAAACCAAAGACCCACGATATTTACTATAAAAGTGAGTGACCTGCAGACCCCGAGCAGGTGGGGAGGTGGTGGCTGGACGTGAGGTCGCGGTGAACCCACAACAGCAGCAGGGTTCTCCCTGAGACGGCAGTTCCCATGGGGCGGGACTTGGAGCAGCTCCCGTTGGGCAGAGATGGACGATTCGGACGCCAGGACTACCGCTGTGGATGAAAACCCACCAATACACTCCGATCCACAAGATCATAATGATGCTCAACAAAAAACTTCCCTGGTGGTCACTGCAGGAAGCCAGGAACCACCTCCTTGTTTGAAAGCTGACCAATAACCGGGGAAGAGTGGCGCGTCGTCCCACCGCCCCTGGGTGACGGCGCTGCTGGAGGAGCAGGGCGTGGGGAAGCAGCTCTTTCAGAGGTTCCAGGGAGAGGTGACCGTACCACATCGGCACGTTTTGCATCCTCGCTGTTGACGCCACCACCAGAGCCACCACCTTCCCCCTCGGGGTTGAACCCGGTCCGGCCAAGCCTCGGGGTCCAGCTGCCACTCCGCGATGCACAGAGGACACGTCGAGCGGCAGCAGGGACACGTCGTCAGCATCACGGGGACGGTGCGAAGCTCCCAGGTCCTGGGCCCCGACTGCTCCACAGACAAACCGTAGGGGAGAGAGGAGAGGGGCGAACCAAAGGCCAAGAAGACTTAAGGACTCAACCTGAAAGCGAGCGAGACTGAACCGTGGTGTGTGGGGAGGTGCCCTCGGTCAACAGACCACAAGGATCTGAAACCGGGCACGTCTTACCAGGTCCACGCGGTCTCCACCCCGTTCCCCAGCAGCCAGGCCGGGTCACACACATCCTCCTGGCCGGAACTGGCTCACCCAGCGTCCAGTGCCCATGTGGGCCTTCCCACCACCAGCACGAGCCAGCAGACAGGCGCTTCCACGCTGCAGACTGCAGCAGGAGCGGGACCCCTCCCGGGGTGGCCATGAGAACAGACACCAAACCGAAGCCATTTGCACCAGGACCTGTGACCACCCAGTGAAGGGCACAGAGCGGGGGGGCCCAGCCGGGTTGTCTGTCTTGGTTTGTTGGCACTTTTCCACATGTCCCGTGAGTGTGGAACCTTCCGGAAGCCTGTTCCTAGTCTGTGCTCTGGATTCCAGTGGGTGATCCATCTTTCGATCTATCGACTGCTCTGCGTGTCCACCGTCGCCCTGTGCACCTCAGCTCGGAACGACGGGCAACCTGCCGCTGGGGGTGTTTACATCTTTCTTCCTCTTGTTTCTGAATTTCTGCCTAACGGGCAAATCCACTTCACTAGTTTGTTCTCGTCTTTGGGAACACGATGTCTGTCACCTTACAGCTGCTACGTGTAGGACGGGCGGCTGGGGCTCTGCCCGGAGCACCCCTTTCACTCATGGCTGGTTCTGCACTTGCATCCCTGTCCTCCTCAGGGCCAGGAAAGTGACACCCACTCCCTACCTACCCAAATCTACCTCTGCTCACAGCTGCCTGGCTTCAGTTGTAAGGCAAAGACCACGCGTACGGTACCTGACACCAAGTGCCAAAGGATGCTAATACATTTCTTATGATGACCTCAGAATAAAGAGGCTTGCTGTAGCACTGACGACAACCAAGAGGGTTAGTTCCAAGCACAGCGCTCACGATACTCATGTATGGTACACAACAAGCTTCTTTTTAAATTAACTTATGTAGCAATAGTAAGTAATACTGTTTTACTGCTAAACTAATGAGAGAACACAAGGGATGATGTTCATTTCCTATTGGAGTTTTTTTTAAGCAGCTGGAAGAATAGATTTATTAATATTTTTTGTGTTACTAACATGTTATTATGTAGCTCCTGGATCCTTCTGCTTTCACAGTGTGGTGGTGACCGAGAGGGGACCCTGCGCAAGGGTTCCTGCACATCCAGCCGTCCTCCCATACCCTCTGAGATCAGGAACATGGTCGGGGGAAGGTCCGTTCTCACAGCTCCACGTGTGTATGTGTGTGCGTGGATCACGGTAACGAGGGCTGAGCAGCATTCCATTGTATATGGAGACAGATACCACGTCTTCTTTATCCGTTCCCCTGCTGATGGACACTCGGGCTGCTTCCATGTCTCGACTATTGTAAATGATGCCGCTCTGAACACTGGGGTGCAGGTATGTTTTCAAACTAGGTTTTTGCTCTCCCCATACCCAGGAATGGAATTGCTGGATCATATGGTATCTAATATAATTGTAAGTCAACTATACTTCAATTTTTAGAAAGGTAAGAAGGGAAAATGATTCTCAAAAATAGATGCCAGTAGATTTCCACAGTGGCTATGAGGGGACAAGACACCAGACAACACCGGGCTTGCCCATGGACCGTGGTGTCCACGTGGCCTCAGGCCATCCCCTAAGGCTGAGCAGGGCCTCCTAGAAGCTTCCCGACTGCAGCTGTGTGCAGGCTCCCCTGTTCTTCAAGATCCCCGGGTAAGGAAGAGCCACAGATTTCTTCAGAACTGGCATAAAACCTCTTTGCTAATTCCAATTCTGCTACCAACTAGCTATGTGACCTTGAGCAAGTTGTTTATCTTTTTAAAGTCTCGTTGTCTGCCGTCGGTCAAATGCGCTGGTGTGGAGGCTAGTCCTAGAGGGGCCTTACAAGTATATGGTTCATTGAGTCTGCAGATCTAAAATTTGGGTTAAATTCTTCCATAAAACAAGAAAATATTAGGAACTTTCACTACAGTAAAGGAAAACAGTTCTACGGGCATTATGCAAGAGAAGATCATTTCCCGAAACAAACTGATATAAAACACAGCCCGCGCCACGTGTACGCAGAGCGCTGTGCAGAAGACTTGGCCGAAATTTCTGGAAGAATAGCAACGTCCTTCCCTGAACACAGGTGATGAGGGACAGATCCTTTCCGTCAATCTGATGTAAAGATATAAAACAACGAATCAGTAGGAGAAGAAAATGTAAAATACAGAGAATCCGTTTGAAGTAAACTGATGGAAACTGAAACAATTCTTCCTTAAATCCTTGTAATACCTTAAAAAGAATCCAAGTCTTTCTCTGCCCACAGTCTGTAAAAGCCATACTTGGTATTACAACAATTTTCAATTCCTCAAAATGGTTCATATTTGAGAAACTAAATCTTGATTCTAGCAAAGTCCCTTTTAGACGTAGAACTTTACAGCAGGAAAGGGCAAAGCTTCAATCGTCCTGGAGAAGTAAAGTGACAAGAGTCCCACATTCGGCCCGTTTCCATGGAAATCTCTCTGTCACGGTGCGGATGAGACGCTCCAGGGCCCTGGGATGAGCCATGGTATACTGGTTTGGTATGATTTCAAATCCACTTGCTGATGACAAAAATGAAACTGTTTTCAAGAGTGAAGTTGTTTTGATCCCAGAATGAAGCTGCTTCTAGAAGTGAGGTGTTTTGCCGTCAGGATGAGGTGATCTGTGTCAGGATGCTGTCCTATCATCGTGTCACTCATCCAGCAGCCGTGGGGCCCCTGTGGGGGTTCTTCTCCATAAGAACAGAGGAGGCAGCATCTCTGGGGAGGGGACACTCGGGACCACCCGAGTGTGTCCCTTCTGGGCAGGTGGCCTTTCGCTGACCCAGCCCCGGAAGACCTCGGGGCACTAGCTCCCGCCAAGGTGAAAGCTGGATCCAGCCACGAGCTCCAGCCATGGGGACGCTGGGTTTGCGGCGGCGGCTGGATCGGCGTGTGGTTGGTGAGGCCGCCCCTCCCAAGAGCCAGCTTCTGGAAAGGCTCACTTCAATCTGCACGTTCTTTCATCCCACTTGCCTGGAACAATGTGTGATCCCTCTATCATTTGTTTATAGTGTGTTACTCCCTTACTGGCTTTTTAAGAGACATTATCCTGTGTGCTATGAGCTTATGAAATTATTTTCATTCCCACAGTGAACCTGGGTTAAGTAAATTATAGGCAGAGACAATCTCAGTCTCTGAGGATAATCTGCCCAGAAACAGAACAAGCTAGAAATGTGCGTTTCATCTTTTTAGTCACTCACGTGGCGAGTGTGTTTGGAGAGGCGTCTGTGCTACACCCTTAGTGGAGTTTTCAGGTGAACAGAAGAGACGTCAGCCTGCCTGGACCAGCCTCAAGATCTGGCGATACAGACAAATTTAACAAAAGAATCATCCAAAATACTATGAAGAACCTCAAAGAAAACTACAGACACGGTGAGGCTGCATGAGAGTGTCCTCGTTTGACTGGACACCCGGAGAGGTCTTCCCGAGCCCGTGATGCTTACTGTGAGGGTGGGCAGGTGAGCCCGGTGGGCAGGGGGAGCATCGGGACAGGGAAGGGCGTGTGCTGAGGCTCTGAGGTAGCACCTGGCTTGTCGCGTTCAAGGCCATTGGAGGGACACTCGGGAATTCGTCCTAGAAGGTTTATGTCTGAGGCCCGAGCGAGCCATCCCAAAGGCTCTCACACCAGCCAGGAATCTGATTATCAAGCAAGCGGGTGCAAACTAAATGAGAAACGCAAACGGGTAACGCTGACGGCAGTCTCTGGGAACTAGGACCCGGACTCTCCAGCTGAGACTGATTTTATTCACAGGCTGAATCCAAAACGCGTAAGTGTGGAATTCGATTGCACATCGAGATGAAGTGCTGTGCTACACGCCCAGTACCAACGCAAACTCTCTTTAGACTTTTGGAAATAAAAACAACGTGGGAGCCAAGAGCTACAGTGTCACAAAACAGTTCACTTGCGTTCTCAGCAGATTTAATGATATGAAGTCTTTTAACAAACAAGTCAATTAAAGTTAAAAAAACAACTTGGATTCTGCTGATCTTCTAAAACATAATCCAAAATGCCCCAATCAAAAGAAATTTTCTTATCATGATGGGTAAAATATTTTTTTAAACCCTCAAACTTCTGAATTTGAAGATTCCATGGAAATTTGACAGGGATGGGAGGGCCCATCAGGACGATGAAGATGTAACCAAGCGCAGCAACAGGGATGAGCCTCCACCTCGTGCTGGGGGCAGAGAGGGGAAGGGGGAGGGGGGGAGGGGGGGAAGGGAAAGGGGTGGGGAGGGGAAGGGGGAGGGGGGAAGGGGGAGGGGTGGGGCCAATATCCTCCCACTGAAAGCTCCTCGCATTGACCAGGATGCCCTCAGAGCTCGGAAAATGTAGAAAAGGCAGTAACTTAACCACAGATACTCAGTGTCTTCACCTACGGGTGAGGTAGTAAGATGGTCCCCAGGACCCCTTCTAACCCAAACTCCTAATAATGAGGATTAATTGGTTTCCTTCTGCTCACCGCAATAATACTGGTACTGAAGGATACATACGGGCATAAAGTGATCGAAGAAAATGTACTTAAAAACAAGGAATTTTTAAAGCGCTCATTTTATAAGGAAGTTTACAACCAGTTACAACAATTTTCACAGCTTCCTTGTAAAAAATAAAGCCATCAATCCATTAACTGACACTACTTTAAAAAGAGTTGCTGAAGTTTACGATGTGTCACCATAATAAGACTGATTCAGAGGACAGGCCTTGTGGACAAGGGATGGGACTTAGAGTAATCAATACAAGACAAAAACACCTTCAAAATGGTCATTGTCCTCTAGGGGGCCTGGGACATTCACGTTCAATGAAAATGATCAAAAGTAACTAAAACGTTAGCGTTTCATATGTTTTCCGAATTCATTTTGTGACCGTCGTAATAAAGAGAGAATTAAGTATAAGCCCAACATCTTTTAAAACTTTTATTTATGGAGATTTTCAAATATATACAAAAATGGATGAAGCAGGATAATGAACCCTCACCCAGCATCTTTAACTTTTGGCCAATCTTGTTTTACATATATTCCTACTCAACCCGCCTCCCTGTTGTCTGGCATGTTTTTAATTAAATGTCAGACAACATATCATTTAATTTCAGTCTGTATATCTAACTGATAGGACCTATTTTAAAAATATAACCACCAGGCCATTAATCTTACCTTATAAAGTTAAAACCATCCAATACGTGTGAATTTTTCCTTGGTTGTCTCCAAAATGTCTTGGCAGTGGCTCCTTCAAACCAGGTTCAAAGGAGACCCCACCACGGTGGTCCTAGGCCTCGTCAGCCCCCTGTCCTGCAGCACCCTCACACCCTCACTGCCGCCTACTGACTTTATTCATCAGTCACAGGAATCATGTCCTGCGAATTGTCCCCATTCTGATTTGGCTGATTGTGGGTGGACGCTGAGATTGACCGAAAGCAGCAGCCTCAGTTACGGAGGCCGTGGGTGGCCTACAGCATCCACCTCTAGCCCCTAATGACCGTGAGGCTTGCTTCCAGTGAAACCATAGTGCTTAGGGGGTCCAGAAGTCTCCCCCCACCGTAAAGATCCCGTCAGCCCTAGTGGTCTAACACCTGTTGATGACCATTACCTAGAGTCATTAAGGGTTTCAGATCATGATTTTCTAATTTTATCATCTAGTCTGAGTTTATTTACCACACTCTCCTAATAAAGAAGAATTTTCCCTCATCAATGCAGAAAAGGCATCACAATGTTTAATTCTTTATCATTTTTTAGAATAAAGGACTGATGCTCTAGCCCTCTCCCAAGGTGATCCATGAGATTTTAAAATAATAATAACTATGAACTGAAGGTTTTCACAGGAGTGTGTATTTCAGTCTGCTTCAGGCACTGCCTAAGCTCCATTATTCTATCCGACGTCTGGGGGCGCCCCGCTAAGTAGATTCTGCATCCTCTGACACGACACCACCATCCTGACACTTCACTTCCTGTCCAGCACAACCCTTCTGGCACCCGAGGACCCGTGCCCACTCAAGGAGTCCCACTGCCCTGTACCTAGAGACCACAGTCTGGGTCCCCACTGCCACTTCTAGGCCTTTTCTAGAGATAAAGATAAGAAACAGGTGGGTTTTAAAGGGAAAGCACAATCATGAGTTCATAGTAGAAATGCCTGTTTCAAATTTAAAACTACTAAGGTCATACTTAACTTTATTAGTTTTATACTTCTGTTTCTTTTCTTATGCTACAAATTTTAGGACTCACTCACACGTGCACTGATTGATTTGGGGGCTGGAAAATTAATGAAAGCGAAGTGACTTTCCTCATGCTGAGCTACAAGTGAGGAACCTTATGGGTTCACGCGGGGAAGTGCACCCGATGCCGCTTTAATTTCCCGTCTGATAGAAATCAAGAAACAGAAACAATCTTCAGTAACTAAGAAAGCATGAATAAAGGAGGAAATTCTTTTACATTCATTCAATCTCTGAATCACTCTCAATGGTGGGGATATTTGAACCATCCAATAGAAAGCTTCCAAATACAACGTGTTAGGAAACTTCACTCACATCATCCACTGCGTGGACCACTCCTCCAGACACAGAGCTGAGGGGGTGAAACAACATTTAAAATACACATTACGATGGAATGCTTTCTGCAGTCCCTCTCTTTCTCCAGCACTGGAGGTTATTTCCTGGCCCCTCCCTTCTGTTCCCTGACATCTGCTGGCACCCAGGTTTCGATTTGTCTATCCTTTTCCTATCTTCATCTCTCCTCCTTCCTTTCTACCTTCCCTTGGCATTTTTTCTCTCATACCTCTGCTTTGTTTCGTATTTTTGTATTCCCTAGTTGTGCTGTGTGATACATGCGTCTATATTTAAATACCTCCCAAATGTACAGCCTGAGGTTAGAAGCTTGAGGGCGACTGAGACAGAAGGAAGGTTATGCCAAGGTCTATGCCTTCAGGAGCTCAGGTATCTGAAGGCAATCATGGATCCGGAAAGAGGCAACATGTTTCAAAACTAAAATTAGGGACTTCCCTGGAGGTCCAGTGGTGAAGATGCTGCGCTTCCACTGCAGGGGGCAAGGGTTCGATCCCTGGTTGGGGAACTAAGATCCTGCATGCCACACAGGGCAGCCAAAAAAAAAAAAAAACACAAATTAAAAAAAAACACCTAAAATTAAATGAATGTAAATAATATAGGAGCATAAAAAATAGTTTACAAAGCCTCTTGTGAATCTTTGTGAAGTTGATTAGCCCAGGGCAGCGCCGTCCGACAGAGCTTTCTTGTGATGATGGAAACGTACCAAGTGAACTGTCCAGCAGTGCACCTGAGATGTGGCCAGTGCAACTGAGAAACTACACATCTCATTTTATTTAACTTTTATTCATTTAAAGTCTCAAAACTACATGTGGCAGGAAGCTACCTTATCAGGCAGCACAGAAGTAGATTAATAATGTGACAAGGCACTCTGTAAACACCACTCCAAAAGCACCTTCACGGAGACATCACATTTTAGGACCACTGACTGCTGGATTGCACAGCTGTACTAGACGTGTCCTATTGTCAGGACCAGTCAACAAAGGATGCTAAGGACTGAAGTAGCAAAATAAAAGTCTTGAAGGAAAAAATGTTGCATCACCTTCGAAAGATACAAATTGTTTCACACTATAGGACTGACCAAGCTTTCTAAAGACTTTCTAAAGTCAAGTGTTAAATTATATTATATGAAGATAGGTGTGACTGGGGCTAGGCCCCTAAAGAAGAGTGAAATTTGGACAGGGTAAGGGGAGGGCCCTGAGATAACACGAGAAACATGAGCAAAATTATAGAGGCAGGAACAAGCACTTAGCGGTCAGTGTGAACACACTGACGGGCCTGACCTGACGGAAGCAGAGGAAACCTGCAGGATGAGAGGGAAGTGGAACAGGCAGGGGGCCTGGAGTTGGGAGTTGAGACATCAGACCATGGAGTGGATACGTCCATGGGAGATTTGTTTCATTGGGGAAAGAAGGAAAAGTTAGCAGTATGATTTTCCAGTAAACAAATATCAGACAGTTTTGTGTTATTCATCAATACCATCAAAAGTTTCTCTAAGTCGGAAGTATTAGCCAAATCAGCACTGATGACCTCCCTGCACCTCTGAAGGGTCTCTAGAGGGAATCCAGAGGGAGGCCCCCCGCCGCATAGAGGGGAAAGACCCGCGAGTGCCTGGCCCTGCAAATCACTAAAAGAAGCCTGAGCCCTCGGCCAGCAGAACCCCTGCGACACCTATCTTTCTTGCTCAGATATTTTGGGCACATTCAGCCACATTCCAGAGGGTCTGCTACTCATTCATTATTAGCAAAACAGCTCTATCCAGAAAAGATAACCTCACCCAGAGCACCGGAATATAGGAGGCATGGGAAATTGTTGCCACTTCTATACTTTTTCCCTTAAAATGCACACACACACACACACACACACACATACACACACACGGTACAAAAGCAAATTACCTGTTCTGTAAAACCGGGTCATGAGATTCATCATCAAAAGGCAGCAGAGGGCGGATCCGACAGTGACCTCTGATATTGCCTTTCAGCTCCTACAACAAGAAAAAGGTTCCCCGTGAGCACAGGAGCCGCACCGAACTGATGGACCATTTCCTCAAAGAGCATCTACTGAAAAACGTTTCCCCAAGATGTGAGCACTGGAGTTCCTACCAAGCCTTGACTTGTGAAAAAAAGCCCTGTGGAGCAGTGAGTGTCCATATTATTTTAAGCTTTAAAAAAGTTCATCCTTAAATTTGTTCACGTGGCACACTTGGTTGGGTGTATCAAGACGATACCTTTTAACGGCATCCTGCACTAAATGTCTCAGGCATTTCAGAAGGTTTCTGAGATGTGGTACCTTTGCTCATTATCCGGACCCTCCAAGGGGCTCGTCTCAGCGCTGAGATGTCGCAGAGACGGAAACAAAGAATCAGAACCGGGCTGAACCTCCACCCGGCACAGAGATGAAGCCGCACCTCCCTGCATTCTGGGGACTAAGAAAGCTGAGGCTTATGTTATCTTAGGAATGAATTCGTGTCAAGATCGTGTTGAGTTAGCCACATAGATGTGGCTATGTTTCCACCAGGCCGTGCCTGGGTCGCTCTGAGGTCGAGGAAGTTACTGCCCCCGGGCGAGCTGTGATTCACTTCCCCACAGCTCCTCCCAGGACTGCGCTGACAACTTTTACCCGTTGCCCTCCGACAGCTCTGGGGCCATATACTGCAGGAGCCTCTTCCTCTTCCACAGGCCAGCTTGTCGGAAACTGCTCGGCGCCCTCCAGACACCACACTCCCTGCTCACCCCACCGGCCCTCACTGCTCTGGGCCGCGTCCACCATCGTCCTGAAACGGCTAAAATCAACCCAGCCTGTTTGTGTCCTTCCTGAAGCATCCTGTCCGGGACGAGAAGCACGTCTCTAGCTGTGGGTAACGGCGGGGAGAGGAAGGAGGCTCCCCCTTCTCTGGCACTCATACATCCTTCTGTCTACGCAGCTGGGCAAGCCACTAGCTCGCTGGGCAGCCCCAGACGTGAATGACCAGTGCCAGCAGCATCGCCACGGGCACCCTATGCCCTTGGTGCCCAGGGAACTCTGGACCCACCCAGGGGAGCCGTCAGCTCCTGCCCCGTCCCTCAGGCTATGGAGACGTTCCCGGGAAAGCAGGAGAAATAGCAGCAGGAAGGCAAACCTGCCAGAAGCCTTCCACTACCCCAAGCCAGAATCCGGAGTGTGTGCAGGGAAGCCTGCGCTGACTCACAGGACAGAAGAGACTTAGGGAAAGGAGGGGGAGGGACAAGGCAAGGGAAACTGGGAGAGAGTGGATGGATGGGTGACGTGCGGTGACCTGGGAGGTTATCACACCTGTGGAGGGACGGGTGCCACCTCCCAGCGGGGGACGGCCGCCTTCACGCCATCTGCACCTGGGCAGCCAGAAGCCGGTGGGAGAAGCCTGGAGGGCGAGGGACAGCGACCCCAGAGGGAGCTTGTCATCTGGGCTTTTGCCGCAGTTGGCTAGAGGGTCCACTGGTGACAACAGCGCAGATGGTGGTGACGATGTCAGTCCCAACATGTTCATTTCTACTTAAAAACTGACTGCAGTTCAAGCAGTGCCACCATTGCTGGCGGGCACTCTCTCTCCTGCACCTGTGCACTTGGCATTTTGGGGACAAGTCAGTAGAGGCTGCCGCTCTCACCTGTTGAGCTATTTTGATATTCAACATATTTGCTATCTACTCTTTTCAAACTTGTATCTTCAAACATAATCAACCTGCCTTTTTATTTCCATCAAGTCACATGTAATTAGGAACCGAAGGATCAGGGGCAGAGCCCAGAGGACGTCCCTAGGAGCCTCACCCTGTTGTCACCTGTGCCTGGATCGCTGGCCAGGTGGACGGGGGCTCCTTGCGGGAAGGGACTGTGTTCCCCATGCATCACCCGCCTCCACATACGTGTGCTGAGAAATGAGCTTCGCCGTAAGAGATGGTGTTCAGCTCTTACACTGACATCTGTCCATAAATATTCTATTTTATTTATTTATGTAAGACGTTTTCCAGTGCCCGGTAGAAGACCAGACACTCTACATCTATTATATATTTTTAAAATTGAATATCAGAAAAGGAAATGAGAATACATTCTTTTTTAAATACGTATTTATTTATTTATTTTGGCTGTGCCGGGTCTTGGTTGCGGCACACGGACTCTTAGTTGTAGCGTGCAGACTTAGTTGCAGCATGCATGTGGGATCTAGTTCCCCGACCAGGGATCAAACCCGGGTCCCCTGCATTGGGAGGGCGGAGTCTTATCTACTGGACCACCAGGGAAGCCCCAGGACAAGAGAATATTTTTATTCTCAAAACCCCCTGCAGTTTCCAGTGACCACTTTTTCCCCTCACGTGCTCAGAAGCCATCCTTCCGGTAATTCTTCTAAGATCTTGCCCTTGATTTGTGGCAAGTTTATTCAACTAGTGGCGAGATACAGCTTCTCCTACTGTTTGAAAACTGGATAAATGAATTACACCCATTTATTTACAGGCTCTTAAGGCTTCTTAAGGGTCTCTGGGATCCCGCAGGAGGAAGATCGACAGTCTTGTCTGCACGTTTTCTGGGGGCCACGGGGCTCAGACCACGAGCCCCAAGGTCATTTAGGGCCCTTAGGATCCCACAGGCCATCACCCCACACTGGACTTGGTTCCACCTCGGGAAGCCCGGGATGGTGAGAGCTGCATCTGACTCAGAGCTTCTGGTGCTCAAGGCACCTCACTCAGTCTCACTGCATCAGGACAGCAGCTCAGGGGCAGCGCTGCTGTGACGATCAGGTCGGAAAACGCTCCGAGAGCCCATGGCACAGGGTGCGTGTGCCGCACGCGCTCTGAGTCGCTGTTCAGGGCGCTGGGGCACCTGAGCGCACGCGCTGAGCAGGAGAACGGCCCTCAGACGTGTCCGTCGACTAAGGGGGCATCTAGCACGGGAGTGGGAGAGACCCTCGGCAGAGCAGGTTTCTGGGTCTCCAGGTGAATGGAATGTGGAGAGACCAGCCATAAACAAAGTGCAACCATAAACATCAAATCTCGTGGAAGCAAATTCGTCACACGCCATCCCCTTCGGCCTCCTCGTGTTGGTAAATGGAAACCGGAGTCTTAACTTTAAACGTCACGGGGTCTCAAATCTCACACCTTTTAAGACAGTCAGCGAGAGAGACCCTTCAATCTTGGGGACGGACAGGAAGAGAAACAGGTGACAAGGGCTGGAAGGAAGGCAGGGTCCCCGCCGCAGCCCTTGGGCATCTCAGGGGTGTCTCGAGTTTTAACACGACTCCTGGTTCCCGGCTCGGGCGTCTCCACCTCTGCAAACCTCCCCCCACCTCACGCCCACGGCCCAGCCCATCCTGTCGGGAGGCCCCCAGGTGCTGGGCTGGTCACGTCCTGCCACTGCGTCCCAGCGGCCTGGCCCAGGCCACCGTCCCTCTGGCCAGCGGACCCAGCCCTGACCCCGACAGAGCCGGAGGGACCATGGAGGAGGCGGCCGGATCACATCCCTTCTTGTCCTGAGGGGACATGGGGACCCCCCGGTGGTCCTGCTGCCCTCTTCCTCTGGCCACAGCGAGGACCGGGCCCCAAGGACACGTGTCACCCACCAGCAGATCATCGTGCGGCCACATCGGCTCCCGCTGCCACTGCTTGGTCACGCCGTGCGGGAGCGCTCCAGACGCCGCGCCTGTGCCTGCCACACTGCCGCAGGGGCAGGGCCACCCCGAGTTAGAGCAGCTCCCGGACGGGTCCCCAGCCCCCTTCCACCACCCCCCGCACTCAGTACGCTGGGGGCCAGGCCCTTGGCACCCAGGCCACTTGAAATGCCACATGTCAGCCTTGTAGCAGGACACGCATTTCAGGACGGTGGCCTGTGGACGCTCACCCCATCCTCACAACCCGCCCCATGGTGTGGACAGGGGAGCACGCGGAGGATTCCTGGGGCGCCACCAGGTGGGGGGCGGTTACACCTGCGGGCGTGAGGTCCAGGAGTTTCAGGTCACGATGCATCCTGGGTGAGCGGGGCGGGGCTCTCAGAGCCCTCACACATAGGGGACCTTCGCGCACAGGGCCCGGACCAGCCGCAGGTCAAGGTCATGAAGGCCTTCCTGAGATCACCCAGAGAAAAGGAGCATCTCTGTCGGTGGGGCGCCGGGAGACCCAAGCCGGGGAGCCCGGGACTCAGTCCCGCCTGTGAGCTGGGCCGGCGCTCGGGGCTGAAGGAGCTGGCTGCCCACGCTCCAGGCAGGCTGGCTGGCGGACCTGCAGGGCCCCTGCCTCTGCGTGAAGCACACTGCCTTTGGTCAGGGTCCCCGTCGTACGTAGCTAGCAGAGCCTTGTGGTGCAGCCGTGCTGCCTGACACTGTCTCAGAAAGACAGTCCCGACGCTCACCCCGGTAACTCCTGAAAAGCCCCCGAGAAGAGGAATGAAGCTCCTGTGTGTCTTGTTTCAGCTTCTACAAAGCAAGAACATGCACGACTAATACAATGGCTATGATTACTAATCATCACAGCATAACCACAAAGCTTCTGTAAAATAAGGACACAGCCTTAACACAATCAGACATGAACTTATTGTGAACTAAATCTATCAAAGCCGACGTCCTCAATCACAGACACACGCATGTTGCCGGCCGAGGGTTTCAGTGACGGACATGCCTGGGCTCACTTCAGACGTTCTGAGCCAGGAGATCCGGGCTTTGCACTTTACAAAGCAGCACATGTGATTTTACATACTTACATAGTTGGAGTATTTAAGAAGATCAAGTCTGTCACCCGTGTCCATAGGAAGCACAGTTCATCCCATGGTGAAGAGCTCGCCTAGGACGTTTTTCCACCTGCTGTTTACTTCCTCTGATGCCCGCCCTCCCCTCCTGGGAACAAAGCTCTAATCTACTATCCAGACCACCCCCTGGAAGCCAACTGATCACAAGCCATGGGGAGAACAATGCACACCAGGGATATAAATGTGCACAATGGAATTCCAGGCACATAAACACTACAGTTTCCAGAGACCTTTGGGAACAATGCAACAATGCAACAAAATAGTATCCTACACGTAAGGTACTCTTTCTTCTTCCTGAAGTTACTTGAAGGATTTTTGGCTTGAGGACAGGTCCATGGAATGAAAGAACAGAGATGCTACTGTTTAATATCAAACACTCAACTCATGAAACCTTAACTGAACTTAAATAGATGTTCTTTGTCTCTTTTGTTAAGTCTTTTCTTGCTATAAAATGGAGATCACCTTAGTATGTTTGGGAAACATTTTCATAAAACATCAAAATTAAATTGAATTAAAGTATTTTTACTATACGGAATGCAGATAAAGTTATATACTTTATTCAGTGATGGATTAATTTTACCCAGGTGGAAGAGAATGAAGAATTAATTCTATATAAACCCATTCTAAATATACTAAAGCAGTTCATGCGGGGCAGGGGTGGGAACCCAGAACAAATCACCCCTAAGGGCAAATTAATCCTGTTTACAGATGGTGTTTCTATTGTTGTAATAATTATCTTTTTTTTTGTCCTTCTAATCTTTACCCTGGTCACATTGTTTGTAACAAAAGGTGAAAAATGCTCTTAAAAGCATCCACCTTGGAGATCTGCCAGTGGATTGGGTGGATAGTTTTCCAGCTTCTTCCAGAAGGCACGGTGGTTTAAAAGGATTTGCTTTCTTTGATGACCTGCTGTATTAATGCCACTTAATCAACACATATAAACCAGTTTTCTACCATTTGACGTAGAAATGAAAATGAGAGCAACTGCGATGTATTAAATTCAATGACCAGGTAAATGCGGCAATTCATCTCATGGCCAAAATGCATTTTCCTTTCTATTTTTGCTCAGGACCCCAATCGTGTTTTGAGGCTTAGCCTTCTATGTAGTTTTAGAAAGAACTCCCAAAGTGAACTCCATCTACAATTGATTATAAAAATGGTAACAATTTTGTAATTTAATAAACAAGGCCAAATCAGTCACTTGGAATGGGAAATCTATATCTAATATGCGGAGGGGCTTTACTTCCCAAAATTAAGGCTTCTTTTAATTCCATAAGAGTAGATCTAATGTGATAAACCATAATCGAAAAGAACGTTTTTAAAAGAAGAATGTATATATATGTATAACTGAATCACTTTGCTGTACAGCAGAAATTAACACAACATTATAAATCAACTATACTTCAATAAAAATACATAAATACAGAGTAGATGTATTTTGACAGGCATGACTTACACAATTCACCAGAAAATAATCACTCACTACTGAACACCAACATTCGTGGTGTAAATGAAGACTGACTTCCGGGGAAATTCTTCCTACCTGGGCAACGCAACAGAGCTGGGTCAAGGCCGAGCGCGGGCGTCTCCACCCGTGAGTTGCGCCCCGTGAAGCACGGTGCGGAGCCAGCGGAGGACTTCTAGCCCAGGTCCATGTTCAGACAGATCACTCCAGGTGTTCTGTGGGGAGACAGGAGGGAAGAGGCAGACCGCTCGCTCCAACTCCGGACCGAGGTCCGTCCATGGTGGCCTGGATGTCCGACTGTCACACTGGGGACAGATGGATGGATCAAACCCTCAGGACGGGACAGGAAGGAGGCTCTGGCCTGAGCCGCTGCTGGGGAGGTGCCACGAGGTACTGGGGCAAAGGTAATGAGCTTGGGAGTTTGCTTCATTTTGTTTGGTTCCCACTCTATTTATTTAGGTGTTTATGCTCTCACACTACATCCTTATAAGCCACTAAACATTACAGTTTCTCCCCCAGAACTGCAACCACATGTTCCCATACAGTGAAAACACCTGGTTAAACTACCAATACTGCCCACCATCATGTCATCACCTGCATAATAAGACAGAGTTACCGTGTACCCAGCACTGAGATTCACAGCTCAAAAGCCACATGAAATACGGGATACGCGCTCACTTCATTAGCGGGAACCCACTTCTCGTCTTCGGGGGTGGGCAGAGGGCAGAGACATCTGGGTGGTGATGGGGGGAGGGATGCCGTGTGACACTGTCCATGGGGGGCAGGTGGGGGACACGCAAAATAATGCCGGCGGCGGGGGGAGGGCAGGTCAGAGGGCCCGAGGCACATGCTTGGAACAGTGGACATGGAATCGTGAAGGTGGAGCCAGGACCGAGCTAGGACAGGGACCAGACGCTGACCCCTGTGCCAGAAGCCCCTGCCAAGGGACGGGTCTCAGCAGCTGAGCAGCCGGGGTTACGGGGTGGGAGGCTGGTCCCAGCGGGAAGGGCCTGCCCACCCAGTGCTCCAGGGACACAAGCTGACACAGGTGTCCTGACCTTGGAGAGGCAGGAAGTCTGACTATGCAACAGGAGGCCAGCGTCTCTGCCAGGAGGAGGGGGTACTGGGCAGTGGCTGGGTGAGCAGAGATCGGAGAAGAGCGGAGAAGATTCCGGATGCTTCTCGTGGAGGGCGCATGCCAGGGAGAGGCAGGAATCAGGCTGGGTGAATACAAACACAGTCACTCGGGCAAAGGGTCCTGGACTTATTTTAGGCAAGTGTGAAACTGAAAACAGGGGCGTTCGCCCCGGGCAGGAAGAGCCGCCCTGGGGAGGCCGGTGGGCGGGAAGAGCCGTCCTGGGTGGGGGTCGGTGGGTGGGAAGAGATGCAGTAACCAGCGACATCATCTCAGGGTCTGGACGACAGCTGTCCCTGGGCTGCACGGTTGGGGGTGAAAATGAGAACACCGTTTCGTGGCAGAGTCCTTAGTGCTGGACACGCCATCCACACACACCCCATCTGCTCCCACTGCGGTTCGGAGGGGCTGAGGCAACGGTGTTGGAAGTTGGGAGAGTGCAGGGCGTGTGGGCCACAAACAGGAAGACTTTCTGTTATTTAATTATCAAAAAAGAATATAGGGACTCACAATACAAATGCCCCAAATGTTGCAGACTTCATCGGGCATTCTATAGCTAATGGTCTTAAACGTAAAACAAACATTTTTCTTGGTCTCAGTGATGCTTGGAAAACTGGTTGGCATTTCACAGCTACCCCCCACTGGTAGAACATCACAGACAGGTCTGAATAGATCTACTCTGTCTGCGCTAACCTTGCAGACAGACGTGAAGACCCCAGAACACGGGCTGGAAGTTTAAGGGGTCGGCAGCTACAGCCACAAGGGATTCTGGGTAGAGTGACCAGCTGGCAGGTGGCCTGGGTCCGGGACGCCAGCCTCACTGGCTGTGAAGCGCCGTACGGGTGTGATTTCAGGGTGTCACCTTCCGGCAGCTCAGGTCCAGGCTGGTGGTTGAGACAGGTCGTGTCATAAATGTGCGCGAACTGCCAGAAAATCACGAGCTTAAAAATGAGCGAATGAATTAATATGTCCTTAATTTAAGAGGTGGTAGGAACAGCCCTAAATTAATAGGCAAACTCAGTGCACCGACTTTTGTCGCTGAAACTTGACATAATTATATTTCTTTTGTCGATTCCAGGGGGGCGAGGCGTCTGAAGGCCACCTCCACCAGGAGGGGCTCAGGAGACGCCTCAGGAGCCCCACGTGTGAGTCATCTAACGGCGGCGCGTTCCTCTTCTATTGCCGCTGCAATAAAGCGCCACGACCTGGGAGGTTGAAACAGCAGACAGACGTGTTTTCTCTCCGTCCCGGGGGCCAGACAGCCAAGATCCAGGTGTGGGAGCAGCCGCATCCCCTCCGAGGCTCGGGGATCCTTCCCGCCTCTGCCGCCCCTGGGGTCACTGACGCCACCGCTGCGTGTGTTGTGTCAGCCCCCGTCTTGGGTCAGCATCTTCAAACACCTCCCGGCTTCGTCTTCGCACTGCCGGCTGCCTCTGTCTTATAAGGACACTTGGGAAGGCACTGAGGGTCCACCTAGGTAACCCAGGATCGGCTCCCACCTCAAATTCAATCACGTCTGCAGAGACCCTTTTCCCAGAGAAGGGCACATCCACGGCGTCCAGAATTGGGACCCGATATCTTTGGGGGTCACTTTTCAGCTGACCGGGGCAGCAATGGCGAATCATGTACAATAAAACGAGTCACTGTCCACCGAACGTGCCCCGTCTGTGTCCCCTTGTTTTTCAAAGTGAAGATCTAACCTGCAAGGGAAGGTGGGCAGAGGTGTCTTTGAGGCCTCCCCCAGCCCGGTTCTTCTTTCGGTGAAGTAGCCAGATGACGGGGGCAGAATCATGCAAAGGTTTATCTTTAGGGGCAAAGGGAGAGTTCCACAGCTGACTGCAGTCGTGCGGATGCAACCACAGACTTACTAAACACCGAACCGTACGCTTAACCGGAGTGAATTTCTGGTACCTAAGTTATTCCTCAAAAAAGCTATTTTGAAAAGCACAGGTACCTCATTAATTTATTACTCACTAAATACTTGTGAGCACAGAGATAACAGGAACTTAGAACTAAAGTTGGTTCAGTATAAGAAGATACTTTAAACTTCGACTAAAGGGTCCTCACTGGGTGGGGAAAAGGAAAAGTACAAGAGCACCTCAATTGCTTTCTTCTGCAGAGACTGAAAACAAACTTGGGCGCTGGACATAGTGCAGCTCAATCCCAAGACATGTAAAAATATTACCTCCGCCAATTTCAGGTGAAGAAAGGCATTTTCAGTTTCCAGTTCAACTAGTCTCTCTTCTTTGGCCTACGTCCAAGGATCCAGAAAGGCAAACGATCAACGTCAGTGAAATTCACCAGCAGTCCCTTCCATCCTCACAAGGAAGACTTAGGTCCAAGGATGCAAGCACACAGCCGGCAAAAAACGAGGGAGGAGGTGGGCTGCAGGGGCACCTCGGACCCTGACGGGCGCCCAGGCCCTGTGTCCACGACCCCTGGCCCAGGTGTGGGCCCCAGACCAGCAGCTCCTGGGACTTTCTAGAAACCCAGAATCCTGGACCCTCCCACCCCAAATGGACCCGAGTCTGCATTTCAGTAAGTTCTCCAGGTGACCGTTGTGCACATGTAAGTTTGAAAGCCACGTTCCAAGGACCCTGCTCACCTAAACCCGCCATTTCTTTCCTTTTATTCACTTATCCAAAATATACTTGTTAGAAATCTATCAGGTGCCAGGCGCTTGTCCAGGTGCTGTGGAGTCTGCACCCCCTGGAGAAAGAGATGCACACGTGGATGGAACAGACAAGCGGGGACAGAGGCGGCTCCGCCAGACTGAAAACAGGGTGATGTGAGCGCGGACAGGCAGCCCCCTGAGAGGGATGGGGGCTGAGGGAAGCCCGCACAAAGGCCCTGCAGCGGGAATGAGCTTAGCAAGCCAAGGAGCAGAGAAGATGAGCCAGCCTGAGGCCCAGCGGGCGGGCCAGGAAGAAGGCACTGCAGGGTTTTAGGCAGAGGCGGTTACGTATTAGCCGTGTACAGTAATGCTGAGAAAGGCAGCACCTGGAGGCCCTAGTGGAGAGGAAAGCCCCAGTTCCCAGGAAGGCAGGCTCAGGTGTGGTCTCTCCTGCTGGGGACCTCTTCTCCCCAAGGCTGCTGACACGCAGCTCACAGAGAACTGTGATCACTTTAGGACACTCTCTTTGTGATTGGTTGGAAAACCAGAAGCCTGGGAGCCATCTACATTTCTGTTAGCACGTTCAGTCAATTTTACCTCTTAAAAAATCATCCCTCGAATATTTCCCCGAGAGTCCACTTAATTCTAAGATCCCACCACCCCTCACCTGGACAGGTGCAATGGTCAGCGCCCACCCCTGACCTCAGCTTTACTGGGCGACAATTCACTCTCACACCATTCGCCGACGCTGAGCGGACAAATCAGGTGCTTTGGTATATTCAGAGTTGTGCGACCATCACCAAAACTAATTTTAGAATATCTTCATCACCCCCAAAAGAAGCCCACACCCCTTCACCATCACCCCTAACATCCAACCCTGGGAAACCACTAGTCTACTTTCTGTCCCTACAGATCTGCTAATTCTGGATGTTTTACATAAATGGAATCACACAATATGTGGTCCTCGGTGACTGGCTTCTCTCACTTGGCACCATGTTTTGAAGGCATAGCCGCCTTGCAGCACATGTATCGGTATCTCATTTCCTTTTATTGCCTGATAATATTCCATTGTATGGAGAGGCCACACTTTATCCACTCATCAGCTGAAGGACATTTGGGTTGCTTCCTCTCTTTGGCTAATATGAATAGTGCTCTGACATTTCCGCACAAGCTTTTGTGTGGACCTATTTTCCTTTTGCTTGAGTACACACCTAGGATTGGAATTGCGTACAGTTACTGTGTTTAGCATTTGGAGGAAACGCCAGGCTGTGTTCATTTTACGTCCCCACCAGCAGTGTGTGAGAACTCTGATTCCTCCGCCCCTCGCCAGCTCACCCTCTGTGGTTCTGACGACAGCCCTCCTAGGGAGTGTGAAGTGGTCCCTCACGGTGGTTTGATCTGCATTTCCCTGGTGGCTGGTGATAGCGAGCATGTTTCAGGGTACAAGCCTTGCCCTTCTTCTTTGGTTACATTTCTTCCAAAGTATTTGGTTATCTTTGATGACACTGCTGATTGCTATAGAGTAGAAGTACAACTGATTTTTGCGTGTTGATTGTGTATCCCTCAGCCTTGCTGACCTTACTTATTAGTGCTAATAGTTTTATTGTTTGGGGTTTTTTTGGGGGGGCGGGTTCCTTAGGATTTTCTATATGTGAGATCATGTCATCTACAAACAGAAATCGTCTTACTTCTTCTTTTCTGATATAGATGGCTTTTCCCCCATTATCTTGCCTAATGCCCTGATTAGCACCGCCAGGAGCCAGGACGATGTTAAACGGAAGCGGGGAGGCTGAACGCATCTCTCTTGCCCCTTTTCTCCATTAAGGACACATTCACTGTTTGTTCGCCTTGACGCCCTTTATCAGGTTGAGGAATTCCTGTCTATTCCTAGTCGTTGAGTGCTTTGCTCATGAAGGGGAGTTGAATGCTGTCAAATGCTTTTTCTGGGTCTGTTGAAATGATCGTGGGGGTTTTGTCCTTTATTCTATCGATACGGTCTTTTACATTAACTGCTTTTTGTTACTAGATCAACTTTGCATTTCTGGGATAAATTCCTCATGGTCATGATGTATAATCCTTTACAGTATTGCTGGATTCCATTTGCCAATATTTCTTTGAAGTTTTTTGCATCTATATTCATTAAGAGATATCGCCCTGTAGATTTCTTGAAATGTTTTTGTGTGGTTTTGGTATCAGGGTAATTCTGGCCTCATGGAATGGGAAGTGTTCCTGCCTCTTCTATTTTTTGGAAGTTTGTGAAGGGCCGGTGTTAATTCCTTTTTAAATGTTTGGTAGAATTCCTCAGTGAAGCTGTCTGGGCCTGGGCTTTACTTTGTGAGAGATTTTTGATTATTAATTTCTTTTTTAATAAAATTTATTTTATTTATTTATTTTTTGGCTGCATTGGGTCTTCACTGCTGCATGTGTGCTTCCTCTAGTTGTGAGAGGGGGCTACTCTTCGGTGCCGTGCACAGGTCTTTCATTGCAGTGGCTTCTCTTGTTGTGGAGCACGGGCTCTAGGCACGCAGGCTTCAGTAGTTGTGGCACACGGGCTCAGTAGTTGTGGCTCACGGGCTTAGTTGCTCCGTGGCATGTGGGATGTTCCCGGACCACGGCTTGAACCCATGTCCCCAGCATTGGCAGGTGGATTCTTAACCACTGCGCCACCAGGGAAGCCCCTGACTATTAATTTCTTTACTTCTTCCAGCTCTGTTCACATTTTCTAGTTCTTCCTGAATCACCTTTGGTAGTTTTGTCTTTAAGGCATTCGACTATTTCATCCAGGTTGTGTAATTAGTCAGCAGTGTTGTTCAGAGTGTTTTCTGACAATCCTTTTTATCTCTGCAAGGTTGGCAGTCATGCCCTCTCTTTTATTCTTGATTTTACTAATTTGAGGCTTCTGTCTTTTTAGTCTGTCAAGCTAAAGGTTTGTCAATTTTGTTGATCTTTTCAAAGAGCCAACTTTTGGTTTTGTTGATTTTCTCTATAGTTTTCCTTTTCTCTCTTTCATTTATTTCTGTTCTAATCCTCATCATTTCTGTCTTACCGCTAGCTTTGGGTTTCATTTTCTTGGCTTTATCCAGTGTCTTGAGGTGGAAGGTTAGGTTGTTGACATGAGACCTAACTTCTTGTCTAAAATATAGGTGTTTACATCTAGAAATTTCCTTTTAAGCACTGCTTTGGCTGCATCCTGTACATTTTGGTGTGTGGAACCTTAATTTTCATTCATCTCAAAATATTTCCTAACCTCCTTTTTGATTTCTTCTTTAATCTCTTGGTTGTCTAGAAGTGTCTTAGTTAATTCTTACGTATGTGTGAAGTTGTCCATTCTTTGTCACTAACCCCTAGCTTCCCTCTACTGCAGTGAGAACATTCTTTGTACGATTTCGGTCCTTTTCAATTTCTTCAGGCTCGGCTACGGCCTCGCCTGTTGTCTACCCTGAGCCCACCCTGCTCACCACACAGCCTGTCAGTCGCTTCCCCCGGGGTTGGGGGGCGCGGTTCCTTCCTCACCCCACCTCCCCAGGACTCAGCTCCCTGACGGCTCAGGCGAGGCCCCCGGGGCCGCACCAGAACCGCTGACCACACGGAGTGTCTCCCCTGGGCGGCGTTTATCTGCTCCTCTCATAGTTTAGTTTCCTTTGTGATTTTGTATTAATCTTTCTCTGATTCAACGGTGTACACCAAGAGGGCGGGGATTAGACAGGTGACAGCTGTTGCTTGACTGCCTACATTTAGCACAGTATTTAGAACACATTCAGTAAAGTGTGGCGGGGAGACGTCCCTGGTGGGAGGGCAGAGGAGGCCCGGGAGGGGGGAGGGGGAGGCCGGGGAGTGGAGGGAGGGGGAGGCCCAGGAGGGGTGGGAGGTGAGGCCCGGGAGAGCGTAGAGGGGGAGAAGTAGGGGTGGGGCGTGCTGCAGCGGGAGGCGGGAGCTCAGGTGTGCGGGGCGGGGCCGCTGGGCCTGGGCTGCAGGTGGCCCGGGGCCCCCTCCCCCCTCACCTGTCGCTGACCTGCAGTTGCCAGGCCCGCTGCTCCCAGAAGGCCCCCCACCGCCCGCCGCCCTAGCCTGAGGGCCCCCGCATGGTTGCCAAGGCGACGCGGGGGGGTGAGTGGGGGCGGGGTGGGGCGTGGCCAATGGCGGGGCGGGGGAGAGGGACGGGGGTGGGGGTGGGGGTAGGGATTGGAGGTAAATTTGCAAACCTGAGGACCAGCCGGCAAAAGCAGCTAAAAGAAAAGACACAAAGGAAGCAGAGCGCCTGGCCAGGGGGGACAGGCCCCCAGCAGAGGCCCCCGGGCCAGGGGGCGGCCCAGCAGAGCGGCTGTCGGCATTGGCACACCTGCGAGGGGACAGGGTGACAGGGGACAGTGTGGGTGTGGTCCCCTCCCAGCGGCCCCCTGCGGGGCCTCAGAGGACCGAGGGGCAGGACTCCCTCCACCCCAGACCCTAAGAGCTGGGGTGACGGCTCACCCTGCAGGGAGCCGGGTCCTCCGGGGGGTGAAGGTCGGCGCAGCCCCCTGCCTGGCCTCTGCCCCTCTTCCCAGCGCAGCTCCCCTCCTCCGCCCAGCAGGGGAGGTGGCGGGTGACGGAGACGGGTCCCCTCCGTCTCACTGGGGCTCCTTCTGCGTCTTCTCGGCCACTCTCCATCCTACAAGTGCCACCTGTATCCTGAGGACGTCCACGTCTGTGTCCAGCTTGCCCTCTCCCTTGCATCATAGTGCCCCAGGGGGTGTCCACACAGATTCCCCGCCCGGCCCCCCTGCAGCCCCAGGCCCCGCTCACTGAGACCCCAACCTCGGACCCGTTCTTCTCGTGGTCTCTCAGCCACATCCCATCTGTCGACAGATCCCACTGGACGCACACGGGGATGGCCCCTTCACCACGCCATCCCTGCAAAGCCACCTTTGTCCATGGCCTGATTGTTACAATAGCCGTCTGTGGCCTATTCCCGATGGGGTGCATTTAAAAGTCTAAGGTCACTTCCTCCCAGCAGCCTCCCATTCTTCTGGCAGAAAACCCAAAGCAGCCTGGGTGGGCGGCCTGGGCAGCTGCTCCTTCCCTGACGACCCCCGACTCTGACCACGCCCCCCTGGGACTGCTGATCTCCTGGCCGCAAAGCGCTCCGCCCACGGCTCTCTGCAGACACTCCCAGGGCTCCCTCCCGCCCTCCGCCAGGATTCCGGTCGGACCATCCCACCTGCGACTCCCTAGGCGCTCTTATCCTGCTGCCCTGTTCTCAGGGCTGATGGCCTCTGGCAGCGGAGATGCAGAGCTACTTGGTCGTTGCAGCTCCAGAGGACGGGGGCTGATGACTCCCCAGAAGCTACAGTCGTGTTTGGCATGTAACAGGAGCTCGGTTCAGTCAGTTATTCTGTGGAATAACTGAATCAAACACAGAGGCAGTGGGGGACGGAGAGCACCTGCCAACGAGCTACGTGCTCATCCTCCACAGTGTGTTAATCAGAAGAGGCTGCCTAAAGAAGATAAATACCCCGAGAACTGTATAGAGTTGGGTGTAACTGCAGCAGATGTGCTGGGGGGATGCACTCCGGGGGCTGGCAAGGCCACTGCGGACCGCCTGCTGGCACTGCCTTGTGAGATGCAGCGTGGGCACAGGTATGACGTGCACGTGTATGACCCATGTGTGCGTGCCGTGCACGTGTGAGACGGCAGTCGTGCTCCCAGAGACCTCCCCTGGGTGCCTCGGGGACACCCCTGAAGGCGCTGCACGGGTTTTGGCAGCAGGGCATTGCAGGGAACCTAGAAGCCCGTCACTGGGTGTGAGGCCACATGTGGCCACCGTGCACTGCCTAGGCCTCTGGCCTAGAGAGAAAGGACAGCCTGGAAGGTCACACACAGGGACATGGATTGTGGTGGGAAGTGGTGGCCGACGCCATCTCTGCAACTCACACCCGCAGCACTGCACATGATGCCCCCACAGTAAGCACCCCCGGCGGCCCTGTCTGGAGTGGTGAGCTGTGAGGAGAAGCCCCGTGTGAGCAGATACTTACGTGCCATGGACAGAGGGGTATCTTGCGCATTTTAGGTCCAAAACTAAAAGGAAACCAATGCTTGCTTTTTCCTTTAGGTAGAAGGATGGGGGCGTGGGGAAGACCGCAGAGGAACTGGGACTTGCTTTATAAGCCTCTCTGCACGTTGATGTTTATGAATGGCTTGCATGCAGTTCTTAAACAGCAGTAAAACAAAAAAGCAGAAACATGTCACTTAGAACCTGGTAAACATTTTTCAACAGTTATGTAATTGCAAGCTTATCTCATTTTTCTAGAGAAAAAAACTGATGCCCGGGAAGGTGAGAAATGAAATTTGACCTCTTATGATGGTACCTGTATATCTGTAAAAGTTTGCAAGTGACTAGAATCAGGTTTTTCAGGATGGCATGCAGCCCGTGCAAAGCCTGACAGCCCATGACAGCTGGGGTCTCGGGCTCCCGAACGCCCACTCCACACACCGAGTCTGTGGACTCCGCCCGGGTTTCCAGGCTCCGGCTCACCTCTGCCTCTGGACTGCTTGTTCTTCGCAGAGTTTTCAGAACGACTTGCAGGCACTCCTGGGAAGCCAGAGGTCCCGGCACCGTCTGCCTTCAGCACCCCCGCAGGCCCTGGCCCTGCGCCTGCCCCAGTGTTCCCCGCAGCCGCCAGAGGCTGTGCTCCCTGAGGACGAATCCCAGTGCCAGCAGGAAAATGTTTCTCCCTTGTCCTGGGTCCTCAGTTTGGGGCAGGAGAGAGATTCAGGTGAGAGGTAGGAAGAAGTCTCTGGAAAATCCCTCGTCTCTGAGCAGAGTCTCAAATGGTAGGTGGGACTTTGGTACAGTGATATGCCAGGGGTAACTTTATTCCGCAGGGGAGGAAACAATACCAAGTTCTGTACAAATTTTATTTTTTGGCCACGAGGCATGTGGGATCTCAGTTCCCTGACGAGGGATCAAACCCACGCCCCCTGCAGTGTGAGCACGGAGTCCTAACCACTGGACCGCCAGGGAAGTCCCTGTGCAAATTTTAAATTGCCACCTTCAAAGGAGTAATAAGCCTTGAGAGTATATATTAATTTCTGGCAGATAAATTGTCATTGTTTTTCATATTTAAGAACCTCCAAAGTCTGTGCCAGTTGTTGCCATCAACTGATTATGCTGGAACCGTTTGCTAATGTTCGCTTAGTTTACATCAGCAGCTCAAGAAGCAAGTGCACTGAAGTGTCTAGAAGTGTGAAGTCGGGCAGCCAGGAACAGCCCAGGGCTCCGGGTCCACCTTCTGCTGGCTTGCCCTGTGGGCCTCACACTGTCTGGTCCAGACCACCAGCCAACAGTGTGAGCTGAACTCCTGGCCTTGATTACCCTGTGTGTCCAAAAACGAACACGGTTTGCCTAATGTAACGCAAAAGTTGGATTCAGATAAACAGAAAAAAACCCTTTGACGTGAAGTTACTAATAAACAGTCAACACCAGTGGCCAGCACTTAGGAACGCCCATCTGTATCTTAGCACGTGACCTGGTCACTGGGCTGCTCGAGCACGTCCACCCGCTTCCATCAGCACCGGCCCTTGGAGCCTGGTGACCCGCAGGTGCTCAGCGCGGCCGGTCCACACCGAGATGTGCTGAGCGCAAAACACACGCCGGATCGCCAGGGCTGCATGAGGAGGACGTGGCATAGCTCATGAATCCATTTACACTTCTTGGATATACTGGGCAAAATAAGTTATTTCACCCATTTTCTAAGTGGCTACCAGAAACTTTGGTTTCCTAAGTGGTTAGCACCGTGTTTCACTGCACCCTCCTTTATCTTAGGGCGCGGGGCAGGCTCGCAGAGCTGAGGTGCCAGCCTCAGTGCAGACCCAGGTCCCGTCTCCCACCCAGCGCCCCGGGGCCGGGTCCTCACCGCTCCCTCGCCCCACACTCGCGTCTTTGTGCTGCAGCCGGCGCCGATGGGGAGGCGCCTCGGTCCCCGTGGGTGCACAGCTCACGGTGTCGGCAAGGCGATGACCAGGCAGTGACGGCCTGGCACGTGACAGATGGCAGGCAGTAGTCGTGAGCAGCGTGGACCAAGCACAGAGACTTCTGTGTGTCTCCTGGCTCCACGGACAGATGGACACTCTCCTCGATGGGGGGCGGGGGGGGGGGTAAGTCCGATCCAGCTCCTGCTGTCTGTGCAGCGACACTCCATCGCCCGAGCCCCCCCATCCGCGCTGCATCTGGATCTGAGCCCCGGCTGCACGGTCACCCCCGTGCTGCAGCGGCTCCAGAGCACAATGCTTCCACCGCTGCCTGGCGCCGCTACTTGGTATCACCGGCCCGAGGGGTCCGCTCCCCACCGCCAGCCCCGCCAAGGGGCGTCTCTCTGCTACTGGGGCCAGACTCCGTCGGCGCCGTCCCTGCCGGGTGCCACCCAGGAAAGTGCCCGCGATACAGAGGCTCCGTCCTGGTCACCCGAGGGTAGGACCCCCATCCACAGGCCACTCTTCCTCCTGAGTTCCTGGGGTTGACTGGACTCCACTAGTGTCTTTGGTTGCCACAGGAGATGGGGACCCTTTCTGAGAGTAGACCTGAATGGACTCTCCAGGGGAAAATCAAGTGGCACCCGGTTTCTTCTGTGCCGTCACTTTAATTGTATTAAAGATCAAATAAACAACTGGAGAGAATGAGCAGGAAACACCACAAACTACCAGGAGAGACGGGTTCACTGAAATACGTCAAACCCTATGTCCCAAGACTGGGAGGCTTTGGGACAGTTTCCATGACTGTCAGTAATCTTCAAGTACTCGAGTAACGACAGGTAAAGAACAGAAACCAGGACAACCAACAAGGAGGCCCCGATCCCCGGCTACGCCTCACTCCCTGTTCTGGACATGCCGCGTGGAGGCCGCGTGGAGCGTGTCACACCTCCTGCTCAACTCAGGCCGTCCTCGTGTTTGGGCCCATCCCCATGGAAGAAAAACGGGGGGGGAGACAGGACTTTTTCCAGGCTGCACAATTAACCTAGTGTTTTTCAGGTCTCTCCTTTCTTTGTTGTTAGATTACTTCATGTTTCATACTATGTTTTAAAAATCCCAGTTTGAAGTTGGAACCATTGTCACCAGTTTAGATTTAGGCCATTTGCACCTGTCTTCTCCATAAAGAATAAAATACAAGCTTTATAAGAGCAGTAAAAAATGACGCTTAACCCACCGAAGACACGTGAAGATACTGCTGTGGCCCTGCAGACACCCTGCCCAGGCTCCCCGGTGGCACCTCCATAAACTCTGCCGACTTCCCCCTGGACCTCAGCTGTGCCCCCGCCCCCGGCCCCTCCTCTTTCCCATCTCCATCAGCAGCCCATTGTCCACTTGAGTCATTCAAGCTGGAAACCCGCTGTGGGCAAGCCCCAGACGTGCGTGGTCCCCGTCACCCCACGGACGCCGCCTGCCCTTTCTCCCCACGGCAGCCAGAGCCGCCCTCAGGAGGGCGCTGGCTTCCTCCCTCACCTGCTCAGAGCCAGCAGGAAGCTGCACGTCCACCCCGCGCCCCCTGGTCCCCTTGCACCGCTCTGCCTGGGCTCGGGTGCCCTGGCCCGTTGCTCTGAGGGCAGCAGCCTTGCCTTGGTGTCCCCTTCTGCCTGTAACTGTCTTGTCTCCCAGAGGGAGGGCTCTTTTCTCAGTCTACCATCTCCGTGATTTCAACTGGGTCCTTCTAGTAAACCTCCTAAGTGCCCTGGACATCTTCTTTATGCAAATTCATAGTTACTATGTTTATGTAAACGAACTATGTATTTCTGTCGCCCAAGATCTGCTTTGGGATACCTGGGTGACCAGTGACTCACAGATAGGCACTCGTAAGGCATATTTGTTGAATAAATTGTGCAAGAAATTGGCTTTTTTGTCCCAATTTCAAGTCGAATATGTATCTCTGGGGTTACATGACTTATTTGAATAAACTAGATGAATGCAGGCATGAGAACTGGTCACTCTTTGTACCTATTTCCCTTCTGCAAGCCATTCCACCTCAGTTTTGCCAGGGCCTAATGTTACCCTAAATGTATAACTAAATCCTTGAAATCAGCTTTCCACAGGCAAAGCAGAGAGGAAACCACTGTCCCACGGCCACACTGGAAAGCTGTCCAGTGCTCTGTGACCCAGCGGACAGACCCCTGGGGGGCAGACTGCCACTAAAAGCAACAGAACTGTGGCCCTGAGATGAAACGGAATCAGTATTAACACCGTCTCTCTTAAGTTTTCATCCTCCCGACTGCAAGTACCTTTTTGGGCCTTAAAATATACTAAAAGTGAACACTTACAGTCCCAACACGTTAACAGCCGGTGCTACGAGAAGGTCTCCTGAGTTTCTACCATCGAGATGCCCCTTCCTTCGGGAAGTCTTTCCTGAAACCCGACAGCCCTGCTCAGAGGCCACGGTGAAGGTGGACTGGACACACAGGCGACCACGAGCCCCCGGTGGGCGGGCCCTTGCCCTCAAGCACGTGGCACAGGCATCCTGTTCACACACACGGGCAATGGTGGGACGGCGTCACTGAGCAGCAGCCTCGGTGCCCGGCAGGACAGAGCAGCCGAAGCGCAAGGCGAGTCCTGGACGCCCGCAGGCTGAGCGCTGGAGCCGCGGCCAAGGGGACCTGGACCCTCCGTCCGTCCGTCTGTGCGATCGGGATGGAGAACGTCCTCCCGACTGACACGGGACTGATGCCCGGTGGACGGATGAGTGGACGGGAGGGGGGGACAGGGGAGGGGGGCTGATAGCACAAAGGCCATCTTTTCAGCACTGTCAAAATCAGAGCAAATACACTGAAATACATACAAAGTTTATTAAAAATAGGTTGCCAATGAAATACAGTAGAAATGGAAAACTACAGCAGTTCTGATGTCTTCTCCATAGTAATGCACAGTTATGAAAAGCACTTTTACACATATTCACATTTGACCTAATCGTCCAAGGAAGGCCAAATCCACGTGTACGGGTTTACAACCACACATACCAATATCCCTGCGTGTAAATATTTACATGTACTTGCATGGACTTAGGTGTATTTGTTGTTTTTCTATATATTAACAGAATAATAGTTCACCTGCATCTTTTTCTTTAAAGAAGGTGTGGATTTAGTCCCCGTAAGGCTGCCAGTGTTCTCAGGACGTGTGGGAGGGGGAGGGGCAAGCATGCAGACCCTTCATCAGCACTTAGGACGTTACTCTCTTACTGGACAAGGGAAATGGGAAAAGCACACTTCCAAGTACGAACCCTGACAGACACAGAAACTATTTACACTCGCATTTTAATGACTTGCCATATAGCTCTCATGAAAGTGCGCGTATTCTCCTAACACACCTACTGGTAAGAGAACAACATGGTACAGAAAAATCATCTAGACCCACAGCAGGGCTTGTCAAATAGAAAATCTGCTCTTAATCACAAAGTAATTTACTGTTTGAACATCACATAATATAAAACGAAGTGAGGCCCGTTTCCCCAACACCAGCCACGTATTCACAGCTGAAGAAGTGACAGTGGTAACTAATAATTCAACACATGAAAATTAAATAACTCTATTAGAATGTAAAAAAATAGCCTGAACTGCCATACGAACTTTTCTTACAGTATTTAAATTACAGATGCCATATGCAATCGAACCCCCTCCTCTCCCTGACAGCAGATCGATGTAAATCCAGTTCTTTTTCAAATTCTGAATTTCTGAGTTGTGCTCAAGTGTCACCTACTAAGCTCTCATTCTTCTTAGGTATTTTTGTTCCTATTCATGTCAACACTGTTCCGTAAAGATGTCCTCTTCTATAGATTCCCTTGGAATATTTGAAACAGTTAACTTTCTAACATAACTGCCATCTTCAAAATCACCAATGACTTACTGGTCTAATAATAATAATCTGATATTTATAAAAATAAAATTTCCTAAGCTTAAATCCTCAAAATTTTCTTCTTGGAGAAACTTGTTTTAATCAAATACTAGAGCTGACCTGGAGGGCTGTCCCTGTAGGGAGCAGAATGGAGCATCTTACTTAGAGGACGCTTGGGTCTGGGCTGCTTCCAGGCTGCAGGGACAGGACGCCAGCTGTGGACTCCTCAGCACACAAGCGCGTCTCCGCGTGGTCCCTCCTGGAAGGCGAAACCTGACTCTCCCGCAAAACAGACTCTGCAGGTGCCGCTACACGGTGCAGACGACAGTCTGGGGAGTTCAAGCTACTCTGATAAGCGAACATAAGGTTTCAGGAAAAGAACAGAAACAGGACTTCCTTGTGCTCCCTGGGGGAAGACAGGGGAGAAGCAGCATCTCATTATCCTCTACTGTCCTTCATTCTGCCCCCTTTCAGGCCCCGACTCTAAAAGAGAAACGAACAGAAAAAGTTATCTTCGTGGGCGTCAGGTAATGAAGAAAGCAGACAGGGTCTGAATTGTAGAAATGACACTCTCTTGGTAAAATAAAATGGAATTTCTTAGCGCTGGAATGCTTCTAAACGTCAACGCTTCTAGAAACAGGAATCACCAGTGGCTTGGGAAGGTGGCCCGCCCCATCCTCCGGGCAGGCGCGGCCCGGAAGCACAGTGAGAGGCCGGGGCTGGACACAGGGGCCTTCCTCACTTCGTGTTCAGCTCGTTCTCCAGCTCCGTTAATTTGCGAGAGGCTTTCACTTTATTGGAGACGTCGTGGCCTTGGGAGAAAAGGCGCTGGCGCTCTCTGAACGTCAGGTTTTCAGGGGCTCCAGGACCCCCAGGTACATCTGCGTCTTGGCTGCATTGGAAGGAAATTCAAAGGGTTACTGTTCAAAATAGAAATAACCGGTCAACGAGTAGCTAAGTTTACATAATGGGCAATTAAGTAAAATTTAGAACAAAGACTCATTCTTTGTTAAATTTTGTCATACTCCTGCCTGTGGGCTGTATTTAAACCCATGTAGAGAAAGGGCAAAATGTTCTCCTTACTAAAATGTTAACTTTCTCCAGTCGTACCCAACTCTCAAAAACCTAGCAACTTCAGTTTTAGCCGGCAGATAACGCTCAGGAGTTAAGTTTAACTAAGGAGCTATCGTTTTGAAATCCAGCATTTTAATGAATCCTACATGTAGCCGAGAGGCATGTATCAATATACTAACTTAATAAAAAGTTATAGTAAGATGCTAAAGATTTTCTGGATTAGTTCAACGTCAATGACTTAAGAACTGTTTGGGCATCAGCCGTTCTGACTAAAACCTAGTTGAGGACGTTCGCTGAAGGCTGAGGGGGCGGCCTTTCGTGGTCCATCAGGACACCTGGGCTTTTTGCCCTGGACTTTGCGACCTTCTTTGGTGGAAGCAAACAGCAGCGTGTCCAGCTGCTTCTAAAGTTCTGACCAGAAAGCCTGGTATCTATGCACCGTCTGAAGCAGAACTATGTTAGCAACACAAGATAAAACAAAGCCTCTGTGCTCACGCAATTCTGTACAATGAGAAACACCGGAGCTGACAACGAAGTCTGAAATTTCAGTCCAGCCTCATAAACGGTGGTGCAAGAAAAAAGTCCTTAAGGACACAACGAGACACTCGTCCAGCACAACTTCAGTTTTAGCAAAAGTTTTAGCAAATACCTTTTAGACAGTTTCTCTCTCGGATCGCGATAAACGTCACGGGCCCCGATCAGCGTTCCGGCAGATCCCACGTAAGAGTTTGGTCCTTTTTCCACAAAAGGAAAAGTCAAAGTTAAAGTACCTGCATTATTTCCAAAACTTCACTCATGATGAAGATGCAGTGCTCATGACGTCTTTAAGTCCTGAATAAAGAAGCAGCCAAAGGCTCTTCAAATCAGTAAAAGGTCCATCAATTGGAAATTCACATCCCTCAGTGGCCTGAGCAACCCAATCAGGACCCTCACAAGGTGCTAAGGACCTGGCCTGCTGCTTTTTATTATTAGAGAGAAAACCAGCACAAGTCTTGGGGGTAACAGCCGAAAAGTTCAAATCACGTAAAATGTGTAATTATCATGAATTCACAATAAAAATCCACAGAAGACTGACTTAAGTGGGGAGATAGCAAAATTTTTCAGACACTCCCGACACTAAGAATTTTCTTACAAAATCACAGAGAGCAAATGTAACCCAAAGATTTAGAAGTAATGCTCCTCTTTTCAGGACAGCTACTGAATTGTTCCCCCACAAAATAAATGGCTATAATTCTTAAAACTTTTGAAAAAAATGAGGTACTAAAACCCCCTAACGTTTGATACTAACGCTGCATATACAAAATCAGTGACAAAATAAAAAGGAGACCTGAAGCAGCACGGTGTGACTGTCAAGACACCTGGCCTATGGCCCGGCCCGTAACTGTGGGCACGTGACATGGGCTGGGCCGGCCTGGTACCAGCACCACATGCTCATCTACTGCAAAGGGCTGTTGAAGATCAAAAGAGATGAGGCACGTAAAAAGCTTTGGATGCATCCGAATGTAAGGTAATAATGCCGCTAAGGATGTATGATTAAATCAGTACTAAGGTATTTCTGTTAATTGTTAACATCAGCAAGAAAATTTCACACTTTGAAAAATCTTTTGCTTATAACCTAGGGTGGAGGAATAAACGCTCAAAGTACTCAGCAAACACTGACAGTGCTGTGCACTGGATTAATAAACAGGCCACAAAACTATCACAATATTTCAACACTAAAATTATCCTGTTCAGACAGGTTGCACAAAAATGAATGTTTCTGTTTCTTTCCTCCCTTTATAAAAGGAGCGTCTGACGCACAGCCATGTCTGATGCGTCCAAGATGGAGCTCAGTCACTCCTGACGGGCCCCTCCACGCACTGCATCTTCCCTCATGAGTTAGCGTGGGCTGCCGGATCACGGCCCAGGAAGTCATCCTCCGCAAAGACTCAGAAGATTAAAGAGAAACACATCTCTACCTTCAAGTATCTGTTCTGGGCCTTCAGATAAATTATTTGCAGAGTGGAAAGCTTTCAATTTTAATTCTACATTTTTCCTTCATTTTGCTTTAAAAACGCTGTGTTTTATCTTTTGAGCTTTGATTTAAGAATACTTGCTTCTTCCCACTGGTAAAAATCAATTCTTAAAAAATTTCAGAATTTTTAATCAGAATATCAAATAGTTTCAGCTGACTATATATGAAGCAACACTACACATTCTTCAAATCATTTTCAAAGAGCTTTAGTAAAGAACACTTCTTAACACGTTGCTATGCTAAAATTTGACATCATCCATTCCAATCCGTATCGTAATCCTATTCCTCACAGCATCAGGGGAAGAACCAAGTCCAGGCCACAGAGGCTCATGGCAGAGGCAGGAGCTGAACAGGGTGAGACAGTGGGAGAGATGGCGACGCGAGGCCAGAATGCAGACAGCTCTGCACTTTACAAGGAATCTTCAAGAAGAGGAGCGACCAGACGCAGGGCGTCACCTGCTCCCTTGCGGTACTTTTGGTGTGAAATAGAAGAAGGGTTAGCGATGTGACCGAAAGCCCAGATGGTCAGAAATGACGCCGCACTACAATATCCCTCACCAAGCCTCCTGTTTATCTGTCACGACACTCACGAGATACCTAAGGTTCAGCCTGTAATCTGATGCAAGGAGACGGATGGCATCTTGCTTCAAAACTTGCTATTATCACACAGCTCTTTAAAGGCACCACATGCTAGATACTTGCAACAGAAATTTTACAAAAAGATTTAACGTTGGCTTCTAAGTGACTCGACCTAAGGATTATCTACTAAACTCTCCAAGTTAATCAGAGCTCTGACTCCGGTGGCAAGAAAGAGCCTAGTAAAACTCATTTACCTAAGAGTCACGGTTACTTGAGTGATTATTCAGTTCTTTTAGAACTGCCAGGAGCCCGATGCACGGACTCTGTAGAACCGAGAAGACTCAATTTGAGAACGGGCACTGCCAGCCTCCCAATGTTGTTTAAAGTGGCCAGATCAGGCTAAGTCTGAATCTCGATAACGCGTAGCTGTACTTTCAATCTAACTTTCAGCGCTGTCTCCAAAGCTGATGAGGAACACGGGCCTGCAGCACCCGTGGGTGTGCTCTGCGGTCCACGGAGGGTCACGGCCAGAGGCAGCCGCACGCCCCCGGGGCCTGGCCAGCAGGGCCGGGACGTGTGAGCCTGGGAGGGACCGGGAGGGACGGGCCGGCTCGGGCCGGGGTCGCCTCACACCCACCCCGACAGGGCAGCTTAGCCGGCAACACGGAAGTTCTGTGTGTGTTAAACAGCTAGAAGTACGCAGGGGCCGACGGCACTAGCAACAGGAAGAAGTTTAACTGTGGACACCGAGATGCTCGAGCGGCACCCACTCGTCTGAGGTAGGGGACAAAGGCCGGGACCAACAGCACCTCAAGCAACTAGGGGGACGGAGGAGGGCTGCCGCTGCCGGCTGACTGAGGAAGCGGGACGGTTTCCAGTGCGGAGATCACTGCTGGCGCCCCGAGAGGGCCTGCCCAGAGCAGGAGCGCCGGCCTTCAGGCTGCGGGTGGAGCAGGTCACCCGGCCCGGCCCAGCCCGGCGATCCAGAGAGAGCCCCGCTCCACGGCGGGCGGCGCGAGCCCAGCGGAGCCGAGGGGCCGGCCGGACAGACGGCAGCAGCTCGGCTTGTTGGCGGGGGCGGGGGGTGGGCTGGAGAGGAAGACGCCATCGCAGGCCGGGCGCCGCGGCGGGGGGAGGGCCTGGCGCTGGGGGCGCATCCTGACCTGCCGGGCCGCCGTCCTCGTCGTCCTCCTCCTCCTCGGCGTAAGCCACGAGCTTGGCGGTGTACAGGGCGTCGGGGGAGAGCACCTGCGCCTGCAGGTAGGAGGCGGTGCGCTGGGGCGGCGGCGGGGGCGCGGGAGCCGGGGGCTCGTAGCCCCGCGGGAGCGGAGGGCGGCCCAGGCCCAGCTCCTCGGGCTCCAGCAGCTGGCGCTCGGCCTCGTCGTGCTGTCGGCGGCGCTCGGCCTCTAGGCGGCTGTAATACCCCTCCTCCTGTCGCCTCTGTGGCGGGGGACACAAGCGCAAGAGTCAGTGGGCAGGAGGGGCCGGGCCTGCCCCGGGTCCCCCAGCACCACGGCGGATGGACCCGGACACCATCTGCCCTTGGGATTCGAGTCTCCGACGCCAGACCGCGTGGCGCCGGGGGGAGGGAGGAATGAAGGAGCTGTCAGGGCCCCAGCCCCAGGCACCACGTGGCTGTCCCATCCCCAGCCGCTTCTCTCTCTCTCCTTCTGTTGCCGGTAGGACAGTAACTCGCCGGTTACTCCTGAGTTTAAAGACAAAGGCACACCCAAACTAGGCTGCAACTGCCTTTCTACAGCTGGCACTTCCAGAAGTGCAGCCCTGCGTGCTTTTCCACCGAACCCCGGTCAACTCAGAAGAGCGGTCCTTCCTTGACAAGAAGGCGTGAGTACGTCACCTGGCTGACTTCTAGGTATTCAGAGGGAAGCGACTAGGAAACCCCGAACTGGAAAAAACATGACTCATCTTTCCAAGGTCACAAGGAACCAATACACTTTCCACGGTTCTTACTTGGTATTTCAAATCTTAATAAACTCCCTGCCAGACAGAAAATTGAGAGAGCCAGGCAACAAGATATTCAAATATATTTTGACACAGACTGTACATTTTTTTCTGACATATATCTGCACAAACTACAGTTGACAGTGTTAATTTAACATTGAAAAAAGTAACAGCACAATTTTGTTAAAGATTGACAAAAGTTTCAGAACACAAGAAAAAAGTGAAGAAGAAAAGAGATGAAAGATCAAACAGAATAATCTGCCTTAACTTGAGGAATGTTCAAGGTACAATGTGCAATGTACAGAATGGAAGTACAGTGGACTTTAAATTCATTCAATGGAAGATGACTAATTTTAGGGGCCTTGCTGGCATTAGGATTAGAGTTTTTAGTCCCCATTTCACTTTGCACACTGTGTCTTCCCCCTACTCCCCCCGCCCACACACACACGAGTACACAGTGGGCAAAGCTTCACCTTCTGAGGGAGAAAACGCTAAGAACAAATGCCCGCCTCAATCCTGGCCCTGGGCCCCATTTCTCACTTTATCTTCTTACACTATGTTGAGACACCCTGAAGGAAAAACATTTTTATACCTTAGTTTCTACACAAAATGAGCGTTCTCTTGGAGTGGGGAATTAAATCTGGAATGACCTCTGCAGAGTTTAAGTGGAGTTGTGAGGAATCTTAGTATTTTGTGAACAAAGCTCACTTGGTAACATTTTAGGGAAACCAAAACGTGTTCTTTCAGTTACACTAAGAGCAGGTATACAGTCACATGAACCAAGAAGACTTCATTCTACCCAAAAAGTGAACGGCACGTTTTCCTATGACAGAGCAAACCCATCAATTTTGGACATTCTATATAAAAAGTAGGGTATTCGGCTTCTTTTTACACTGAGCGCTCAAGTATAGAAGCAGTTACCCACACACAGGTGCGTCTGACATAATCACGGATTGTGAGAACGCACACTGGAAAAAAGTCAAATAACCCAGGAGTTTCCCAACGTGGAGAACAGGGCCTGCACTGCTCCCAGGTGGCCGAGGGCTGAGGCGGAGGTGGGACGGCTGAGGGGGGCCCGGCCGGGGGGCCCAGCCAGGAAAGCGCACCCCTGCGAGCAGCCCCAGGACAGCAGCACGACAGACACTGTGAAACCCGGGTCCAGTGGCTCAAACTGTGGAAGCCCCATCTCCTGAGACGCATGACGGACTTTGAGAAGCTCGAGGGGAGCCGCACCACGAAACCCCCGGCTCTGGGAACAGCGCACACGCTCTTCAGGCAGAGCTGGGAGCACGAGGACGGGAACGGTAAAGGCCAACAGACTGCAGACGTGGCTCGTCCCAGGGCAGGTGTGCCCGCGGCACCTACCTGGCTCGCATTTAATCAAGTCGTCCGTCATTCCCACTGCCTTACTCTCTGCCTGTCGCGTCCCCCCAGACCCCATCGCTACGAGAGCCCCCAAGCTTCCTCCTGCAGGGTGCGCCGTGAGGGTGCTCGCTGCACTTTTCCCACCAGGAGCCGTGACCTCAGAGCTCCCGCCTTCACGGAAGGGAAGAAACGGAAGGCCAGCTTCTCCCACACCTCGTCCAGGGACCGGCCGGCCCCGGAGAGACCCGGAAGCGAGCCCAGAGCCGCGGCGACGTGCCCGCAGACGGCAGGGCCTGGAGGGCAGCGTCACCAAGCGCCCATTTCTCAGGGGAGCTCGAGTGTGCTGTCACGTTAAAAGCAATTGAAAGGATGACCTGAATCTTAGAAACCCACATATGGAAACAAAGCAATAACTCAGGGTATCTACCAGATTACACACTAAATTAAATTTCCTTGTATTGTGTTTTCTATAAGCCATTTGCTCTCTTCACCACTGACCAGAATTAAGTCATGAAATAATCGATTTGAAACCCTTAAGGTTAACAGAGTGACTGCCTAGTTTCCTGTCCTTCCCACGGCCCGACCTCCCTGTGAACAACTGGACACTTGCCACGTTCACAGTGACAAGCTGGACCCCGTCCAGCAAAGACCAGAGTCCCGAGCACACAGAGGCCCCACAGTCCACAAGCTTGAGCGACAAGACTCAGAAAAGAGGGGGTGGGGGGAGAGCCTGGAGAAGGGGGAGGGGGACAGCCAGGAGGAGAAGGGGGAGGGGGAGAGCCTGGAGGAGGAGAAGGGGGAGGAGGACAGCCTGGAGGAGGAGAAGGGGGAGGGGGACAGCCTGGAGGAGGAGAAGGGGGAGGGGGACAGCCTGGAGAAGGGGGAGGGGGACAGCCTGGAGGAGGAGAAGGGGGAGGGGGACAGCCTGGAGGAGGAGAAGGGGGAGGGGGACAGCCTGGAGGAGGAGAAGGGGGAGGGGGACAGCCTGGAGGAGAAGGGGGAGGGGGTCAGCCCGGACGAGAAGGGGATGACAGCTCAGAGGACAGGGACGGGGCCGGGCTGGCCGACGGGGCTCCAGTATCCGCGGCGGTGGCCTTGCGCGTCCCGGGCCCCTCAGCCGCGCACCCCTCGCCCTCAGAGCACCAGGACCTTTTCTTCGGCCTCGCGCCGGGCCCGCTCGTCCTCCTGCCGGCGCCGCTCGTCCTCCTGCCGGGCCCGCTCCTCAGCCTCCCGCGTCCGAATCTCCTCCAGCTGCTGCTGCCGCCGCCGCTCCTCGTCCTGCAACTGAGGACAGGTCCCCTTCAGTCTGCGCCCGGAGCATCCCAGTGCCAGACACAGGACGCGCACACGACACAAGCACACGCACGGCCGAGGACAGACACCAGGCGGAGGTCACGGCGGACACCAGCGCCCGCCACCTAACGACTCTGTCCCCACCGCTCCAGAACTACGCTTCCATCGACTGCGGCTCAGAGAGGAGGGATTTATCCTGGACGGTCACACGTGAACCAGCACAGTTCCTTCCCTAGGACATCCTCGGCTTAAGCAGCTCACTTGGAGGCAGAGACGGACTCCAGCGTGCGGAGCCGTGAGACATACCGGACCCCCTCCTTCCTTCGCCCCGGTTCAGTCTACACCGTGAAGGTCAAGAAAGACTCCCCACTCTTGTGGCCCGTGGCAGGTGAACACTAGCCTCTGGATGGGGGTGGGGTGAGGCTCACGTGGCAGCTGAAGCTCCAGCGGGCCAGCAGCCTGCCTCGTCTTAGGGACAAGGCTTCTAGCGCTCCTCCCGCCCGTCCTGGCCCTTTGCCATCCGTTCCCTCTGGGTCCCACCCCAGACGCCAAGAATTCCTTCCCAGTTCAGGGATCCCCCAAAGTCTGATTCACAGAATGTGAAGCTGAACTTTGGGAGGAACCTTACTGGAACTCTGTCCTGCTACATGTCTGCCAAGTAGCTGTCCATTCTGCTCGAGCACCTTCAGTGTCTGGGGCCTACAGCCTGCCTCCCAGGACAGTGTACTCCATTTTCTGGTAACTACTAGTCCAAAAGCTTTCCTGCTGTTCTAAAATTCATCACCGCATCGCTGTCTATTTTTCGTCCTTCAGGTTCTGCCTTTCTGACACAAGACAAAACAAATTTAACATCTGTCCTTCATACCATTCAAATACTTAAGGACACCTTCAAACACCTAAGATGTATTCTACTCGGCTCTCAGCTCCTGTACCCTCCTGGTCACATTCCTCTGTACACTACAGGTCGAAAATGCCTTAGGGAGCCGTGAATTTAAAGCGCATTTGACTAGCAGAGAACAGAGTAAGAGTCTCTTTTTGCCATGTCCGTAGGCTACAGCTACTTTTGTAGTTACAGCCTAAGGTAACTGGCGACTTGGAAAAGCTCGCATTCGCCATTTACTTCTTCTCTGTTCCAGACCTGGGCGTGGCACAAGAGGTGACTCAAAATTTTAAATTAAAATAGCACTGAGGGCATCTAGTTCAACCTCTAAGCACTGCAGGAATCCCTGACATAAAATCACTCAAGGTGTACTTCAGCATCTATATAATCACTAGTTATTCCATAGATTATGCATAGCAAAACCAAAAAATGTTAACTTCTGGATCTGAACTGTTGGAGTGTATTTTTTTCCTAAACAAAAACAAAAACCGAACAACTTGACTCTTGCTTGGTTTCTGTGGAACAAAAACTGTATCTGGTGGGAAAGTAACTAACTTGTGTCATCACGCTTTTTCATGTCAACAAACAAAAATAAAACATCTCAGAAAAAAATTAAAATTCCCTTCCAAGGAGACAAATTAATTTAACTGCCTCTTTAGTATACTCTAGGTATAAGCCCAGAGGGATGCTAGGATAATTATTAGGTTTTGGAGGTTTTGGAGCAGGAGTAGATGCTAATGATTAAGAAGCAAAGCAGCAAGGAAGCAGTCAGAAGTGCCCTGCTGCGTGGAAATGCAGAGGAAAGGACTTACCACGAATTTTAGAGTCATCAGCACAAATTATGGGAAACAGCACCCAAATAAAAATAACAAAATAAAACAGCAATTGATCACATTAAACATCTACAGAAAAGTAATTTATGGAAGAGTGTAAAATTGCATGAATGCAACAGAGGTGTTTCTGTTTCCCAATAAAGCAAAAACTAATTTCATTATGTTGTATCAGTACTTTTTAGACCTAATTAAAAGCAAGTTCTGAGCAAGAAAAGCAGTATACACTGAATTAGCTCTTTTAAGTTAAATAGTATAATTTTAAGAAATCAGAACAATTTCAATTCTCATAATTAAAGGTATAGAACTCTATCTTATAAATCTATAAACAGGCATTTTCTCTTAAAATCCTGACGGTGGTAAACAAGGAGCCTTCCCCTTGTGCTGTTTCACTGGTTTGTATTTTAAGGTAGCAAATGAACCAGTGCTGTTAGAACTAAGGCAGTTTCTTTCCACTCTTTGGTAAGCTGTTTCACGTATTTTCATTTTCAAAACACAGACTGTTTTGTTTTTCAAAAATATGCTGCTTTACTCAAAAAAAAAGGGAGAGAGAAAAGAGAACCTCTTACTACTTTTCCACACGTAACAGACCCGGGTGGTACACTGAGGTGTCGGTTACGTCTCACAACAGTTAAAGGGCACTTCAACTTAAGTTGGGAAGTTAATGCTTCTGAGAGCCAGTGACTGGGCATTAACACTGCGAGGTTACATGAAAAGCAGACAAGCTCGCTGTTTCACATTAAAGGAATGAAAAGTCGCATGCTATCAAAACGGTCTTGTAGGAAGTTCTACTTGGGGAAACTAGACCTGAAGAGACATAGTCATCATTCTTATAGAGTGAGTCAGTACAGCCCAGACTGAAGCTACTCCAACCAAGAACTAGGCTGGGATTCTGAGAGCAGCACGCAAGCCTGACCCAAGGCCTTGCGATACCGAGGCAGTCCGAAAAAAGATAGTTAAAAAAATGGTATGCTGAGATCTGTGTGTTTATATTTTATACTTTTGTACCACAAAAATACAGTCACTTGTATCTTTAATTTCATGTTGAAATATCTGAATACAAAACGGGGCCAAAACATCCTTTACTTTTTGACGTTTTCTCTGAAGAGCCACTCCAAGTCTGTCAAGCACATCACCCTTTCTCTCTGCCTTTTTTGCTTATGCTCCCACCCATTAAAAAATACCCTAAAAAAACCTTTAAGGCCCCCAGATAAAGAGGCCCCCCAATAGGCCACTTATCAGGACAGGACTCGGGCGTCCTGTCCGAGCACACGCAGCTTCCTGCCACGCCCCGTCTCGGGGAGGAATCTCCCTCTGGAGGGAGGGCCCTTCCTATCAGCAAACAGCGGAAGGGCGGCCACTGGACGACACCAGCTCTCGGCCCTCGGTCCGTGGGGCTCCCTTCCCCGGGTGCAGCCGTCCCCTTCTTTGTAACTGAAGGAACATGATTCTGTCTAGAATTCTAAGGGAAGACCCACAGGTGCTGGCCTACTCCAGCGGCAGAGACAGGTAAGAAGCGTGGTTCACAGCAGCCCAGAGCAGACATGTGAAGCTCGCCTAGGGCAGCTGTTCTCCCCGACACAACCACAGGAACTTCGTGTTCTACTCCCAAACGCACACATGCTGGTTTGAGTATGAACTTATTTCTCCTCCTTGAATAAAACTGACGCTTCCCGAAGGTGGGCTGTGTCTACCCTCCAGCCTCAACGTCCTGGGCAGGGTCTCCCACCTGAGCAGGCAGAGAACGCTCTGCTGCCTTCTGAGACAGACCCCTCTGCAGGTACAACTCTCCATTAGGGTTCCTACTGATTCTTGCTTGAAGTTTCTACAAAGCTTCTAATTCAACTGCTTCCGTGCCTGAGACGCTCCGGAGGGCTATGGCCAATTTCTACGTAAAGGCCAAACAAGAAGGCAGCCCACAGCGTCTCTGAAAACACCTCCTCCCTGCTCTACCCAAGGGGGAGGGATTCTTGCCGTGAGCTGTCGGGTCATCCGAGACGGAAGATGAACCACTCAGCTGGCAGCAGACGAAGCTGCAACGGGCCAGCTGAGAGACCGCTGGCCTCGGAAGCGTCTCCTTGAAAGATGGTTCGCAGGAACCGTTTTATGAGCAGCAGACATTTCCGTGAGGCACAAAGAATACTAAGTATGAACCCAGAATATTCCGGTCAGGATCTCGACTCTCAGTCTACACGGTGTCGGGTACCAGGCCCGCTGCCCGTCTCGTCTGCGCACATCACAGTTGTCACGGAGGACGAGAGGGTCGCAGAAGCGGTCACCCAGCCGCCTAGAGCAGTGAAGGCTGAGCTCCCCTCCTGTCTGCAGGGGGCAGGACCGGCTGCCCCTCAGAGGTCAGCAGGGCCAGCAGGCGCGGCCGCAGCACCGGGGGCGGCGGCTGGGCCCGGGAGGCGTCCTGCGGGCCGGGAGACCCGGGGCGCTTCTCGAGGGGCAGGGGGCCGCTGCAGGGTCGCGGGGCTTCTGCGACCTGCCGGGCGGCGGCGGCCGTGTGCAGGAGAGTCTGCAAAGGGAGCACAGCCCGAGCGAGCCAGCCTGCAGGTGGTCAGGTTCCCAGGAAGCTGGGAATCCCTCCGCAGGGAGGGGGGAGGCACCATGGCAGCCGCAGGCTGCCCGGACTGGGCGACTGGGAGAGTCGGGCGCAGCGGGAAGGCTGCAGGTGCAGCGGATGGCAGCTCACTGTCCCACACGCAAGCGCACGGGAGGCTTGGGTCCGGGAGGCGGTAGGTGAGCGCAGGGGAGGGCGGCCCGGGCCCACGCGGGGCGACGGACACTCAGGGCCCCGGGGACCAGGGCCGCCAGGGCAGCCCCGCCACCTCCCTGAAGCTCCCATTTATCCCACGCGTCACCACGAAAATCCCGGGACAGAGCCTAAGGAAAGGCCTTACAGACCGCACGGGCAGGGCCCTACACAAGTGGGCACGTGCCTGTACCTGGTCCCCATCGTCCCTGGGGGGCCCAGTGCCTAACAGCCCCCGGGACAAGGCAAGAGCTCAACCTCTACTGGGAAATCAGGCTAAGAAATGCTCGGAAACATGGTGCTTACAGTCACCATCAGCCCTCGAAATAATTACCTTTTAAAGGAAGAAAACCCCCGAACTACGCCTTTGAAATAAAAATCTTAGTGCACCCTTTACCCTTGGGTATTGTCACTCACCTGTCACCACCAGGCTCCCCCTCACCCCGCCCCAGCCCCGCCCCGACACAGGATTCTCTTGGGGCCGCAGTCAGCGCATCTCAAAGCTGAGGCCCCAGGCTGCCTGGCCTGCACGCATGTGACAAGGACCTGGTACCTGAAGAGACAAGTGAGACTGACTGGTGTCTCCCACCCCTTTCCATACGGACACCTTAACACAGAGAGGCAGGGAAAGAAGCAGATACTTCTCATCTCTGTCTCATGCAGAGAAAAACGCAAAGCCCAGAAAAAAGCCCTCTCAGTCATCGAGGAGAGCAGATGTTTTCAAGAGAGGTTTCCCTTTGGAGTGACACTGCCATCATGCTATTTAAATTGAAAAAAAAGAACAAAACAAAACAAAAAAAGGAGGACTGCTATTTGGTGAAAAGGCCATTAGAGTCAAACCTGGATTCAGAGATTTTTTTTAAAGTATTGTCAGATACTGGCCTTATGTCATTTAAAAGCCGACTAACAATAAATGTTGACTTAAAGTCAGTATCAGTACACCAGAGCATGAGTGTCTGGCAGATGAGAGAGGTACCGCCCTCGAGCATGAGGGGCACTAAATGACCATCTCAATTTCCCCAATATGGACATAAAACACATTACAGTTACAGTAGAATGTGACCTCAAGTATTTTTTGGCAATGAACTGGTATGCCTGATAAACTAAACTCAAATCATGTGGTGTTATTGAAGAAAACACAGAATAAATGTTTACTGGAAATTCCTCTCTCTCTACCAATAGACAGTTACACCCTAGACAGTTACATCTTAATTGGCAAACAATGTCAATACCAGTTGAATTGAGCTTCTAGTAATGAATACTTAAAATGTATTTTTAACGTAACAAGAAAACAATAGATTACTCACTGCAAAATTTCTCATTTGCCTATGTATTTATGAGTCTGTAAAAATACAGAGTACAAATTTTATGACTAAAACTGAGTAAAGGTCAAAACCATAAACAAACAGTAAGTAACACTTAAAAAGTAACAGAGAAAAGCAAAGAATAACTAAATCTAAACACATTCAAAAGCATGCTTCTAGAGTCAGGGAACTACAGATCCTGATCTAGGACACCCCTGAGAACCAGATCTACTGAAAACATAAAACCACCACCACTAAAAGGAAAAAAAGGAAATCAAGACAGGAAAAAAGTACCCAAGGGAAAGAAACAAGAACATACCAAATCTAGAACAGAGATTGCTGGCATAGCAGTCTGCTGCAGGTAACAGAGAAGGAAAAAAAAAAGAAAGATGAAGTGTGAAAAAGGTTCAGTTTAGATCTGTATCCGCCACCAGCGTATCTGTGGTTCTCATGCTCCATCTGTGTTTGAAGGACAACCCAGTGAGAAAAGTAAGGAAACTACAGACCAATTTCCAGTATTCAGAAATAGAAAAATGCCCACATGGTGTTAAATCCTTGAGCTTTATTATTAAGACACGCAGCAACTAAAAAGAGTAAAACTTCCCTTAGCTCTCTTATTTGGAGACTAAGATATTAATCTTAAAATAAGTAATGATAAACACACAGATACTTTAAACTATCATAAAATATCGTAATTCATACTAAGGGGCTTTGAAATATTCAGTGTTTTCATCATTTGGAAAAACTGAGAGATATTCAATAAAATTTTAGCCTTCAGAGAAAAGAATAATTATAGAAATACTGCAACGTGGTTTCTAACTTTTCCCTCAACAGTAAATATTAATGACGTCCACTTATTTACCACAAACATCGGTTTTAGATTCAGAGCTAAGGCTGCGGCAGAGGTGAGCCTTCTCGCCTCGCACTGTGCGGACAGAGCCCCAGGGCCACGGCCGCAGCAGCCTCTCGGGGAGCCCACCTGCAGCGCGTCTTCTAGGACCCGGGTGGAGCAGGGGTGGCAGCCGAGACGGGCACACCGCTAGCCACCTACAGACGGGCCAGAGCGCTGACCAGAAGGTGGAAATAGCTCAAAGGACCCTTATGCTGAAAGTAATCAGTTCTTCACAAACAGTTGCTCTTTCAAACAAAACAGTATTGATGGTAAATGCAGTTGTTTTTGAGGGCGTTTACTACTGATGACTTGGAAAGTACTAATAAAACAATGTAATGTTTACCATTTAGACCTTCACTTAAGACCCTTAAGTTTCCTTAGAGGGATTCCAGCTGAAGTTTGGACCAAGTTACATATACGTCTGCTTGAGCACACGTAGCTAACAAGAAGTGTGTGCGGTGATATTCCAGGAAAATAATTCACAGAGCAAAGTGAAAAGGCATCACAGTGCCAGCTCAAGGCACTCACTGCCGAGGGTCTAGGATTGAATTTCATTCTGAGCTGGAAAGATTCAAGGGTCTGACAGGACAGGAGACCCTTGGTTTAGGTCTCCAGTACAGATGGCATCAGAGGTGGAATTAGAAACAAAATCCAAAAGGCAAAAAGGACATGCCCTTTGCTGTCTTTTCTCAGAATACTGCATTATATCTGGAAAAAAAAAATCACTAAAATGCATTAATGTAAAATGGTCCCTAGCACTCGCTGCAAATTAATACCAGTAAATGCTTCTCTGTCGACAACTCTCCTGATACACAGGGTAACAGAGAACCTCAGATGTGGCATTTTAACAAGCGACTGCATTAAACTAATATAAATTAAAATTTTCTTCTTTGACTTGACACAAAAGGAATATAAATTATTTTTAGAACATGGAGAACCATGAATAAAATCGTAAGTTCTCACTCCCTTTAAGCTACCACTGAAATGGAATTGCTTAGCACTTTAATAACACTCAGGGTCTCCATCTATCTGGGCCGTGACATCAGACCTGACCCTGCAGCTGTGAACCGCCCCTCTGCTACCCCTGGGGAGCGCGGACCATGGAGACCAGGGGCCGCCCGTCCCGGCATGAAGCTTCAGGGCACAGCACGCCTGCCTCCGTGTGCCGGCGATGGCGGCAGAGCGGGGCAGTTAACAGCCGGTCCGGCCCACGAGACGTTTACTCTGCGGCTGTTGAAAGACACGTTGCCAACCCCTGATCACGGTGATCACCGGTTATTAACGCGTCTTCTCCACCCACGTGCCAGCCAGCCGGCCGCAGCCAGTGGGTGCCCCACAGCTGTCAAGCGCCGTCTGACAGCGCAGAACCAGCGCCTCTCCAGCGCGCGTGCCCAGAGCATCTCGCCCCAGCGCCGCAGGACAGCAGCTCCGGCCACGCCCACGCCCCGCGGAGGCTGGGAGCCCGTGCCGCGTGCCTGCCCGCCTGCCCGCCTGCCCGGCCCGTTACCCGCGCTCTGCGCTCGGCCTCCAGGCGCTGCATGAGCAGCACGGTGTCCACGTCGTCGTCCTCCTCCTCCTCGTCGTCCTCGTCCTTCTGCTTGGACTCCTGCAGCCGCTTCTGGAACTGCCACTCCAGCATGAGCTTGCGCAGGCGGTCGCTCTCCTCGGCCGAGCGCTCGGCCTTGCCCTGCAGCTCCTGGATCTCGCGGCTCAGCAGGTCCACGATGTGCAGCTGCTGCTGCTTCTCCAGCTTCTCCCGCGCGTCCCGCTTCCAGGGGTCGGGGGACAGGCTGTCCCCCGAGGCCAGCTCCTCCCTGCTGACCGTGATGTACTGCAGGTCCCGGCGCTCGATGGTGCGCGGCTGCTGCTGGGGCTGTAGCTCCCGGATGACGGTGTCTGGGGCGCGTGCAGGGGCGGGCGGGGCGGCGGGCGAGGGCGGCCCGGGGGGCGGGGCCTGCGCCCGCAGCTGGCCCAGCCTGCGCTCTTGCTCCCGCCGCCGGCGCTCGCGCTCCTCCTCCAGGCGCGCCTTTTCCTTCTCGTACCAGCGCTGCTGCTCCTCCCGCTTCTTCCGCTCTGCGGCCACCTGGGCGCCGGTGGGAGGCGGCGGGAGGGGCGAGTCCGCGGGGCCTCCGTCCCCGTCGCTGGCGCCGTAGTGCCCGGGGGGCGGGTCGGTCCGCACCGGCGGGGAGGCGGCTGGGGTCTTCCAGCGCCCAGGGCCACTCTTGGTGAGCGTGGACGCGGGGGTGCCCGCCTTGGAGGGGGGGCCCAGGTGCTCCTGGCTGGACGTGCTGGAGCCCAGCAAGGAGCCCTGGTTGAGCCACGCGTCGCCGCCGTCAGACCTGCGCTCCATCTCCGCCTCCACCCTCTGCCGCTCCAGGTGGTACCCGACGACATCCTCCCGGAGCTCCTCCTGGGACCGGGTCACACGCTGGAAAAGGAAAACGGGAAACCGTTGTGTTTCAGCCACCGTCAGAAGTTACTGAAAGTACATAAACAGTTCAGCTCGGGAAGAAAGGAGTGAGGGAAAGTGTGCGGTGAGCGCACAGGATGGGCCCAGGCTGCCTGCGCCCAGCGCTAATCCCGCGACGGCGCTATCCCAAAGGACGTCTCTATCTGTTAGAAAGCTGACGGGGAAAAGGGAAAGCGGCGCGTCCTCTCCGCATCAATGGCCAAACAGCGAAATGCGCAAAGGCTCGGGCTCTTCACGTCCGGCACTGTCCTTGTCCTGGGGCCTCACCGGCGTCTCCACTGCGGTGCCAGACACGGGGCTGACCTTGAGCAGAGGAATGTGCTTAGTCCGGTGTCGTGAAGAGCGACAAGAACTACTTCTCTGCAGTAACATTCTAATTAGCGTTCAGACTAATTATCAAATCCTAGCCACGTGATCCATCCGCGACTTTCTGAGTCCCGGCAGCTGACCACGGGCCCACGAGCGCCGGGCGCAGCGAGGAGGGATGAGCCTGTACCCGAGTCTCAGGAAGGCGGCGGGATGATCTGCGGGACACACCCGCTGCACGTGTACGAGACAGTGAGTACACCTGCTTCCGAGGCTAGTCTTGCGCGAGGAAGAGGCATGTCTGAAAGTGGTGTGATGTGACAGAAAATGATTTGCTATGATGTCCCAGCCTAACAGTTTTCTTTCCAGCCCTATTAATGAGTAGAAATTGAAGACACAAATCTGGAAAATAAACTATTTCCCTTTTCTCAAAAGGCACACCAAGAACAAAAAAAATGAAATATATCACTTGAAAAACCAGCAGCCTGCTAGAAAAATGGAACACTTACTTCCCACATTTTCTACAGCTTTGCCGTGTGTGCAGAAGCGCAGCTTTCTGACTACTGGGCACACGATCTACAGCTCACATAAAAGCGTGACCAGACTGCCTGCTACGTGTGGAAGGCACTTCTCGAGTATAAAGCTTTGGAGTCCGTGCATCCAGACTACACGCCTGCTAACCCTCGCGGTCCAGTGATAACGGAGTCATCCTGCACTTTCCTCGAAGACTTCACTTCGCTGCTGGTGCCCACTCACCCCCCCACCCCCGATAACTCCTGTCAAATTCTTGGTCATTTCAACATCCATGTAAGTGACCCTTCAACTCCCTGGCCCTCCTCCGGTGCTTATTACCCACGCTGTGAGGCAGAGGCAAACAGCACTCACAGGCCGTAGGCATGCAGGTCCCTGGCACTGCCCAACCCCCGTGCCTCCACGCATGGAAGGGGGTCTGCCTCAGGGCGAACAGAACAGCCGGGCGACTCGTGCCCAGGGCCGTCAGAGGGGGCTCCTCCCAGCCTCGCTCACGCTGCCCCTGCCGAGGCGACCCTCCTCGGGCCTCTTACCCTCAGCTCAGAACCCAGCTCATGTAATTACGGTCTAGGTGAGCATCCCACCCCAGCTTCAGCTTCACGGGCGGGACCACGGCCGTCTCAGCTTTCCCGGGGCTTGGAACAGCCGCCGATGTGCGCCGGGTGCCGGGGACGCCTCCAGCTTCCCGCCCGCCGCCCCCCGCCCGCTACCCCGCTCACTCCAGGATCAGTGAGCCTCGCCTACAGACCCTAGTTAAGCCTTCAGTAAGAGAGCAAAGAACCGCCTTTCACGCTCAGTATTCTCTCCTATGCCCTCTTTTCCTCAGGTGACCACAAAACCCGTGAGAGAAACAAAGAGAGGAACAGCAGCAGTGCTGCTCTGCAGACATTGTCAACTGTGCCTTGGAAATCCCTCCGTTTTCCCGCAAGCTGGTCCCCTTGAGGGCCGAGGACGTGCCAGGACCCCTCCCCTCTCACCTGGACTGCAGTGCTGGAGTGGCTGCTGTCCGTGTGCACATGGGGCTTCTCCTCATAACGGGGCCACTGGTCCTGAGGAGGAGCCGTGCGGTCCTGGGACTTGGAGGCCGGGAAGGTGAAGTACTCCCTGGTGTAGGTCTGCGTCGGGATGGGGTAGGCCTCGGCTCGGGGAGGAGGGGTCTGCTCCTGCAGACGGGAAGAGGGAAGGAAGCTGAGCTTTCCGCAGTCTGTACCACAGGCTGATCTAATTTCCAATGACTTCTCTTAGTAGGACCCGTGTATTTTAAAAACGGTGTTAAAATTTTTAAGTGTTCGATCCTGTACTGAGAATAATTAAAAAACATTTTATTTTGCCCCAACTTACTAATTGAAAGCTCATTTACTCATTATATTAAAAATTCAAAACCCAAACACTCAGGAACCAGAAACCATGAGAACATTTCCCTAAATAACTCAGGCCCCCTGGGAACCCAAGGGTCTGCTGTCAGAGCATCTGTGTGCTCACGTCTCAGACCTCAGCGCAGAGGTTTCCAGTGGAGACGGACGTTATCTTGGCTGCTGTACCAGAGGCATAGGCACCTTTCCCGCCGGGACTAGGGGGCTCATCTGTTGGTGGAAAACAGGAAAGAAAGCTAATGTTAAATAAACAAGCCCAACGTAACATCGCGAGAGCTCTTTACGGGCAGTAACCTCGCGCCGGGCGCGTGCATGCCACCAGCGAGGTGTCGAGAGCACAGACACAGAAACAAGGTGCGTGGAGGTGAGGGCCCACCTCGCCCACTCCTGCCTCCTGAATCATCGAAAGCCCGGAGCCACGAAGCTGTATCTGCGAACCTGGTATCTGGGGCATGTCTCCTCCCAGGAAGCTGCTGCTTCCTGCTGACAACGCTTTAACACCATGAAGACCGTCTGCTGCCCCGTGGGGCATCCACCAACCTGTGCTCCCCCTCATCAGTGTACCTGCCCAGAGCATCCAGGAATCGAAGTTCCCGGACTAGTTTTTATTTCCTGTTAGCACCTTAGCTGTAGCATCTTTCATAAAAAACCCATCCCAGTTGGCTAACCTACGCAGATAATAATGTTCTTTTAATGCACAGCAAACCCGGGGCACCCTCCTCCCTCTGGCTGTGAGCGGGTATATGGTGGGGGGGGCAGGCAGGCGGACGGGGGGTGCACGTCTCGACGGGAGAAGGGCCGCGAGGCTCCTCTTACTTGCGACGTTGGGGCTGGAGCGGTGGTCAGCCCTGTTCTTCATCAGCCTGTCGTCGCCGGGCAATTTCTTTGGTTCACTGTATTCCGCCCAAGGCACCTGAGGGCTCTCCGGGGACCCGTTTTGAGCTGAATTATTATAGAGCTCAAAACCTTCACTCTTTGGTCGGGGTTTACCTGATCCACGACGATCTGAAACTGAAATCAAAACACCTTCAAGATCTGTTCCTTTGTTCAAGATCTTATCTTAAACACCGTTGAGTTTTAAAGGAAAGGTGAAGCTACAAATATTTAAAACTCCACAAGTAAGAATCTGTTTTTACCAGAAGAAATGAGGTGATTTTTATATAAAAGTAAAATCTTTCTAAAGAATCTCTAGGAAGTTTTCAAAGAAAGCAACATTTAAGGGTCACGGATGAGAAAAACTACTCTTTCAAAGCTCATTTTCTCACTAGCTTACCTGCTCAGGTAACAGGATTACTGTTAAAGTGACTTTTCTGGCTGAAACATAAATACACTTCCCTCAGTTTTTCAAATGTGTGTTAATTCTTTTAATCACTCAGGGTTGGGGTCCTCACCGTGGACCGCTGTCACCGCTGTGATCACTCACTCTCTACTCGTTAGCTTTCCTGTCCTCTCCCTCGAGGGCCCTGACCTATTAGTTATTCCAGTAGTTTCCCTCGTTGGTCCTAAACTCATCATCTCATTTGCTTCTTTCAAATGACTATAAGCTAAGACGTTAGACAACCAATGTGTTAAGTAGCATGTCATGAAAAAAGCGAAACCACAGCTGGGTGAAGGCCTTGTGTTCGCCTGGTCCAGGCTCTCAGTGCTTCGGCTGCAGTCACTATTAGGCGTGGGCTCTGGGGATGCACACAGCCAGCCAAGGACATGCACAGTACGTGGTGATTTAACAGACAATGGGAATCATAATGGTTTTCCCCTGGTTTCTCAACTAATTCTTTACAAAGCCCCACATTGATATTGATTTTATTCTGAGGTTTTTGATGTACCTACAAAACCACGGTTCCCACCAACAAGTTACTTATTCAAAAACTGAGCTTTTTAGTTAAAGTGAACTCTCTACATAACAATCATGCCCTATTCTCAGAGCATGCAAGACTGAAACAACTATTCATACACACGCGTGCAAACATTCCTTCGGGAGAGAATTCTACTTGTTCTTTGAAGGCTTTACATCCCGTGTTTGTCTGTCAAAGATGAAAAGTCACTCCTCCACTTACTACCGACCAAGTGCCCCGAGTGCTGGCGTGTGGAACGTGTGGGGTCCCCTGCAGTCACCAGGCGTGTGCACGTCGTCAGTGGCTCTTGGGGGGGGGCCCTAATAAACTACCACCACCGTAGCGCCACTGGCCCCGGCAGCCCGTGATCTAGTAATCCTGGGCACCGTGCTCAGCCTCACGTCCTTCTTTAAAACCGGGGTAATAACGACAACAGGGCCTATTCCACAGGGTCTGTGAGTATCAGAAGAGGCCACGACTGGGAAAAGCCTGGCACATGGCAGGTGCTCAGTAAGCATGAGCTAAAACTGGCAGCAGTCAACGGGGGCAGCAGCGACCGCAGTCCTTACTTCTCTGCATCATGGGGGACGGCTGATTGAGCAGGGTAGCGAGACCGTGGTAAATGGCTCCTTGCTTTGCTACTTCCAGCGTCACCACGGAGCTTGTCCTTGTCATCAGTTCTGCTGCCCTGGGAAGAGAGCATCACAGCTGTAAGAGACGTGATTCAGGCACCTGTCCTGTCACCACGGCAGCCTGTGGTCACAGCGCGGCCAGCACGCCCGCCGGCCTCACCCGCCAGCCTGAGTCAAGTTCTGACAGACTCCCTCCCTCTGATTATCGATAAGAACAGTAGATGATTTCCAGAAATTTCAGCAGTGCTAAGAGTCAAAGAAACGTATTCAGACTAAAATACATAATTTTCATGTACACTAAGACTTTTACACTTAGAGAAGAAGGGCATAGCTTTTAGCATGGTTTTTCGTCTTCCAATTCCAAAATTTAATACGAAATATCCCTAAAAAGTGCTCTTCTTAAGCTTTAAACAAATAAAGAAACGATACCTTTCTTGAGAGAGTCCTACCAGACTCCGTCCATCCACGCTGAGGAGCTGGTCACCTGCAGCCAGCCGCCCGTCCTGAACGCGCCCGGAAGGCATGCGGACAGGAGAGGAGAGGGGACATCAGAGGGAGAAGGGGGGAGAGGAAGCCAACGATAAGTACGCTCAGACTTGGGTTTTCCACGAACTACAACAGCCGGCACATCTCGTGTCGTCTGTTAAACACAGGACGCACCGCGAGCTGGCGCTTTAAGAGTCATACCCACCACATCAGCCGCACCTCCTTTTACAACAGACTTGACGTAGATTCCAAGTTTGTCTTGACCAGCACCCTACACAAAAACAGGGTGGAAAACACCGCACTGAAAATACACGGTAAGAAACGTAAAAATAAAACATGCATATAGATGACTGTAAGTAAAGTCTTAGCTATTGTTTTTACATGAAAATTAGAATTGCAAAAACTATATTAAGAGAATTAACACTCCGGTAAACATAAAGAAACTAACAGGAAATGCACCTACTTTGTCTTTCCAAATTAAGAAAAACTACTCCTGAAAAATCAGTCAATTACCAGTCGGCTGGTGAGGCGACCACGACCGACCTGCAGTCCTGAAGGCAGAGATGAGTCCTGACGGCACAAGGGTACGTGAGCCACGCTCGCAGCAAGCACTACTACTCACCTTAATACAAAAGCAGCTCACCAGAGGGCTTCTGCATTCCCAAACTTACCTACCTCCCCTTACACCCTTATTCTCTCCACACATATAGTTTAAAATCTAAAACAAGAAAAACCCTCTTGTGGCAGACAAGAAGAGGGACTTAGGGTAGAGACAATTATGCAGAAAATACTCTACATTGCCACAATTAAAGGATCACGCATTGTAACCCTAAGGAAGTCCTGAAGCTACAAGCACCAGCCCACGCAGCACACGCGCACACACTAGGTTCACTGCACGTTACATCACGGATGGCCAAGGAACCTCTGTGAGGCGGATGTAAGAAATAGATACAATTGCCTTACAGAATCGCCAGCGTTCTATTTGGACGTTACAACTACAACGTAACATCAAAATTTTAGATAATTTATTAGGGCCACCAAAGGAAGCATTCATACGTATGAAACATCACTTGGATGTCACTACCAATATTCTACAACTGAGAACATATTTCTCAGCTCGAACCTCAGTACTTATGAAATATTGTATCACAAAAGCAAAAATACAAGGTATCACAGAAAGGTATAAAGACAGTTCAACCAATGACTTAATTGACACCAATTTTCTACAACACTCTGGAACTCCCAAATTTCCACTTGAAAACTTATTTTTCCCTTTAGTTAACAGAACAGGTTTAAAGAGGGCAGTCTGACCAACCAGCACTGCTAGTCCTCGCCCTGCTCCCGTCTCGGGGAAAACCCAGCAGAGGTGCCGTTTTGTGAGCCTAGAAGCACCTACCACTCACCTCTTTTTGAAGACCATGTACACTGCCTCAACACAACAGCTCCACTCCAGGTTTCCTGGGGTTACAGTATCTGGGAGCCGATTTTATAAAAGCTCTACCCAAGGTACATGAAATCCGTATTCTCCTCAGCAGCTCCTGACCCTCTGGCTGAGGTTTCCCGACCGTTCCCCTCAAGACTCCTCTCCGTCCCTGTCTGTCTGTCTGTCCGTCGACCTCCACCACCCTGCCTCACTACATGTCTCCTGCCCGGTCCAGACACCCAACCACGCGCCCCGAGGACTCAGCTGGCCCTTCTGCATCACGTACAAAATTCCTGGGATACTGGGGAAATAATGCACTGTTTTGGGTACATTTGAAATTGCACACACACATGTGTGTGTACATATATGTATATAGGATCACTCAATAAACGGGAACTTTCTGAATTTTAGCCTATCACTTGGCAAAAAAGCAATAAATACAGCTTTCATCTGACTTCCCTTATGCCAATATGGTTTCCTTGAACCTGAGGACTAAGATGCTCCGTGGGACACTACTTCTAGGGCAGCCCCACTGACCCGTTTGTTAAAGTGGGTACCCGTCCTATATTACCTAACTAAATGACTCCTTCAAATAATATTCTATACTTTGATGTAATCTATGATTAATTACCTAATTGGGCTGTTTGAATAACAACTGCGTTCATTCCGCAAACAGTCACTGAATGCCTGTACCACCCTAAGCTCTCTGGGTAGGTGAATGAACAAAACAGACACCTCCCCACGTCCCCACCCCTAAAGGAGCTTATATTCTAGAGTAGTTTTCTTTGCGGATGTCAAATAATATTCCTGACCGGGGTACTGAAAATCCCTCTTTATCTTTTTCTGCAAACGCTGCGTGATTATTTCCTTGTAACTAGGCCAGATTTTTTGGGAAAGGTTCTAAAAGCATAGTTACTTTTTTCTTCTGCTCTCTATTTGACTGATGTGAAAGCAATGCTTCTAAACTTCAGAATCCCAGTTTTTAGTGTGAATGGACACACTACATTTTCACAAGCATTATTTTTTGGGAATGCAACACTGTCCTTGCAATTTAGATAATAAAAATTATACTTTTAATAAGATAGTCAATCACCACTACCTTGGACAAAAGAAATCTCTAGCAGTAATACCAGTAAGACAGTATTTTTAGTAACTGATGTAAACAAAATACCAAATACATATTTGGATATTTTAAAACAATAAATCAAGCCCTCCTCATTTCTGGTATGAAAGATTATTATCAATAAAGAAAAAAAATCTGATTTATTTAGACAAATTAAAGTGATAAGAAAACTGTAATCTTTTTAAAGTCACAAAATAGAATGTATAAGAAAACCATGAAAATACTGTTCTGCTTCCTCCTGATAAACCAAGAACTCGCAAACGCGCTTTTCGCTGCATACCTGTCAGGGCCTCTGTTAGTCGCAGCTTTCCCTCCAGGAAGATGCCCTGGCTGCACAACCATGATAAACTGTAGCTTCACTACATTATTACTTCCTGTCTTCAACTTCTTCGTTTAGACCAGTAATCACACACCTGCGGGTAACTACCGGGCTCTGGGATCTCGCGCCCGCTCTGTGTTTTAGGTAACTAATACACAGGCTTACATTCAGCAGAGTCCATATGAGCTGAAAGTAGCACTATAGGACCCAAAATCCTAATGTTTTTAAAGAGATAATTTATTATGCACTATATGCAATACAAAATTTAATAAATCTAAGTTTAAGTATTCAAGTAACCAATCCTGTGATAGATATCTGATAGCATCATTAAAAAAATTTTTTATTGAAGTCACATCTTTAAACAAGCGTTGGTTTAAATTATAAATTTCAGAAAAATTCTGGCAAAATGAGGAAACTCTCCTTATGACTGACCCGCTGGCCCCCTCTAGCCAACCTGCTTTAGAAAATTCCCCTTCCAGAAGCGCATGCCTCCAACAAAGCTCTCCTGACCCAACAGGTCACCAGCTATCTGTCAGTGAGCACAAGCCTCCTGCACATGGCGCCCAGGTTCAAGTTCAAGCACACCACGGCCACCTGATGGCCCTGCACATCCCCCCTCCCACCCCCAGTTGCCAGGTCCCTGCCTTTTTTTTTTTTTTGCGTTACGCGGGCCTCTCACTGTTGTGGCCTCTCCCCCTGCGGAGCGCAGGCTCGGGACGCACAGGCTCAGCGGCCATGGCTCACGGGCCCAGCCGCTCCACGGCATGTGGGATCTTCCCGGACCGGGGCATGAACCCGTGTCCCCTGCATCGGCAGGCGGACTCTCAACCACTGCGCCACCAGGGAAGCCCCAGGTCCCTGCTTTTACTTATGCTGTTCTCACCACACACAACGACTTTCTGATGCAATGGCTCTGCCACAGTCCTTTTATCATTGGATCCCTAGGCCCATCTGCCAGCCCACTCACCTTGCCAAGGCCAGGCAGGATGTGACCTCTGGCTTGCTCATGTTCCCATGGGATTTTTCCTGTGTTCCCTCAGCCGGTTACAGGCGGCTCCTCCCCCAGCTCCCTGCCAGGGCCGCTTCCCAAATCCCTGCAGTCAGGCTACGACAACGGGGTCCACTTCTTATTTAAAAAACCCTCTCTGGGGAAATCCAGAATCTTACCGGATGAAGACGTTGGGAGGCCAAGAAGCAGCTGATACGCGCGGTATCTGTGAGCTGGCAACAGAGCTCTGCGGAACTACTGGTGTAAGAAGTTAGGAAGCTCAAGCACTTCTGACTGTGACCCTCGGATCCACCCCTGCCAGGCAGCAGCGGCTGATGAGGAAGGCACGGCACTGAACAACTGATGGACGTTATGGTCTCGCGTGACGGGAAGGTATCTAAGTTCTAAGTCACAGCCGCTCCTGTTAAGTTCAAGTAAGTTCAGTTTATGCTTCCTTGTCACAAGGGAGAAACGAGGGGTCATGATTATTAGAGACCTCGATTCAGAAGACCACGAGCATCTACAAGCTCTACTGAAGGCTGGTCCAAAAAACTGACTTTAGTTAAAAGTCATCAACAAAGCACTATGAAGAAAGATTATCTTTTAAAAAGACTCTCAGGGGCTTCCCTGGTGGCACAGTGGTTGAGAATCTGCCTGCTAATGCAGGGGACCCGGGTTCAAGCCGTGGTCTGGGAAGATCCCACATGCAGCGGGGCAACTAGGCCCGTGAGCCACAACGACTGAGCCTGCGCGTCTGGAGCCTGTGCTCCGCAACAAGAGAGGCCGCGATAGTGAGAGGCCCTCGCACCGCGATGAAGAGTGGCCCCTGCTGGCCACAACTAGAGAAAGCCCTCGCACAGAAACGAAGACCCAACACAGCAAAAATAAATAAATAAATAAATAAAAAGACTCTCGGGGGTAAGGAGGTACATAAGTAATATCCGAAGACAGGGGTCCCCAACGGCCGGGCCGCACAGCAGGAGGTGAGCTGCGGGCGAGCGAGGGAAGCTTCAGCCTCCGCTCGGATCCCCCTATTGCTCTGATCCACCCCCACCGCTCGCATCACAGCCTGGGCCACCCCCCACCCCTGCCCCCATCCCGGTCCGTGGAAAAACTGTCTGCCACGAAACCTGTCCCTGGTGCCAAAAAGGTTGGGGACCGCTGCTCTAAGAGGTATCCAAGCTTCGGCTGGCATTTGAATCTTCCAAATGCAGTCTCAACCTCGCACTCTTTACCTAGTGAACGTTCCTTACTTCACAGAGCAGTCTGCCTCCACGGCTGTCGGCGCGTCCCTGTCTGCAGACTGCCTGTCTCTATGGGGAGGCCCTTCCCTCTCTCCAGGCTGGATCCCTCCCATCTCCCCTTATTTGAATCTTATCTGTACTTCGTGGGTAGCTCACGACTATAAACTGGCCATAAAAATCTGTAAATGCAACTGCTGTACAGATAAATTACAGTTCCACTGGTAACTATTTTAGAAAAACAAAATCAAAGATGAATATACCACCTGGAGATGAAAGAACTCTAAGGAATTTCTAACACTCTCTCTCTCTCCCTCTCTCTCTCTCTCTCTCTATAAAATCGACATGGATAGTTACTTTCCACCCCAAAGACCGCAATCTTTAAGCAACGCTGAGGTGATCCAAGGCCTCAACCTGGCCAGAGCAGCCCTGGCTGGAACGGCCCCCGTGACTGGGGAGACGGGGAGCTGGGGAGCTGTGTGGGGTCCCTGCCCACTTCCACCTGGACTGGGAACAGGTCAGCCCTGGGAAAAGACGTAGTCGTTCCTTAACATTACAGAGCTCTCTGCCTCCCACCCCATTTCATCTGAATAAAAACAAAAACATTATAGACTACGATAAAAAATGAATAAAACAAAATTTATTAATTCCAGAAATATTAAACCACTTATGTCTTATTTCTACACAATAATGCACACACTAGCCCAGTAAGACTGAACTTTAAAAAAACTTACTCAACAAATTCTATTAAGTTCCTCTTTTATTTACATACGCACAAAATTAAAATTCATTTTATGGTAATTCTACTTTTCTAATTAAGAAATGAAAACGGAGTCCACAAGTTATACCTTTTTGCTGCCACGTATCAAGGCATCGCATCTGTCATTAGAAGAATGTAAAGATGAGCTGCCTAAGCGCTGACCAAAAGCCAACGAGAGGAATGTACGCAGAGAGCTTCCCAGACGCTCGCTCGTGAAGGTACGTTAGGCATGTCTGGCGCAGCAGCCACGAGGCCCAGGGGCTGCTGAGCGCTTGGATGCGGCTCGTCCAAACCGAAATGTGTAGTTCAGTGCAAAGTGCACCCAACTTCAAAGACTGAGTATGCAAAAGAAGAATCTAAAATGTCTCACTAACGACTTTTATGGCTACACGTTGAAATCATAACTACATAAAAGAAGACACACTATTAAAGTTAATTTCAGTTTCATTTTTTTAAATGTAGCTAATAGAAAATTCTGAATTACCTACACGGCCCACGTATTCTATTTCTATTGGACAGCACTGCTCCAAAACTATAAGCTTTTCATGGTATAGCTATGTTACTCGTAACCAAAGATACTAGCAATAATCTATAATTATGCAGATAACTGGGTAAAAACAAGATCTAACTGCAACACAATATATATGCTAACATTATACACCCTGATTTCCAACGATGAGAGGAGAACCACAGTATAATAAGTAAATATATAGAGTAAAGTGTTTTAAGAATTACTTGCCTAAAGTTGTCTAAACCGGCATTTGGAAAAGATATTATTGTATTTTTGGTCCATGTTGCTTGTAAAATTAAAATGAACAGAATAAGCATAACCATTTGGAACTATCCATTCCTCACCTGACAAATCAAATTCTTTCTTAAAAATTGTCTTCTGGAAAGCAGTTATATGTTCCAAAGGCATCAGGAATTATGAATTTCACTAGATACAACTTTGGAATTAAATATTAAAAGTACATTTTTAAAAATCAAAACCACATTTTCCCTTCCAGAGGCACTGATGAGAGTAGCACGCAGTACAGCACTCGAGCTGCTGTTTGGCATTTGTGGCCTTTAATGTAATTTCAGGCGGTTAGAGAACGGTGGCCACACACACTAGCCAGGGGCACAAAAGAAGGCAGAGGGCTAGATCCTCAGTCCTGAAAAAAGCAGTTAAAGTGAAGTAACAAAGGTCACTCCTGTGGGATCTCACTCTTGAAGCTGCTTTCCTTTCCCTTAAAAGGGGAGAGAAGGAGGCTTGAGGAGAAGGAGTCTGAGAGGAGGAGGAAAGAAGGAAAGGGCAGAGGTTGAAGGGGGTGGAGCAGCACCACACCTGGAATTTACCTGCAGAACAGGTACACGAGAGAACGGCGGTCAGCGGACAAAAATGGTGCCCAAACAGAACGACAGACGGCAGCAGCCACACTGCGCTTTCCCCAGAACTGAAAGAAACAAGCGCCTACCAGTCCGCCGCCTTACGTGTCCGATGAGAACCGGCTGCAAGTTTAGAAAAGGCCTCTCCCAAATAGCTCGTTTGCTCTAGAGCTTCTACAGCACCCTGGGAAAGACTGAAGCACAGGTGCTCTCGCCTCCCGCTCAGAGAGACTCAGTCAGAAGGAACCCCGCTCCAAACACTCCAGCTGCAATTTCTGAGTGAGTGTGGGAGTGTGATATGAGTTACAGCATAAAAACATCATTAAAACACAATTCTCCCCCACCAAAAAAAAAAAAAAAAAAAAGGCAGCAGCAGGAGGAAGACCGACTGGCCAGCCACAGCAGCATGAGTTCAGCCTATTGTTCCCGGCGTGGAAACAGCCTGCACTCTGGCGAAAAGCTTTCCAACAATCAGTGGGCCGGGCTGACCTGAGAGCCAGGAGTATTGAAAACTCATCAGGCAGATTCAGTACAATGCTCTGCCCACCCGCCCCTTTCTCAGTGTTTGGAGCTGCTTTAGTTCTAGTCAGACAAGAGTTCTGATTCATAAACTACTAACATTCAGACTAGAGTTTTAAAAACATTGCCAGGCTCTCTCTTTTTGGTAGGAATTACCTTAGTTCTGAAACGATCAGTTTTCAAATTCATGCCTGAGACACTCTGCACCCTGGCAGCCTGGACAGCACACGCGTGGCAAGCGCCCTTTCTGCCAGAGAGGCAGGCTCCAGGGTCAGCTCTGCCCATCTTCTACCGTGTGCATAAAGCACAAACAAACAACACTGTGTCATCTATCTTTTCACTCTCCATAAAGTAAAGGAAGCAAACCACACGGATTCTGAACTGGGCCCTACAGATGGGCTGCAGGGGGCCTTGGAGCCCGGAAGGGTGGGCGCACGACCCAGGGCGCGAGGAGCGTTCTCCAGGGCGAAGGGGCAGCTTGCCCGGGAGCCTCAGAGCGTCTGCGGCTCAAGAGTGAGACAAGGAAGGTGACCCGTCGGTTCCTGCATGGCCCAGGCAGGTGCCCCGGGGCTGTCTGGGCCTCGCCAGACTGGGCTGCTCCACAGCCAAACCCTCCACCCGGGAACCCTACAGATACTGTCGTTCTCTACGTGTACCAACCACCACGTGAAAAGATGGCTCTGCTTTAGAGGGTTAACATGACTCTTCTGATTACATTATTTTAATGTTGTAATTGAATTCAGTTATTTCGGTCGACCCAAGAAGTTTGCACGTAGGCCATTACTGTAAATGTATAGGTAAAACACTGTTCTTTTATATAATTTACTATTAGGACAGAAATATAAAACATTGTTTCCAAATTCATAAGCCAACAGCCATGCAGGGCACGTGGTCGTTTTGCACAACTTAATGGAAAGTTATTCCTGGCATGTCCACAGGAGAAATTGCAGCCACCTGGTACTTTGGAATTGATCTTAAAAGGGAACTGAGAATTTCCCGACTCATTTCTTTGACTAGGTCTTTCCTACCTGGTCCCAATAAGGTCACTAAGGAACACGAGGGTGAAGGTCTCAAATTCCTTAAAGGACTAAACTGTAGTTCAAACTCACTTTTCAAGTGGTGAAAAGGCAGTATTATCAATAAACACTGCACAGGCACAGGGATTTTATTTTGTGTTTTAAGCTAACTAAGATTTAAAAACTTAAAAACCGTATACAGTCAAAGCACAAACTAAGATTCAATTAACCATTCATTTTTAAATAAAATAGTAAAATATCCTAAGTACCTTTCAAATTGTCACTTTTATGTTCCCTTTTAGAAAAAAACAGGTTTTGGAGAAAGCCCGCAGTAAAAAGCACCTAAAACGGCCAAAAAGAAGTTGGATTGTGGATATTCTTGCATGTCCTTGGCAAATTCTACAGCAGCAGCTACCACTATTTCAAGCAACTTTCACTATACTATAACCGGCAGGAGTAGATGAATGTTCTTTTCTTGTATAAAAAGTACACAGAAGCCTTACAGCTTCACGAACCCCAGGAATCCATAGTGCTGAGCTACGGAGCAGTAAACATCTGGGTATGTAATGACGAGCTCCCTTACACGGTTGCTTCACGGGCGAGTGAAGCCCGGACAGGCTGAAGCACGTTACCGTGGAGGGAAAGCAGCCTCTAAAGAGAACATCCACGTCCACCACAGCCCCCGAAGAGACTCACCACAGACTCTGCTCTTCCGACAACAGAGAGCCACATTCTGGCCTCTCGGGCGCACCAGCTTCTCCAGCTGACGCACAGCTGTCTACGTCCCCCGGTGGTGGCAGCGGCACACAGCTGGCCTCCCGAGGCTCTCGCCACCACGAAGCGGAGCTGGACGCCACAAGCCGGACGGCACTGAGCAACTCCAGCCAGGCCGAGGCCACACTCGGACTCTTACGTGACCGGGCAAGCTCAGATGTTCATTTACTTTGTACTTTATTAAACTTTAAAAAGAGCTAGAAAAATAAAAAGGAGGGAATGGTTTCTATTTTAAAAATCCAAATTAAACAGGAAGCACTGTGCCGGCCCTCAGCTGAGTGAGAAGCAGCACCCCAAACTGCCCCAAAGCAGGGTTTCAAAGAGTGGACGGTGCACGACGGTTCCAAGGCATCTGGATTCCATAAAACAGCCGCAGCCTGGAAGGGGCGTCGGCGGGCTGACATCAGAACCCTGCCCAGGCTCACGGCCGCGAGGCCACATGCTAATTAGGAAGAAGTAAAGAAGAACGGAGCCGAACACAAAGGCCGCAACAGCTCACAGAAAAGACCAAAACACACAGACGCAAGTAAGGGTGACGGGGGTAAAATTTAATACAGCGGCCTGCAGGCTCTTCTGTGTTTAACAAGAACAAAATGACAGATGATGGCATTGTGTGATCATCAGGGACCAGCTGAAAACGCCCCACAGGCTCCTCTCCCCGAGACTCGAGGTGCGGCCACACTGAGCGTGTGGAGGGAAGCGCCTGCTCCGGGCTGCACGTGCGCAGCAGGGGGGAGTCTGAGCCCGGCCGCCCACCACGGAGCACGCCGAGCTCTGCGAGCAGAGGCCCCGCACCCCGGCTGCCCGCACTCACTGCACGGCCTTGGAGTCCCCCGAGGCCACCTGCGCTGTCACGAGGGCTGACACAGACCTAGCCGGGCATCAGGCACAGAGCGCCATTTCAGCAATGTGGGTCCATTACAGGACTTGTTCACTCTTGCTCAACATTCCTTTGCGAGCACCAAAGAGACTACAGCTCTGCTGGAGAAAAAGCCATGGAGTCCACAGGTGAACTGTTAGAGTCGTGTCTCACTTTAAGAACAGACATTGTCACACGTTTTCATGCCTGAAAACGGCACGCCGTCCGGTTACCAGAGCACACTCTTACCCACTTAGGGCAGCCCTAGGCCTCCGACCCTCCCTCCAAGTTCCACACTCAGGCATCCAACGACGCACGCACTCGCTTGCCTAGCCCAACAGGCATCCTCCCAGCTCTCAGATCTAACACGCTCAAAACTGAGCGCTCGATTCTCTCTCTGCCAAAACGTGCTCCTTTTCAGGAGCCCCACCTTCAGTAAACACTCCCACACGCCCAGCTGCTGAAGACAGACCCGGGATACACTGGGATACTTCTTCCACCCACTACATACACCCAGTTCAGCAACCAAGGTGAAAGCTGCCATTCAACGAACATACATCAGCGCCCAAGATGCACCAGAAGCTGGCAGCCCTGCAGGGGTGTCTGTCCCAGCGATGCCACACTGCCCCATGAGTCAACGTGCTGCCGCGGCTGCCCGGCCTCCATCTCCGCCGCCACCTCCTTCCCCCGCTGAGCGGACACTCCTCCCACTTGCAAAACCAGGCATAGCTCCCTCAGGAGCCCCTGGCTGCACTTCTGAGCCCCGAGGACCACGCTCTCCAAGGCAGGAGGAATAAACTCTCAGGACTGCACTCTGATCCCACACGTCTTACGTGAGCCCTGCAGTGGCTACTCCCTCTAAAGCCTGCAACTGCAGCAAGCCTTCGGGCTTCTTGGAATCAGTCTCCTGGGGACCCGGCCACACGCCTCACTGACCACTGCCCTGCCCGCCTGGGCCCCACGGGGGGCCTGCAGACCCTGCTGCACGGCGTCTGGTCTCGCCTGCTCTTGGGTCGCCTCTAAGGGCTCCCCTCGCCTCCGCGCTCTGGCCCCGGGGCCGCAAAGTCTGTACCCGCCCCTCCGCCAGGCTTCACGGCTCACCGTCCGAGGTCCAGCGCACGAGGCATCTCCTCAGGGGGCCTTCGCTGATCCCAACTCTACGCTGGCAGGGAGAGGGTTTCCTGCGGCCGCTCTTCACCGACCCTGGCCACGCACCTGGGGCGGCGGAGCCCTGGGGCCGGCACCCTTCACTCCTGCCTCTTGCCGGCAACCGCAGGCACGGGGACAAGGCTGGACGGTGACTCTCAGCCTGGCTCCTTGTCCTAGCTGCCCATGGACACCTGGCAGCCAGGCGAGGCCAGAGGCCGGCCAGAGGGGATTTGGGGGCGCCCACGCGGGGCCTCACTGTCCGCTACACTCAGGACTCGGGCCAGAGGGAAGGGCCCAGAGACACTTAAGACCAACTTAAACCTACAGAAGACAGGTAGCTTTGTACTGAAAGAGATAAGGAGCATTTCAAATCTCACGTAAGACAAGTATCTGAAATAAGATATTTATATACATATATACATGTAAAAATCAGAAAATATGGGGGTTACATTTTTCCTGTATACTGGAGTGTGGTGGGGTAATTTTTATCCTAATAATTTTTCCCCCCTGAAAATGGGCATTTGACTCGATGAGCAAAGAGGAGAACAGTCTGCAGCCTGTAACTTCCCGCTCACACCCCTCAGTGTTCTGAGCTGTGGGCCCACCTGATCACAACAGGCTGGAAACGTGGCCCACGAGCACGACCTCATCGGAAGGGGTGAGCGTGAGTCCTGGCCTGCGAGGCTCTGGCCTGGCTCCTTGGCCTCCTTGGGTGAGCCCAGGTGATGCGGTGCCCCAGACCACACCTGCCTTCCACGTGCTAATACAAAGGCTCAGCTCCTCTGGCTGCTTTAGTCCCAGTGCTGTAGTGCCTCCTGCACATCAATGCCCTAGCATCTCGGTTTCACCATGTCCCTTTTTTCTTCCAAACCCTTTCGTTTCTCTGAGACACAGAACACCCCACCTGTCAATCAAGAGTCTTTAAAATGAGCAAAGGCCCTCTTTCCCCTCCGCTCTCCCCAGACAGGGCCGTGCCGTGCGGTGCTCCCTCGCTGCGGCTCCTGTGTGGTGCGCGCACATGGGTTGCGGCCTCCAGGACCCCTGCTGCCAGGAGCTGCAGCCTGCGGGGGGCCAGGGATCCGGGAGCCCGCCGCACACGGACGCGGGAGCGGGGTGTTGGGTCCCTCCCGCCCTGGCTCCCCGGGAGCACCACCTGCCCAGCCTGGGGAGCTCGCACCCTGGCCCGTCCGCAGAGTAGTCACCCTGGGAACGCAGTGAGCCCGGGGCTCCAGTCCCACGCCCTCACCCCCTCCCAGATGCAGAACTGGACGCGCAGCTCGGCCCCAACAGCTGCCGGCCCAAGACTTCAAGGATGAAGGCTGGCGGCCCTGCCACCACCTGTCCCGTCCTACCTTTGCTGCGACAATGCTAAGGCCCATTCCGTTCTGCTTTTTGAGGGTCACCGTGATTATTTCAGGTTCTTTCCTCAGAGGCTGAGCCTAAGGGATGGAAACAGAACTTTACTACAGGCCTGAAATCCAAGTACCGCCACTCGGTCACTCGTTTTCTCTCCAGTAGTGGGGAGAGGAAACCAACGGAGAGTGGAAAAGGAAACGGTAAAAATCAATGAATACAGATACTCCTCATGGAGTCATCAGGAAAAGTAAATACCAACAGTCTTGACTCCAGAGCCTTAAAGAGGAATCATCGCAGATGCTATTTAAATGTTATTTAAAGAACTTAATCTATAAAATAAAACTAACCTTGCATTACTATCACATGAGAAAAACCTGATCATAAAGAGAAAATTAAATTTTTACTTTATTATCTTTCAGCACCAATTACTAGGTGTTTTTTTAAAAAAGAAATTTACACTTACTTTACACTGTCTATGGGGAGGACTGCAAAAACAGTGATGACAGAGATGATCTCACATCTCTGTCTCTTAAGAAAATTCAACAGCAAAAATACAGCAGCCACAGGCTTTAGACAGTGGGACCCAAGGTTCTGCATGATTCTGTGAAGCCCGTGGCTGGGGAATAAGTTACCGACCAATAAGACAGGCCAGTTTTTGAACAGATCCACAAACAAATGAGCAAGTGAAATTAGCCACTGAAGTTACATGTCCTGTACATGTCAAACCTCATGTGAAAGAGTTAACAAAAGTAAAGAAGAAAATTCCCAGTGCCCACACTGAGAGAATTTAATTAGTTAAATACGTAAGTATGCAGACACATGGCCAAGAAGTGGTGACTGGCTTGTTAATTTAGAACCAAAGTCTGGATGAGAATATTTTAAGGGAAATAAATAAGATTAGGTGACAAAGCTTTTTAAAATATCAAGACCTGAAATCTTCTCAGGGATCCATGAATAAACTAGAAAGTTGAAAAAAATCAGTGATTCCATCTAAGGTACTTGCTTTTCTATAAAATTTGGGAATTAGAAATTGTTGCTATTACTTGCTATTAGCTAAACAACAGCTAGTAAAGAGTATTAGCGGCACATTCACTGTATCAGTAGTTAAATGTGATCTATTTGGTGTAACAGCAATCGCCAACTAATTCAATTTTTGGAGCTGCTCAAATCTAAAGTTTGCTACTAAGCAAAAATAATTACTTTGAATTTAACATACAAAACACACATCATCCTGTTCACCTTACAGTAAGTGTTGTCACCTTACACACTCTTGTTTTCTTAGAAATTAGGTAAGTACTAGGCACAATGTTTTGAGTAAGGAGTAAGTTAGGACACCACAAGGAAGTTCCTAAGGCTTCAGAAGACTTGTGGCTGTTTTTCATAGACGAGAATCCCCGAATCTCAGCCTGGGCACACTGGTATCAGGGCCAGGGGACTGACGGCCACGTCCGACGCACGCAGCTCCCCGACCCCGCCCACAGTCACCTGCCCAACGTGTGGTCACTCTGCTTGGCTCCCCTGGACCCTTATGCGGCTTAAGAGGCAATTACATTTAAGGTAATGTTTACGGTAAATGGAATGGAACAAAAAAGTTCTAAAAGGAAAAATTTCATTTGTATTTTTCCTGGAATTACTTGCTAGTGTACGTAGCACATGACAACTCTGGTCTGGCATCACTTTCTAAGACAAGGAAAAGCACCCTTTCTTGTTTAAAACTCTCTGTGGGAAGCAAGGCAGAATTTTCCCTAAAATCTATGAGGCCAGTGAATGCTGGGATGACCGCTCTTTCAGAAAGACACAAAATATTAGTAAATGATTTGGCACCCATTTAAGACAAGGTAGAACTGACTAGAAAAAAGAAAATACTTTTACCAAAGAAAAATTTTCTAGTAAAACCCATTAAGACTACCATATTAATATATTTTTTAAATAGGTATTATGGTTGATGTAACTGTGGGTATAAGTATGCTTTATTTTCAAAAGTACCATTTGTTTATAGACAAAACTATATAGACGTGGCCTGAAAATAAAAAAAAAATATTTTCAAATCGTAAGGAACGCGTTTCTTTTTCTTGTCCGTCTGTCCTTCTCACGATACTTGCCAGTTCTGTGTTCTCCCGCATAAGGTGACTCTCATAATCTGCACCTTCGAAATATATTGTCCAAGTGCCTGGTGAACGTGGGTGAGGAATTAACCTGCAAAATCCTGAGGAGAAAATAGGCAAACTGTTAAGAATGAAAAGCACACCAAGTCAGACCCATAATCTTCAACAAGGGAAGCAACAGAAAGCAGCAACTGCATGATACCTAATGACAACATTTATTTGCCTTAATATTTTACTCTCTCTGAAAACTGAACTATCAGACCTTTAAAATTGCGTATTTGCTTTGGTCCAGTGGCATTTCAGCACCAAGCAGAGAAGTGACATTGGTCTCCCCTCTCTTTTATTCCAAAGACTGTTTCCCTTACATCACTGAAACATTACAGAAGCGCATGGAAACGGCTTCCTTGCAGACGGGCCTGCTCTGCTCAACTAAGACCTGCTCAGTCACACTGAGAAGCTCTAATACAGGAAAGGAAAGAGGGGCCAGGGAACGGCGCCAGCAAAGATGTCTGCGCACAGGCTCACGCGCCAGGGCAAACGATCTATTCCACTCGTAGAGCAATTCTGGGGTAGGACAGGCCTCCTTCTCATCGCTCTTTGCCCAAATTTTCTCACAGGTCACACTCACTTAAATTTCTTCCAAACGAAACTTTAGAATCATTTTATACTGTTTTAAAGAATATCTCTGATATTTTCATCAGGGACAAATGACATCTTTACAAAACTAAGCCTATGTCATTCCTCATTTGTCGGATCTTACAGAGTTTCTCAGAGATTTAGTGACAAAGTCAGATCACACAGGCCCTGCACAATTCTTCTTTTCTCCAAAGTGGTCTTATTAGCAGCAGCTAACAATTACGAAGAGCACACTGCTTGCCAGACACGCCCTGATCCCCATGACCTGGGTGCTGGGGTGGGGTGGGGTGAGGGGTCCTGGCTGGCCCCTGCTGGTACCCTCATCCACACTAGTGCTCCACCAGCAAGGATCACTTGGGCTGTTATCTTTGGACAGTTATGAGGTTGTTTGTGGTAGAGGGAAAAGAAGACATCACAAATATACCCAATTAAAACAAGGGTACAAATTATTTTTACTTAGTTTTAGTCCTTTTTTTTTCAAAAAAAATCACTGTTTCAATCCAGTTTCACTGAAATATTACGTACAATTTACTTCTCTTTCCCATGTTTTAGGGAATCATAATTCTCACGGTTTTGAAACGTCAACAGTTGTAATTGTCTAATTTTTTAAACACCAGGTTTGCACGACGTCTGGACCATATGCACACAGACGGTTTACTTTCTCAGCATCAGGAACGCATCTCAGGTCAGGTGTGAGTCCGTGCTGGTTTTATAGCTTCTCTCATAGAATCGTATTGCACGACAAAGCCAAAGGGACATGAATGCAGAGCACACAGCGGTTCTCTCTGTGGCTTACAAACAAGTGAGCATGAAGACTCAAAACTGCTGACGCCAGAGAAGAAAACACCCAGTTCTCTGTAAGTCTTATTTCAAAGCAGCTTTGTACTTGGCTACATTATCACCTAAGATGTATGAAAACAGCGTGGGGCTGCCTAAACCGTGAGGAAGTACCACATACGCCCTACAACGAATCCTTCAGGAAAGCCTAAGGGGAAGTCATGGAGAAAATGGCATCAGCCAGTCAGGATCGCACTGCCCCCAGGCTGGTCAAGACCTTCTCCGCAGCACCTACTGTGGAGCCGGCAGCTGGGTTCCCAGCACGCCTAGCACGTCCGACGGGGGCTGGTGAGTCAGCCTCCGCAGGCTTATTCACAAGATCCTGAAGAGCAGCTCTGCCGGCACGTGGCCCCGACGGCCCCTCCGCCTGGCACTGAGCAGGCGGAGAGCAGGGACAACCGCCAGCCTGTCCTGCTGGACTCACACTCCAACGTGGAGACAGACCCACACAGACGGCTCACACGCTGGCACCAAGTAGCACCGAAGACGGGGAGAACCACGGGTGGGGAAGGTGGCAGCAGTGTGAGGGAGAGGCTGAGTCCGCAGACAAAGGGATGCGGGCTGCGATTTCAGAAAACAGGGCCACTGCCGGGCGGCAGCCAGCAGGAAGAGGAGTGGACGCGGGGCGCGACCACACGGATGCACAGCACACGGTCCAATCCTAGGAACACGGCTCGTGGGCTTGCAGGTAGGGGGCCAGGACCGGCAGGAGATGGTGCCACGCCCAACGGCAGGTGACGGGGACGTTCAGAGCAGGAACCAGCCCGGCGGTGAAGGTGCAGGGCTGCTGCGTGAGTGTCGGGGAGCCCCCGGGAGCGGGGAGGACACCCCAGAGCAGCCCCGCGGCCCCAGAGCGGCTGCCCCGGCCGCCACTTCCCTACCAGGCCCCCGCACAGGCCACTGCAGCTCAGGGACTCCCGCTGCCCGACTGAAGCTCCCGCAGACGTGCCTGCAGCCCGCATCCCTTCCTTCCGCCCCGCTCGCCCCAGAGTCAGGGCTGAACTGAGGGCTCTGCCGGCCCACCACATCCCACCCTGCCTGTGCTTCTCCCAGGACAGCACCAAGAGCTCAGTCAGCGCTCCGGGGAGGGTTACAGACACATCTGCCAGCTGCTGTACAAACACATGTCGTTACAAGCAGCAGCCTTTATAAAATGAATTTTTTAAAACGATCAAAACCTTTGAAGATGTAAAGACCTACTGTGGTGAGTGAAACATTCACTGAAGTTAAAAATCACACTAAGTTTATATATTTATATATCTACGGACCTTAATTTAAGCAAATAAAAAAAATAATAGAAAAGTTAACTGCTAAGTTTTGCATCTCTTTTGCTACTCATCTGAGCCCCACATTACACAAAAGCAGCAGACTAGCAGTGAAATCTGGTCTAATTTAAAAGCTCGTGGTTCAGGTATAACTGTGGTGCAGGCAGACCTCATTTTATCACGCAGAACCCAGAAGGGAGGAGCAGCCAAGGTCCCTCCTGCTGTAACCGTGACACCAGGCGAGCAGAGAAGTGCTCCCGGGTGGCCGGCGGAACACCCAGGACCCCGTGGTCCGCACGCCTCTGACCCCACGTCCCCATGGGCCGCTCCCTTCCAAGCCGCCGGACCCCCAGCTTTTCCAGCACACGGGGTGCACACAACACGGGTGGGCTGACACACACTGACACACAAGCTCGGATGCCAGGTGTGGGCACTGCCACCCACCTCTCTGGCACAAAGGGTCCAGAAACTCCTGTAAGCCGTTTGGGATGTTTCGGACGACGTCGCAGGAGTAGCCGTCCTCGGGCAGAAGGAACGGCAGCTGCAGGTCGGGGTCCTCCTCCAGCTGTACCTCCCGCCCGTCGCTGCGTGCCAGCTCGTCGGCTGTGTTCTCCGCTACAGCCACCACATGCTCCGTCAGGTCCTGGTTGGAAAACAGACACAGAGCTAAGGACATGCTCGGTGACGGGCACAGCTGACCAGCAGCTGTCAGAAAAACGTTTAACCACGCGTAGCGTGGCTACATACACACACGCAGGGAGAGTGAAATCTATCAACAGCTCAAATCAGTCTGTAAGGCAATAAAACACTAGCACAGCACATACTCTTAATATATCAGCTACCACATGAATGATTAATTTCAAAAGACCGGTAGTTTTAAATAGAAAGAAATTCTTCGATCCCAAGAAAACGGTCTTTTTCCCTTCTCAAAAGTAATTTTTTCCTTGCACAATTTTTTAACATCCAGTTGCTAATAACCTTATTTTTATACTTAACGACATCAGAAAAAGCTCACACAATGTTAAACGTAAAAAAAAATCAGGACAAAAATATCTATTCCCAGCTTATGCAGAGGTTATTGCCTTATTATGGGTTTATGGGTGATTCTTGTTTAAAAACTTTCTGTTAGTGAGATAACGTACACACAGGACGGTTCACAAATCCTAACTGTACGGTTGAGCACACGAACACCCCGCCCCCGCTAACCAGCCCGCTTGGGGGACCGAACCACACCCACTGTGAAGCCACCGTCACTGCCCTGTCCTCCATCCCCAAAGTCTTGGCCACCCAGGCTTCTAACCCGCATCCTCCTGTGTCCCCAAGTCCGTGCAAAGGGAAGCCCAAGGTGTAGAGCCAGTATCTGACTTCCTGTGTTGTTGTGCAGCCATGTTAGGCTCCTCTACCAGACTGCGACACGGTCTATTTGGGGACAGGTAGTGGTTTCCAGGTTTGGGCGATTCTGTACCTGTCTTCTGTAGGCATAAACCCCACACTGGAGATCAATCCATCCATCCAGTTAGGTTACCTCTCTACCGAGTTCTCAGGGCACCTGCGTCCAGCGGAGGTAACGGTGGTGGTGAGCACATGCAGCATTCCTCTCTATAAAGACCAGCTGCAGCACGTACTGTTTTCTGTGTTTCTCACCCTCTGTCCCTCTAGGAGGCATCCCAAAACGGCAGACTCTGTTCTGGACAAGCACCTGGGTTTTACCAGGCAGACACCTCTGCACAGGTTGGGGAGGCCCTGCAGCTGTTGCTGCGTGAACACAAGGATGGCACTTGGGGTCTCAGGTCACAGCGCCGTGCCCAAGAACTCAGAGGTCAGGGCAACTTCCTCACTCCCCACCCCGGCTTTCCAACCATTTTCCAACAACCTCATTCCCCGAATTAAATCCCTTTCTACTTAACATGCTTATGTAGTTTCTACTTCTTGCACCGACCCCTAACTCATACAGACATCAATAGCAAAAGCGACCTCGTGAGGTGACCAAGTGAATTATCTTATTTACTAAAGGAATAAGGCAACTGATTACATAGTTTTTCCTTTTCCTCCACACTTCCCTGTGCAGACACGGCCCACATGGAGTGGCAGTGTGGCGCTGTCACTTACTGTAGGGACAAAAGGCTCATCGGGTGCACAGTGGTAATTCTGAAGTAAGGCTTGAAGTTGTAGTGAATTTAACTTGAAGCAGGTACTGTTTATATTTGGGATGTCATCGGGTGCGTACTTATCCATGGTGAGCAAAGTGGTTGCCTATTTCAGAATAAGCAACATGAAATATCATGATTTAAAAGTATTTCATAAATATTCCCCTTTACATAACATTTGTAAAACTGCAATAACTTGCTAATTTGATTTTGAAATGCAGGGTGCTTTTAAGAAAATACAGTTCCATTAATGTTACCTATATGTGTTAAACTGAGCTCAAAGCATCGTAAAGGTTTTCAGATGAACTCTTTATTAAAATATATATTTATAATGAGACTCAATAATTTATGTTCAGAGAGCATTTAAAACTTCTTAGAAACTTAAACATTTATATAACCATTAAGATCACCAATTACTAAGGTCTGAGTAAAATACCATTGTAATGACTTCTTTTTTAAAAGATTTATTATTTGTTTGTTTAATTCATTTATTTTTGGCTGTGTCGGGCCTTAGTTGCAGCACGTGGGATTTTCGTTGAGGCATGCAGGATCTTCCGTCGTGGTGGGCAGGCTTCTCTCTAGTTGTGGTGCGCGGGCTCCAGGGCGCGTGGCCTCTGTAGTTTGCAGCACGCGGGCTCTCTAGCTGAGGTGCACAAACTCAGCTGTTGTGGCGCGCAGGCTCAGTTGCCCCGCGGCATGTGGGACCCCAGTTCCCAGACCAGGGATCGAACCCACGTCCCCTGCACTGTGAGGTGGATTCTTTCCCACTGGACCACCAGGGAAGTCCCTGTAATGACCTTTTTAACAACTCGCTGACTCAATCAAAGTAAGAGGGCAGAAACTTCTTTTGAAACTAAATCTTTTTAAGAGACTGAGAAAAAAATTATACATTGTAATAATACTAAAAAAATGCTCTAGATACTCACTTCCTTAACTGCAAAATACCAGTTCCTAGTCTTTGGATACCTAGGAAATTCCTAGAACTGGTTAAGCCATTAGGACATGGCTCTTCTGTACTCCTTTGTTCCTTTCTTCTTCTCTTGCTCTGTTCCTGGTGATTTGATGATTTTCTGGAGTGGTGTGCTTAGACTCCTTTCTGTTTATCTGCATATCTGCTATAGGTTTTTGCTCTGCGGTTACCTGGCTTTGTATTCTTAAAGAGGCAATCATCATCCATTTTCAAATTGGAATTTATCTTTCAGTATGGAGCTTTATGAAATATACCTTACTATTCTCAATTTTAAAAACCCTTTAAGGTATTTACTCTACTGAGTACCACCTGTTACGGGCTATACTGTGCCCTCCAAAATTCATATGGGGAAGTCCTAACCCTGTTTACCTCAGAATGTGACCTTATTTGGAGACACGATCCTAACAGAAGGAATCAAGTTAAATCAGGTCAGTAGGTCTGGCGTCTTTATAAAAGGCGGACTTTTGGACACAGATGTGCGTCCAGGAAGAAGGCCCCAGGAAGACAAAGGCCGAGACAGGGAGGGGTGGTGTGTCCACAAGCCCGGGGACACCAAAGACTGCCAACGGCCAGCAGAGCCTACGGAGGCCTGGAGCAGATTCTCCCTCGCAGGAACCAATGTGCCCTGACCTTGATCTCAGACTTCTGGCCTCCAGAGACAATAAATTTCTGCTGTTTAAGCCACCAAATTTGTTGTACTTTGTTCAAGCAACCCAGGCAAACTAATAAACCACCGTTTCATTATCTGTACATGTAAAAAACCCCAAAAGGAGGGTGCTGAGTTCTGTGGAGTCTACGTTACCCCCGTGATAGAACCAGAGACATGTACGACAGCGCCCACTGAGCAGGGAAGCGGGGCTGGGACCACCCACCTGCACGATCCTGCTGAGGTGACAGTCGGCTGCCAGCTCCAAGCCCTGCTTCTCCGCCCAGGCCTCCACGTGCCCGAGCTGCTGGCGGATGATGGCGCCCCAGTAGTGGGAGCACAGCCCCGACTCGGGGTCGGTTACCAGCCTGTTGAACAGCCACATGTTGATGAAGTGGAAGAGCTGGGAGAAGAGCTGGATGGTCAGCGCAGCGTTGACCCGGCAGCGGCGCAGCAGCGACATGGCCCCCGTGAGCGTGTGCAGCACGTCGTCTGTGCAGAGAGACGGCACCGAGTCACCGAAAGGGCTCCGGAATTCGCGGTAAACGCGCGCTGACGTCTGTTCAACCTCTTTAGAACAGCAATCTCATTCCAACAGGAAGCAGTGACGTAGTCTCGAACTACCAACACGTAGTGGTATGAACTGTATCTACTTAAGTTCACCCGGACAGACTTCTGGGAAAGTCTGATGTCGCACCAGCAGGATGCGACAAAAGGAGAACTCTTCTTAAACAAGACACATGGTGATTACAATTTATTATTTAAAGAATGCCAAATCCAATAGGTTGTCTCATTTACTTTCATAATACCTCCCTCTCACATACAGCAAATACTAAAATGAAGCTAAACAAACGGGAGAAGGAGGGAAGGAGAGGACGAAGGCGAAAAAGAGAACCCTAACCTATTTTTGGTCTTTGCAGACTGTTCTCTTCGGGGTCGTCCAGAAAGGCTGGCATGTAATTATTCAGTTCTGACTGAAGACAGTGAACCAGGTATCTGAAAATACGTAGACAATTTTAATAATCTCAGAATGACGCCCTGCTATTATCAGACATAATATCACAAGTGAAACAATTTGTACTGTTTAGAAATATCTTCCATGTAAAAAATATATGTAATAGTTCTACTCTCGGGATTCTTGAAACATAGCTAATTGAATTAAATTTATTAAATCAACACATTTTGCATATAGTTATTTATGCTTCTTGATATCCATCTTCAATTAGGGTAAATAAAAACCCTTAAAATTAGTTTTGAAAACTTAACCAGAAAACATGTTTTAAATCTTTACAGAATAGTATCATCTAAACACACGTTCTTACTTAAAGGCCATTTGAACCAAGTGGGCTAGAACATCCTGGGCATCCAACGTGATTCGACTAAGATCTCGGTCCTGCTTTATGAAGTTGAGAAGCTCAGATGCATTTGCCATCCAGAAAGCAAGTGCCCCTGCAATATTCTTCTGTTTCTGTAGATAGAACACGTTTCCGTAAGCAACCACAGGACAAACAACAATAATAAAAATAAAAAGGAATGCTCTTGAAAAGCTGCTGTAGATAGACCAGTACCTTCCCATTTTCACCAAGGTATTTACCACAGATACCAGATACTTGCAGAGGATTTGGGTACATACATAGCAATGGAAAGTAAAAACCCACTGCAACTTCTTAGGATTCATGTATAGACACATGGATCTAATGAGCTACTATTTATGGAATCAGTGGGGGAAAGGAGGTATCAAATAATACAACACCAAATTGGAGATTGTGCATTATCTGGTAATCTGTGAAGTATACACACATGTATCCATGGTTACCCAACAGCCACCCTGATACTCAAAGTCACTGGCTTGGACACCAAGCAACTCGGTATCAAGTACTGATCTATCATGTCATCTCCCGACCACGTGTGCAGGCCAGGCAACCTCAGATGAGATCCAAAGAATAGGAACCAAGGATAAACAATAAAGAGAAGAAACAGAACTTTTGTCATTTCATATCCACACTGAAGTGCATTAAGCAAAAGTTATGAAATGCTGATAAAGGTTGCACAGTCAAAAAAGGATTTTAGTACTGCATGTTCCAGCTGCCAAATGAGTGTTATGAGCCTCGGTCCAGTTGTTGTTGTACTTTGACATGGAAGCAGCATGAGAAACTCAGCTAAGCCAACACAGCCAGGATCGGCTCCCAGCAGTATGTCCTACCTGATCAACCTGGTCTACTTCCTGGAGAAAAACAGACGCGGGGAAACCAAGCAGAACGAGAGAAAGAAACTTGTAAACAATCATGATAGTTAAAAAAAAAAATCAAAACACTAACATGAAGGTACGACACGAGGGTACAACATTTAGTTACGCTATTCCCATGTTACACGCTCATTTACAGTTCTGAGGCAGCTTTGGAAGTCTAGGGCATGAACGATTAGTTTCATGTTCTTAAAACTGGCACAATAATGAAGGGAATTCCTAGAGTTTATCTATAAAGAAGATGTTACAATAAACAAATGAATACACTGATCTCTTTAAAAGATTTACCAAAAAAAGGACTTATTAACATCTCTTAACAGCGTTGCGTGTTTGAGACGACTTAAACGTACACAACTTGAGAGTCTATTCTCCTGGATCAGTTAATAAGAATG